>NC_092337.1:274709000-275028000 GCF_046630445.1 Rutidosis leptorrhynchoides
AAACACCAGCAGCAGCACCAGCAGCATAACCAGTACCACCATCATCAACGCCAACAGTACCATTACCACCTCCAACCACAACCGCGTTGTAAACCTCAACTTCACAATCTGTCCCACTAGCATCAACGTCATACGCACCATAGATACCAAGGAGTACCAACAACAATAACTGACGAAGTATTAATTCATAACTTCATTGGAGAAACATTCCGCGGCGATTATATAATCTCTAAAGTCTTAGAGATTATCTAATCTAGCCCTAACCATAAATCAGTTAAGCGAACCAAAATGATAGAAGGAAGAGTAGAAACCCTGACAAAAATGGTGTGTGATTAACAAGTTAAACTTGTTTTAACAACAGCATCAACAGTACCGTCAATGTCACCAGCATCGTCAGTACAGTCAACATCAGAATCAACAATACCTATAATATCACAAACTCCGTCAGTTCAAGAATCACTGTGGACATCATTACGAATCAATAACGTGTATATTGTATCAACAAGTTATGAAGAATTAACTCATTCCCTCTGAAGAAATTATATATATATATATTTTTTATATATATTTTTTGAAATAAAAAATAAATCTTTCCGTGCTAAGCTATTGTGTGTGAATCTTAACTACTCGGTTAATTCATATTATAAATATGCAATAATGTACGTCCCTCGCCCGTGACTTAACCATCGTTAACTACAATCTCTGTCTCAATTCAACAAATTCCAATTCCTAATAAATCAAGTATATATTTGATTTTACACTTCATCATTGATGTAACCGAAACTTTTCAGATAACATCATTCGTACTTTGCGAAGTTCACAAGAATTTAACGAAAACCAACATCACATCTCAACAAATAACGAAGTATTGATTCATAATTTCAATATTATTGAAGAAATACTTATGTAACCTCTAAAGCCTTCAAGGAATTATTCAATTCTAGTTCCAACCGTAAATCGGATGAGTTTAATTTAGTATTAACTCATTAAAATCTATGTTACATCTGAGGAGAATATATACATATATATTTTCATAAAGACTGTAATAAAATTCTTATGTACAAAATATTAATTGTGAAAATTTTTTAACGGGTAGGTAATACCCGAGAGATATATATAAATTCACAATTAATATGTTACATTCTTCGAATCAGATTAAGCAAATTATCAATTATACTTCCTACTTTCACAATAATATACATTCTTTCATAGAAATTAAAACAACCATACTAATTCAAACCCAATTACATATTCTGATTTTAAAATCTCAGAATTTAATTCGAGATATAATCGGTACTATCACTTTTAGATTCCTACATCTTTCAAAGCTATACTTTGACTTCAAAAGTGTGTTAGAACATCAAATGTATATTAACGATTACAATCTGTGTTCAAAATCCTTCAAAATTCCTGAAGACACTTCAAATAATAAACAATCGAGATAATGATCCAACCACATATTAACCACAGTCTTGCATCTGAAAAGCTCTCGAAACCAGAGTCATAATTTAACACGTATCCGTGTCAGACCCTTTGGCATTTATTAGCAAAAATAACTTTGCGATTCCTTTTCAAATTAGTCAGTTTTGTCACAGCTTTAGCAAGTCAACTTCGACTTTTCAGTTGAAACAGTCTTATTATAACCTTGATATAGACGTTGCCCTTTCGTCATTGTTACCGGAGAACCTTTTATGTCTCACCACATTAAAAATAAACTTACCAACAACTTCACTGATCTTTGACTTTCCGAAAAGTCATTATATTTATCGAAACCCCATCATTTACTCATCCGCATCTTGTAACAAGAATTGTCATGCCAATTACTGGGAATCAGCAATTAGTATTTTGAAATCTTGCAGCATGTCTCTGCCAACAGTTATAGGTGTATATATAACGTCTATCTCCTAGACTTATATACTTTGAATGTGAAGTTTCTGAAAAACACCCTAAACTGCGAACTAGTTCTCCGAAGTTTGGAAAATGCTGATGAAGCAGCAAAAACTGTAAACGACCTTAACAGTCAAAAGTTTGATAATAAAGGATAGTGTGTTGGAAAAGCTTAGAAAAAGAGAAGGTTTGGAACTGGAAAACGGATTAAGCAAACCATGAAGGAGGCTATGGACAAATCACAAAGACTAAACCTGCCTTCAAAGAATCCAAATGATTCAGTGTCTGCTGAAATTATTATTAAATACCTTACTCCTGACTCTAAACCCTTGTGAATAATATTCTTCATCATCCTCTGATCTTAGATATTCTAAAATATCATCTTATCTTTCATTATAAATATCCTCCATATTTCTGAAGATATTTTCTTACCTATTCTTATCTGGAATCATTTATCTCTTTGCGCTATCTGGATTACATCAAAAAGGAAACTGTTTAGTTCCTATACTCTGTAAACCTTTGAGTTTAAACTATGAATGTTTTTGAAGTAGTGTTGGAAACTGAAGCATGAGTTAGTATAATATAATGACACTTGATCAACGTGATTATATTACAGTAATTCATGCTGAGTTTCTAAATGGAACGTGATGATTCACAGATCATAACATCATCATGTGCCATGTTATACGACTCTTGTATTCTATTTAACCTCTAAAATATCAAGAAAATATTTCTTGATGATTCGGCCTTTTCCAAGGTATTCTAGTAATTTGACAAGTCAAGATCGTGCCATCACAATTTCCTTCCTAGAACATTAACAATGTTCATTCCGAAATTCATATCTGTGAATTCTGGACCATTACAAGCGGTGCTTAATCGCAAGAAGAAGAAACGAAAGGACAAAACTCCGAAATAGAAATTGGGGTATAAATTGCAGTAAATAAAAGAGAGCATTAACTGTGGATGACAATGATTATAGAAAATAGAAACAGAGACTTTGAAATATAAGGGAAGATATAAATCCCAACGACAAACCAAAAATTATAAACCATATATATCGATGCATATAGCAATATAAAGATACGGGAGAACTAGAAACACTATAAACCCAAGAGTATAGTAGAAGTAAATAGATTCTTCTGGCGGTAGATGAAAAAGAAGAATGACCGATATGAAAGTTATAAGTATATCGAGAATCAGAACTGGATGGAGCATATTGATGAACACTTTAAAATATGAGTTGAGGGGGAAAGAATAGAAGGTGATGAAACATGACTAGGAACTTAGAAATCAACAGATTTAACTCACACAATGACGGAATAAGTGAATCAAACCCTCTAGTAAGTAGGTTAAGCGTTTTGGGATTAATTTAGTCATACCATAACTAAATCAAGTGTGATTAGATCAACACCTAGAGCTATTATTCACCACCTGGGTGATTTGGTTTGAGAGAGAATCGGAGGAGCTCACCAGATCTGAGTGTGTGTAACAAATGAGAGGCTTAACCTAAAATGAAGAACATAAGACTTTATATACCCCTGCTGTTGACTCACCCGTACGATTCATCCATCACACATACGAGTTGGCTTCATCAGCTGTACGGGTGATCACTCACTCGTGTCTTCTCATTTAGGTTGTAACTGTGACTTAGCTCAGTATCAACCGTGCGTATGAGCCTATCAGCCGTACGAGTGAGGCTTCACTCGGACGTCTGACTAAGTCTAACATAGTCAAACATCCAAATCTCGTTCCTGCAGTTCCTGTAACCACATACAAACACGGATAGTATAATAACGAACAATCATGGTGGCCTGTAAACTGTTGTACCTGCAATGGACGTGGGTAGATGTCTAGGGACTTGCATAAAATGCATCAACAGAAGGTTTGAGTTGTAAGGAAACGAAGGAGGTGAATTTATAAGAAAATCTCCGACAGAACAATTAAAATGGACGATCGCATTTAAAGCGGATCCTAATTCCCTTGATTACCGGAGAGTCAAATCTTATTAAGAAGATTTTCTTCAAATCCCTTGAAATCTGGGAATCAATCATATCTACGTCAAATGATAAGATGAATCTACACTTACTCATTTCACTCTTTTATGTTAGCTTCATTCGTACTCTTCATATAAATAGATTGTTTATCTAAATTATTCGCTGATAATAAAACTCTAATTTTCAGCCCGTATGCATCATGAAAACATACTTATTATCATTCACGAGCTTTCCACTCAAATTTCGGGACGAAATTTCTTTAACGGGTAGGTACTGTGACAACCCGGAAATTTCCAACCAAATTTAAACTTTAATCTTTATATGTTTCCGACACGATAAGCAATATTTGTTAAGTTAAATTTCAAGAATTTTAAACTATGTTCATACATTCATTCGACCTCGACCAAGTTCCAACGATTCACGAACCATTAAATGAATATGATTATATATGTATATGTGTATATATATATATATTATAACTTGAAACGTAAACAAAATATTAGATTAAATACTTTATATGATTGTATCTGTTTCAAAATGTTTATCAATGGAATTAGAAGATAAGATCAAATGATTGAATTATCAGATATATTCAATTATGATTACAAGTCTCTGTTGAAAAGCCCACGTTGATTTGAGAAATCTTTCTATTTTAACAATATTCAGAAAATGGTAAAGTGATTTATAAATAAGAACAAATTGTTAATCATTGAGAACTAGACAAAGGATAGTGGAAGATTGAATCTCATAAAGACTCGATTGATCTATTTAGTTTCAAACGTACAAAAACGTTTTCAGTTTAAAAAGAACTTTATTATTAAAACGTATATAACTTTTATAAATATCTAGAACCACTTTTGACAACTCATTACTTAACTAGTATGATAAAGATAACGATATTTATATTTTATTTTATTAAATATATATAATGATTTAAATTAATATTATATATATTTATACGCGTATTATACGTATTATGTAGTTTTATACTTTTACTATACTTAAACTTTACCTTTACTTTATTTTTACTTTACTTTAACTTTAACTTTAATAATTCACTTTAATAATTCATACTTTAATAATTCATACTTTAATAATTCACTTTAATAATTCATACTTTAATAATTCACTTTAATAATTCATACTTTAATAATTCACTTTAATAATTCATACTTTAATAATTCACTTTAATAATTCAAAAATCTATTATAAATAGAATTCAATAGGTTTCATTATTTCATAGAAACTTGAAAATATTTTTCTCTAAACTCTCTCAATCGATTTACATATATATATTTACTCCATATTATTTCAAGATATTATTAGTATACATAAATATTACGTCAGAGTACTGTCCGAGTGATTTCAAAATTGTTTTTCGAGTGGGATTGGATTAAGGAAATTATGGGTTATAGCTATGGAGGTGATTGGGTATGGTTCATGGGTATACTCGCGAGGTCAATATAGTATTTATCATCTCCGTTGCGTCTACGTACCTTTCCTGCAATATTGAATCTCAATATTGATACGTGAGTACTCATAATTTAACTTTTACATACTAATAGTGTATCCCTGACTAGTGCTCGAGTATATAGGATTATGCATGTTTGTACTTTTGATATTGCCTTTAGTTAGGTTATGTTGAATCCTGAATTAGTTATATATGCGACTGAGATAAGGTATAAGATATGCATGTTGTTGGAAAGCTAGCGAAAAATTAAGAACTTTTCATTTAGATATCGAATGATTTCGATGAACGGATTTGAAGTTATAGTCCATCGAATTTTTGTATTATTATTAAAAATGATTATTATTATCGTCGTTATTATCGTCGTTCCAGTTTTATCTTATTATTACTATTATTATTATTATTATTATTATTATTATTATTATTATTATTATTATTATTATTATTATTATTATTATCTTTATCAATAAAAGGATTTATCATTAAAAAAAATTATTATTTTTTTATTATTACTATCGTTATTATCGTTAAAGTTATAATTAGTATTATTATTATTATCCAATTATTATTATTATTATTATTATTATTATTATTATTATTATTATTATTATTATTATTATTATTATTGGTATTATTATTATTATTATTATTATCATTATTAATATATATATCATTATTTAAAAATGGTTATTGTTATTGTTAATATTATTATTACTATATTATCATTAAGATAATTATTAGTATTATCGTTAATAATGTTATAGTAACTATCATTATTAATATTAGTGTAATTAAAACAAATATTTGTAACACCTAATTATTTTGATTACTATTATTATCATTATTACGAACATGATATAAATGACGATTAAAAGCAATTAAACGAAACGATTAGGAAATAATGGGTAAGAGTATCATGATGAAATTAAAATATTATAAGATATTGATTTAGATAAAATTATCGTTCTTATTATTTTTATCATTACTATTATTATTAAAATTATCGTTAGTATTAAAACTATCATTTTAACAAAAATTATCATTTTAATAGAAATGTCATTGTTACTATAAAATATCATTATTATTATTATTTCAAATAGAATTATTATTTTAAAGATAATATTAAAAATTATCGTAAATATTAAAGTTATCATAATTAGAATTATCATTTTATCATAATGTCATCTTAGTAATTATAAATATTGATATTTTTATAATAATAATAATTATTACAAAATAATACAACTTTTACTTACTATCATTATAGATATTATTTTATCAAATAAATATTTGATACAAACATATTTTACTACGTGTAATAACTTACTTTAATAATACCTATCATATTATCTTTATAATATTAAATGAACCCTATAAATTTTATTACTTAATATATATAAAAGTATATTTTATTATATAAATATAATATAAAATTTTATTTATTAATAAATAAATTATATTATTTACTCTAATAAATCTTTTAAAAATATTTAAAAATATAAAACGACGATATTTAAACTATATATTAATCATGTATAGATTTTTGGAAATTATTTTGAGTCAAATTTACTTTTGTTGACTTTTGCATATTAGTCTCGAGCATTAGGATTGTGGTACACTATGACTTGACCTAATTTGTTAGACAAATATTGACCAACACATAAATATATATAATTAATTTAGGTTCGTGAATCCGAGGCCAACCTTGCACTTGTTCAATGACGTTATATGTATTTTTACTATGAAATACAGTATGGTGAGTTTCATTTGCCTTTTTACCCTTTATATTTTTGGGACTGAGAATACATGCGCTTTTATAAATGTTTTGACGAAATAGACACAAGTAATTGAAACTACATTCTATGGTTGAATTATCGAAATCGAATATGCCCCTTTTTATTAAAGTCTGGTAATCTAAGAATTAGGGAACAGACACCCTAATTGACGCGAATCCTAAAGATAGATCTATTGGGCCTAACAAACCCCATCCAAAGTACCGGATGCTTTAGTACTTCGAAATTTATATCATGTCCGAAGGAGGATCCCGGAATGATAGGGGATATTCTTATATGTATCTAGTTAATGTCGGTTACCAGGTGTTCACCATATGAATGATTGTTTTTGTCTCTATGCATGGGACGTATATTTATGAGAACTGGAAATGAAATTCTTGTGGTCTATTAAAATGATGGAAATAAATGATTATGATAAACTAATGAACTCACCAACCTTTTGGTTGACACTTTAAAGCATGTTTATTCTCAGGTGTTAAAGAAATCTTCCGCTGTGCATTTGCTCATTTTAAAGATATTACTTGGAGTCTTCAATAGCATATTTCGAAGAACGTTGCATTCGAGTCATTGAGTTCATCAAAGATTATTATTAATTCAATTTATAGTTGGATAGTGGATATTATGAAATGGTATGCATGCCTGTCAATTTTCGATGTAAAGAAAGATTGTCTTTTAAAAACGAATGCAATGTTTGTAAAATGTATCATATAGAGGTCAAATACCTCGCAATGTAATCAACTATTGTGAATCGTTTATAATGTATATGAACGGGTCCTTTCAGCTTAAACCTATAACTCACCAACATTTTTGTTGACGTTTAAAGCATATTTATTCTCAGGTGATTATTAAGAGCTTCCGCTGTTGCATGCTAATATATGGACAAGATGTGGTGTCAACATGCTTGTATAATATTGTTTAAAACTACATTCGAGATTTATTTTTTTGTAACATATTAATATTGTAAACCAATATGTATTAGTAGTGTGTAAGTGTGATATTTTCAGATTATCATTTCTGGATAATCTAGGTAGTGTCTTTTAAACCTTGTCGATAAAATAAAGGTTATGGTTTATTTTAAAAATGAATGCAGTCTTTGAAAAACGTCTCATATAGAGGTCAAAACCTCGCAACGAAATCAATTAATATGGAACGTTTATAATCAATATGAATGGGACATTTCAATAAGGTGGTGATATTGGGTGTTGTATGGTGTTCAAAGATGGGTTTGTGATGAAGGTTGTTTCGATAGACAGAATATAGAAGAGAGAAAGGTGTGATGGGTCATGAAGATGAAATGAGTGATGGGTCCATGAAGTTTATGGTGTTAGAGTGATGATGGAAGGTCATGATGAATTGGTTGTTGACGGAGATGGTGATGTGTGTATGGTTATGGTGATCGAAACATCTAACAGTGGTGGTAGTGAGTGTTGTATTTTGTGAAAGTGGGTGTATAGGCATTCTCAAATTAAGCTTACAAATATATGGAAAGTTGATAGTGATATAAGAAAACAGTGCCACAATTATTCAATCACAACTCACGGGTATAATTAAGAAATATCTTGCCGACACTTTGAATTGGGTATAATGTCGTGTTCCGTTGATAATTAGTGGCGGAATAAAGTCTTCGAAAAAATCTCAAATTTTTAGATTGACTATATTTATTTATTTTGGTCATTATGGTATAAAATTCGATCCTTAGTTTGTTAAATAAAAATTACATCAATCGTCCCTCCCAATTCTGGGTAAAATATAAAAAGTGTTAAAACTTAACTAATAGTTCCTAAATACATTTTTAATAAGCCTAAAATTTATAGAACTCATTTTCGTGTCACCGTTTATTTTAAAATTACATAAGTTTGAATTTAACATGCTTAATATCAATCGGAACATCAAACAAGTATTACAATCATTTAATATTTATTTTTAATATACTTTATTTATATATAGAGATATATTTTAAATAATAATTATTATAATATCCTATTTTTATTTTATTAGTTTTTAATAACAACAACATATAATACTTCAATTTATATTTCAAATTATTATTTATATATACATACACACATATCTATTTACAATTAATTGTTCGTAAATCGTCGGAACTGGTCGAAGGTCAAATGATTTCATAAAATAGTTCAAAAATTTTGAAATTCAATTTAATAGACTTTGCTTATCATGTTGAAATCATATAAAGATTAAGTTTAAATTTGGTCAAAAATTTCCGGGTCGTCACATATTTGGTTGATTGGATCACCCTCTTGAACTCCGTCCATATCTACTAAACAAAATGGCAAAACCTTAAAATACTTCCTTAATACCCTTTCTTCTCTATGCTTCTAAACCCCGTGCACGTGTTTCTCCGGATCGGAAAATGGATCTGTAAACCCTTGATCATTTTGGGATCTTGTTTTCATACACCAAAGTACCTATCCTTTAATCACAATACAAACACAAACGGTTTTCCAAATGCAAAATAAAATATAAAAACAAGAAAAGTAACTTTTGTAAGGGTAAACCCTTACAAAAGGATCAGACAATTAAAAGCTTAAACCAAATATTCCACTAGCTAACCGCTCCCCGAAAGCGGTGTCAAGAAAGTGTTGATGCGTGTGGAACAATACATCAATTACCCTCAAATTTATACAAGATTCAAACACTACAAATAATTACACACAACTAACGAGCACTTAGAACCCAGTTATTATAGCACTTTTATGTAAGTATTTGTTTCAAGTTCATCCTAAGAGAGCAGTGTAAATCGAATAACTGAAACTATTAATTGTCCTAGGGTTTGTTGATTGGGGGGTTTTGATTGATTTTAATTAGTAACTAAGACGTGCACAAGTAAACAAACTTAAGACTAGTAACAAGTAACGAGTAACTAAATATTAAGAAGTAATTCAATTAACTAAGCAGTGTTCACTTACCTAATCCTCTCTATGCTTGGATTTCCCCATTTTACCCAAATTGTTATCGCATTAGTTGTTGAACTATTAAATGTTTAGCATTACTACCAAACCTTAAACAAATTACACTTTGTAAACTCACATAAGCATTGCAGTCTAAGATCAAGTTAAGCATGATTCGTTATTGAGATTATGCTTGGGTTAAAATCACTTAGAACCCTTCAACTATCAAAATCACTTAAGATAATCGAACACCACTATGTTGACTAAAGGCCAATTGAAAACCAACTTAAATCAAGAACATACTTGAAATCCTTAATCAAGTTTTCTAGATCACTATAAGTATTGAAGCATAAATTGATTCACTTCTCAAATCACTAAGAGGGCTACTCAATCTATGTAATAAAAGTAAAGCCTAAAACAAATGCATAGCAATGGATCTATAGCTAACACAATAACACTTGTTCATGTATTTCATTCAAACAACTTCATCCAATTAATTTAGGGTAAATCCTTGCATTAGAGATTCATAGATAAGTAAACACAATCAATTTAGCCAAGCATGGCTAAGATTACACTAATCATAAGCATTGAAACACAAATAAACATCATATTGCATTATTACAAGTATTTGATTCAAAACTAGAGAAAGAAAGGTGGAGATTACAACCCAAATACAGAGAGAAGAAGATCTAGAGCTAAACTATGATGGATCTTGAGCTTGCTTCCTTCAATTCACCTTCAAACTCCAATAGATGATGAAATTAGGGTTTTGGAAGTGAAAATCGGACTTGAAATTGCAGGTCTCCTTGAAATGACCTAATCTCTTTCCTTTTATAGTGCTGAAAATTCTGGGCTGAACAGCGACAGGAGCGCTGCTTTTGGCTCAGGAGCAGTGCTTTTGGCTTTCTTCAGGAGCGCTGCTTTTGTGATGAATTGCGGCGCTTTTGGCTACTGGTGGAAAATGGTGTCAAAACATATACAAGAACGTCACTTCTCTCTGAGGTACGGCGCTTCTGACCATTAGGAGCGGCGCTCTTCTATTAAGAGCGGCGCTTTTGGATTTGATTTCTGCACTTGTCATTTTCTTTTCCTCTTTTGATAAAGACTTGGTCAAATTTGCACCAAATCAAGTTTTTAGCCTTGAACCGGCACTTTAACGCAAATAAACAACTTTCGGGCCTAAGGATCTTCAAAACCGAATGAAATGAGGGAGATATTGCAAGATAAAACGTATATAATGAGAGCAATATCAGTTTCACAGAACCAAAAAGTCTGGGTTTTCATAGCCGGGTTAGTTTTATAGTCGACCTAGGACATTTCCTAAGTTTTAAGTTCAAGTTCTTTAAATTCTTAACGGTTGCTATCAAAATACAAAAATGAAAAGTCGGGTTGTTATAGTCGACACCACGGTCAGCCGTAGGTCGACCGCAGTTTTCTCTGTCTGAATTTTTGATCAAAAAATGTTTGACAACTTCGGGGCATCTATAATTTACGAAACTTATTTCAACATGCTTACAATAGTTGCCTCTTTCATATCCAAATAAGTTTTGGTCACTAAAGCACTAATCTTGGTTAATCACACTTAATAACGTCTTAATGACACTTTTAGCTTGTGATTAACGTTAAACACATAAGTATTGCTAAAGTTCTTTTTCAAAGTCATCTCTTTAGATCTAAATTAAAATATAGATATAATTAGGATGGTCATTAAAGTCCCAACTAAAGAGATGCTCTCCACTTGATTAATCATTAAACATTACTTACATGCTTAATATATCACACCCCCAATTAGGGCCTGGGTGAATGTGACATTAATATCAAACAAACCAACATATTATAATATACGAGAACAATACTAAATGATAAGAACAAACTTTGTTGAGTACGCAGCGGAAAATGAATGTCATTACAATAATGGAAATTACAATAAAGTAATTGTTTTAAATGCAAGAATAATAAATGCAATATCTCTTGATCCTAAGTCCAAGTAGCATCACATAAGTAGTAAGTAATTCAAGTTTGATCAATCGGCACCTGAGACAAACATGCTAAAGTGTCAACCAAAAAGGTTGAGTGAAGTTCATAGGTTTAACAAAAAAATTGACCGTTGTTTTAGACCACAAGATTTAGTTTATAAAGTTGATCTCGCAGGGATCAAAAAGTTATGCCAGTTCATGATATTTAGACTAAACGTTCAAAGTTTGCCTCAATGACAAGTTGTGTCTGTCCTTGTTGGTTTAATTTCATTATTAAGTAATACAATGACTTGATCAAATGTATCAGGGACGTTACTCCCGATAGGCCTACCCTCAATAATTAAGAATGTGTTCAACAAGCAATTAAAAATATCACTGTAGGGACTTGGTCGGACATAGCCGGGTATAGCATAGTTTAACAGTTGGTACTTGTGTCTAAATTGTAAAAAGTAAAAGTAGCATGTGTCTCACCCCAAAAAGTTAAATAAGTTGCGCAATAGTAAGAGGGGCTATGAGTTCACCTTAGTAAGTAGAGAGAGAGTTATTCCTCGGAATAGAAAGTTTGGATGGACGAGCAGAAAGTCAACCTATTCACATTTAAGTGTAGTTAAGTGTTTTGCCCAAATTTAAGTTTAGATATGAAAGTGTTTTAAGTATAGTTCGTTTTACTAAGTTTCCATTCCTAGTAAGTTTCCACTTTTAGAAATTTTCCATTTTTAGTAAGTCTCCACTTTTAGTAAGTTTCGATTTTTAGTAAGTCTCCACTTTTAGTAAGTTTCCATTTTTAGTAAGTTAGTGTTGAACACTAGTGAGTTGTCCTTAATAAGTCTACCACATATTAAGTGCGAAAAATAACTAAGTGTATGATTACTATAGTCGGGTTGATATTGTGGATCGTACCCGAACATCTATGCTACCGCCGAGTCACCAAGATGATCTATTGTTACCGGTTGGCCCAGGATTTCTTGACCAAAATCTAAGTTTGGCATTCGTAATCTACAAGCGTCCCATAGTGGTACCAAGGATCACCCTAGGCCTTAAGTAGCGTTGACGTTCAAGTGACTTCACGTTATCGTGGATGACTATTGTAACATAAGTATTATAATATAATAAGTAGTATATTTTAAGTGTTAGTAATAGTATAAGTGTATAAGTGTTATATAGTAGTAATAGTAGTATTAGGGTTTCATTAATTAATTAGGTTTAATTAATTAAAGTATTTAATGATTAGGGTTTTGTAATAAATGTTAAGGTTTAGGGTTTAGTGTAGTAATGATTAGGTAATGATTAGGGTTTTATTAAATTAGGGTTTAATTAATGTATTAGGGTTTAATAAATTAGGGTTTAATAATTAGGGTTAGGTTTAGGGTTTTAATTAATGTAGTATAGTTTAGGTGTAATTAGGGTTTTATATATATATATATATATATATATATATATATATATATATATATATATATATATATATATATATATATATATATATATATATATATATATATATTTCTTGTATATGTGTATATATATATAATATTTATATATTTTTTATATATACCGTATATATGTATGTATGTATATAAAAATATTTTTTTACATGTATATATATGTCGAGTATGTATATGTATATATGTATTTATTTTGTTTCCTTAATTAAACATAAAAAAATCTTTATCTAATCTCCTAGGTTTTAAAGATCAAACCTCCTTCGTTTTTTTTCGGTTGACACCTATACATACATACATACATACATACATACATACATACATACATACATACATACATACATACATATATACATACATACATACATATATATATATATATATATATATATATATATATATTCATGTATATATAGATCTAAGTGTGTTCATATATATATTGTATATGTTTATGAATTAACATGAATATGAATTAAACAAAGATCAAAGTTTATGTAAATAAGTTAGGGTTTATGTTATACCTTTGAAGATTCGAAGATGATTAACAAAGAAAAGAAGAACACTTGAAGATTGAAGATCAAAGCCTTGAAGATTTGAAGAACACCTTGAAGATTCTTGAAGAACGTGAAGAACACGATGAAGATTGCTTGGAAAACCTTGAAGGTGGTGGTGGATTTCGATGGTGGTGGTGATGGTTTCAGTTTTGGGAGCCGAAAACAAGAGGGAGGGGAGAGAGATTTGAGAGAGAATTGTTGTTGTGATTTGGTACAATGAGAAGGTTTAGGTTAGGCCTCTATTTATAGGAGTGTTAGGAAAATTCTAGAATTAGGGTTAAGGTTAGATTTACTTAGGGAACAAGTTAGCTTGAAGAGGGGGTTATGGGGCTTTGATTTGGCAGAAAATTTTAAGGGCAAAAGGGTAATTTTACCCTCCCTAAAATCGGCTAGGGTTTAAGGGTTTAGGATGGAACTTTTTCACTTTAGTCCTTGCACTTTAATTTAGCTTAAATGGTTCCTTAATTATCCAAGTTTAAGTACACAAGTTTTAAAGTTATTTATTTGTTCACAAAAGTTAATAAGCTCATTACTTTTATCTTTTTATTAACTTGTTAATTATTACATAAAGTTAATTAATATAATTCTTAACAATCGTTAATTAAAGTTTAATTGTTAAGTTTAATTATATAGTTGGGCATTTAATAAGGAAAATATAGAATGGAAAAATGAGGGTCGTTATAGTACCTCCCCGTTATTGGAAACTTCGTCCCGAAGTTTTAGGTAGATTCCTCGTTTGCATCAGTAGTTGAGAAGAGATGGGGATATTTCCGTATCATGTGGTCTGATCAATCCTTAATTAATAATGTTACTTAATTGCGGATTGAGTGCAATAAGATTATAATGGAGGATGGAATGTTTGATGATTATTTTGGGCCCCGATGATCGTCTTTCACTTTAACTATCAAGTGATCAACCACCCCGACCCGGTCTTGATTGTTAATTGGCATAATTCACCTTTGCATGATGTAAAAATCCCTTGGGCAAGATCACAAGTGGAAATTACAAAGGCTTGGGCAAAACGGCAGAGAATCAACAACCCATAAATGAGAGGCCATGCTCCCTATTTATAGTTTTCGAGATATCCGCGGTCTGCGATTTACCTAACCATCCGCGGAAACTCAGCGGATGAAACCGCAGTCTTTTATTAAAATGGAAACATAACTGCTGCACTTTATTTTCAGCGAATATTGCATATCTTGGCTTTAGGGTCCGCGTAATTCTGCTCTTGGCCTGTAGCAAATAAAATATACATATACAACGCTATGTATATGATCAAGTCCCCCCAGTTTATTATGATACATTTTCGCGAAGCAAATGTATCATGATAAACTCTAAAAATAAAGAAGTGCTTATTAAAATATTTCACAAGCAATATTTTATAATTTTTACCGTCCATTTATTACCGTTGTTTTTATTAGGCCCAACGCGTAATTACAATGGTAACTTTCGCCATTCTGTCAAATCAATACGCTGTAACGGTTAGAAATTTACCGTTTACACATTGCGGTAATTTCAGCCGTTTAAATGTAATGATTACCCTTTCCACTTGCTCGCCCTAATTCCAATTATAAATAGCTGAATAATCTGCATAAAAACTTTACGCCTTCTCGCTCAATTTCATTTTCAATCAAATTCATCTAATCACAATCGTACCAAGCAATTTACGAATCCAACTTTTAATTTCTTCAATTCCAACTTCCGATTTATTTTCCTTATTACAAATGGCATCATCTTCATCTATGCATACTCCTGGGGGTTATGTTTCCTATATGACTGAATCAAAACTCCGAACCCTACAAGAGTGGTATCCGCCACTTGCCCAATTTGTTCCTACCTAAGGGGATGATTTCTGTTTATGAGGCTGAACAACGGGCTGACACTCCCCCTAAGGGGATGATTTCTGTTTATGAGGCTGCCATCTCACAGGGCAACCTACGATTTCCACTGACTCAATTCTTCTGCAGTGTATGTGAGTATTATAAGATTGCTGTGGCACAATTGCATCCGAATGCGGTTAATAAAATTGTGTTGTTCAAGATGTAATGCAATGCCACCAACGTACAACCACTGCTAAACGTGTTTCGCACGTGTAACAGTCTGATTTATACGATGTGGGATGGTTTTCATTCCGCAGCAAACTGGGTACAATGATTTCGCCAAAAGACTCAATCGGCAACTGGCGCGGTTCTTTCTTTTATATTAACGACACCGCGAATGTGGACAGCAACATACCAAAAACATGGTGTACAGAACTTGATCCCAATCTTAATGAGAAACCTGTACTTGATGATCTTGAGCATGATATTCTCAAGACACTCAAAAACGCAGGCCTAATTATGCGAGCTTATTCGAATGTACCGATGTACATTGGCAGAGTTTCAATTCAATGGCCATGGAGCGACTATGACGCGCTTTTGGTTGACCAGGCAA
Organism: Rutidosis leptorrhynchoides; assembly: GCF_046630445.1. Lineage (NCBI taxonomy): Eukaryota > Viridiplantae > Streptophyta > Magnoliopsida > Asterales > Asteraceae > Rutidosis > Rutidosis leptorrhynchoides. Next base: position 274,725,460 of record NC_092337.1, read on the forward strand.
AAAATGGTATTTCGCTTAAACTTATCGCATAATACTTTTCATACTTTTCGCAGTATATTTTTGCTTCACATAACACTATATGTTTATATTTTCGTAGTGATTGCTCTTGAACTTATCATGAGGTCCGCCGATATCAGCAGGAGCAGCCCTACTCGTCGCCTAAAAAATGGCGACGGCGAGATTATACTTATTGATGAGCCAATCATCAATACATGTTATATTACTGGTGGCGAGGACCGCGGCAAATGAAAAGTTGTGGAAGGTGCCCCCACTCCACGCAAAAGACGACTACGGTCTCTTTCTGAACAAGAAACAACTAAGCGATTGCTAAATTCGCAGTATTCATTCATTATGCGCTTTGTTATTTTCGCATAGATTCACTACAATTGTTTATCTGGTTATAGTTGTTCTTTCAGAGTCATCCGCTGAAACCACCCCGCTCTACAACATCAGAGGAAGCATCCCTACAGATGTTCTTGAAGAGCCTGATCTCGAAAATTTATCACTTCCTTCGAATGCAGAAGCATCTAATCGAGAAGAGGAAGGAGAAGATGATGCGGAAGAAACCGCAGCAGCAGAACTGGCCAATCAACTATACCACAAACTTTACAAATTTATCCCAAAGGATATAAAAGAGCAATACCACAATTTATCATATCCTGAAGCTGCAAGGCAACGATTGCATAATTGCTATAACGCAATTTGTCTTACTGTAGACAGTATGGAGTGTTACACCGAAATGTCTGATGAATATGATAATGTTGTGAAGATTGCCAATGCCAGCGAGAGAAAAGCGCAAAGGGCTGAGGTGCGGTTAAAAAAGGCTGCGGAAGAGAACGCCATTCTCAAAAAGAGGGTGAAAACTGCGGAACAAAATTTTGCACAGCTGATCAAGTATCTCCCAACTTTCGCAGATAAAGTGATGGACTCCAATCGAGTCACTGAAAAATTTCAAGCGTATGCCCAAGAAGCAAAACTTGCCACCCGCTGTGAGTGGTACGATTTATTATGCAAGCTTGGCGATCTTTTTCAACCTCTACCTTCTGACATGACGAAAGAAATATGTGCCACAGATGATGCTCGCGAAGCACTCGAGAGAGCGAAGAAGGAGGTCGAGAAAGTTATCATACCTACCCTGGAGGAACTTTGTCAACGCGAGAGCATTTCATTCACAGATATTGAAGCATTAGAGCTTTAAATTTGGCTTAGCTAGCTTTTGAATGTATTCTCACAATCTTGAATTGCGTTATTTGTAATGACCCGCGTTGTTTACACGCTTTAATATTAATGACTTATTTATAATTCGCAGTTGCAACTTCTTTTATTTATATAGCGCTTTACATTATCATATATTCATAATTCAGACTTACCCTTTGTAATTTCCGCATTCGCTATTGTGCACATAACAAAGCGTACTTTATACGAAACAATCTTTTAATCATTATGAATCTTCTAAGTCCGACAAATCAATCCTTAGGCAAATTTAGCATTGCGAAGCATCTAAGTATTGGCAAGATCAAATACTTAGGAAATTTTATCCTTTCGCAATTAGTAATACAAGTGGGCAATTTCATCACTTTGTTTTTAACAAATTATTTCGCAATGCATTTCTGCATTATAGTAACATTTAAGTAGGTCATGTTTAGCGAAAACCATGCCACCTTTCTTAAAGTATCCGCAGAACAAACATTAACTTAGTGTTATAAAAGATAAGTAATTGTATTCTGAGAAATTATCACTACGTGTGGCCACAAACAATGCATTTGCTTTGTTAAAGAAACAACTACTAACACTGAAATTAACTTTGCCTCATTCATTTTTGTTTCGCGTTACAAGGTTCAAAAATAAACGCATCAATCATATTCGCATTATTATATTATACATTGATGAAGTTTGCCTTAGCATCCCATTATAGCTTCTAAGATCTCGCACTTATTCAGGATTAACTGAATGTCCTTCAAGACCCATATTCGCATTTGCCATGATCATAGCGCAAAATGGCTCCATCTCCGCAGAAATTAGCATGCCAATTCCTCTGTTTGCAGAAAATTTAACCATGCCATGTATAGTAGAAGGAATAGCGCCAAACATGCGCAGAGCAGTGCGCCCAAGTATCATATTGAATCGCGATTGATTTCGCATTATGTACAGATTCAATCAAGCTTGGCGCCTTAGCGACTCATCACTGTCATCAACTAGCTCTATTTACAATTCTAACTGGCCAACAGGCCAGGATGACTCTCCTGAGAACCCAGCAAGTGAAACCGTAGTAGGTTTCATCAAAGCTTGAATGTTCGCGTGCAGCTTGCTAAAACATTGGTCATACATGACATCGACACTGCTACCAGTATCCACATGCACCTTCATTATCATTATACCAGTGTTCGCAATGCGGCATGAAACCACCACAGGTTTATCAACATTCGCGGTCAAGCTTGCAGGAGGAAAAGTAATGGAGGGGCACCTCCAACTTACAATCTGCTCAGAAATTTGAAGTACTGACAATTCGCCATGCACTTCTACCACATTAATTACTTGAATTCCGCGCTAATTTTCTTTCTTATTCACCATTTTTACCCCCAGATTTCTCACTGCGGGAGCCTTTCGCTCAACCGCATTTGATGCATTTGAGGTGTTAGCTTATGTATGCATTATAATTGCATTTGCAGTGTTCTGTGCGATTAAATGGTCCAGATTGCCTTGCTCGTATACTTCTGCAATGAATTCTGCCAAATCTCTACAGCGATTAGTGTCATGACCATAATCGTCATGGAAAACACAAAACTTTAACCGATCACGCCTGCTATTCTCTCCCAAAGGCTGCGGATCGGGGAAAGACTTAGCGACTCTCTCTTGTAACAAAATTTCCTTAGGCGTTTTTGTTAGCATTTGAATGATATTGAAAGATTCATTGTTTCACTTTCGCGTAGAATAGCGATCATGACAGCCATACCCATGGTTATCATTTTGCCCTTGAAACCTGTCATCTCGCCAACTTTTGTCTCTACCCCACCCACATGCAGGGGTTATAGTGCTATCCTCTCCACCGCGGAGATAATCATATGTTTCCTGTTGAACTTTAGCAAAAGTGTGCGGGACATCTCTTCGCAGCCTTCGCACTAGAGTTGGATGTCGCTGCGGATTAATAGCATGCAAAAATCCAGAGATTTTTTGATCTTCATGCAGGCTTGGAATCTTTTGACATTCATAGATGTACCACGTAAGTAACGCATTCAAGGTTTCCTTGTTGCCTTGTTTAATATCGTGACATTCAATATGCGTCTTTTTCTGCGGTAATAGATTCTGGAATTGCAACAAGAATTTTTCGCGAAGATCAACAAAGCCAATAATACTGCGAGATTGCAGACTATGGAATCACTCCCTTGCTGACCCTTGCAAAGCCATGGGGAACACTCTACACGCAACTGGTTCATCCCAGTTATAGGAGCTTACCACCCCTTCAAAGCATTGCAGAAAATCTAAGGGATCGGTTAAACCTGAATAAACCCCCAAAGTTGCCGGCAAGATCGACGGAGAAACAATTGGACAATCAGAAATATGCTGGGCAAACTTGTCCACAGCAGTAGTGATTTCTGTTGCCTTTTTTGTGCGAGTATCTGCATTCTCCGCACAAAACTTGGTAATCATGTCTTGCAAAAAATTTGGCTGATCAAACTTATGTTGCATTGATTTTGGCGCAATGCTTCTGAAAGCATCCGCCAAAAAATTTTGAGCATTTTCTCTACGGGCAGCATCATATGCTTCACCTTCTTCTCCATAACGAGGGAAAGGTGTTGGTGGGCGTTTTCGCTTAATATGTGGAACTTTAAAAAATTCTTCCACACTATCCGAATCATCAGAAAATTCGCTTTCCTCTCTTGGTGCCTTAGCCATTTTTGAGTTATATGCAGAATTCAAATTAACGCGCTCTTCTGCATTATCACTATCACTATCATTTTGCTCAATAACTAGGCGATCGACCTATGATCCTGAATCATTTAACGGCCATAGGTAAGTTCGCGGTATGCGAGACTCGCGACTACATTTAGCATCTTTCTTAGCCTGTTCAATGGTAGTGCCACCAATTTTGTCAGTTCGCAGACTAGATTTTCCAGATAAAACTTTTACTCGCTTCCCATCAGCGATTGTTTCATCGCGATTTTGCAGCAAAGTTCTGCGCGCAATCATTTTCTCAGCAGCAATTTCTGGCTGCGAATCATTAGCATTGTTTACAGTGGATGTTCTAACAATCGGTTCTTGAACCGATTTTCCCGCGATTATACTAGCATTTGATTCAACGAAAATATCACGACGTTCTGCGAAACACCGGGCAATGCATCAGCATTCGCAGAAATGCCAGTTTACTTTGAATTTGTCATCGTGACTGTCAAGCAGATCAACTGATTTTTAGTCAAGAATTACCTGAAAATCATCACAACAAGAACACGATTGAAATTAAACTGACGAATTAGTTGTTTGATGGCACGAAACAAAATATTTTCAGTTTAATTTGTAAAACGAGTCCCACGGATGGCGCCAATTGATCAATCCTTAATTAATAATGTTACTTAATTGCGGATTGAGTGCAATAAGATTATAATGGAGGATGGAATGTTTGATGATTATTTTGGGCCCCGATGATCGTCTTTCACTTTAACTATCAAGTGATCAACCACCCCGACCCGGTCTTGATTGTTAATTGGCATAATTCACCTTTGCATGATGTAAAAATCCCTTGGGCAAGATCACAAGTGGAAATTACAAAGGCTTGGGCAAAATGGCAGAGAATCAACAACCCATAAATGAGAGGCCATGCTCCCTATTTATAGTTTTCGAGATATCCGCAGTCTGCGAATTACCTAACCATACGCGGAAACTCAGCGGATGAAACTGCAGTCTTTTATTAACGCGGAAACATAACTACTGCACTTTATTTTCAGCGAATATTGCATATCTTGGCTTTAGGGTCCGCGTAATTCTGCTCTTGGCCTGTAGCAAATAAAATATACATATACAACGCTATGTATATGATCATGGTCTTTGCGTTCCCAGGTATATTCGGGGCCTCTACGCGAATTCCAACGGACTTTAACAATAGGTATGTTGCTTTTACACATTTGTTTGACCTCTCCTTCCATGATTTCTATAGGTTCTTCAACGAAGTGCATTTGCTCATTAATGAGGATATCATCCAAAGGAATAACAAGTGTGTCATCAGTAAGACACCTTTTAAGATTCGAGACATGAAATACATCATGTACTTGGCTAAGTTCAGTTGGTAGTTCTAATCGGTACGCCACGGGACCGACACTTTGAGTGATCTTGAAAGGTCCAACATATCGTGGACTGAGTTTACTTCGTTTACCGAAATGGACAACGCCTTTCCAAGGGGATACTTTCAACATGACTTTATCTCCAACTTGGAATTCTATATCCTTTCGCTTTCTATCGGCATAACTCTTTTGTCGGCTACGGGCAGTTTCTAATCGTTGCTTAATCTGAACGATCTTTTCGGTAGTTTCATGGATAATTTCAGGACCAGTTAAATGTCTGTCCTCGAGTTCATCCCAACACAAACGGGATCTACATTTCCAGCCATATAAAGCTTTAAGAGGTGCAGTTTTAATGCTAGAGTGATAACTGTTGTTGTAAGAAAATTCAACCAAAGGTATATGTTTATCCCAACCTTTGCCGAAATTGATTACACAAGCATGTAGCATATCTTCCAAGGTTTGAATAGTTCGTTCACTCTGACCATCAATTTGCTGATGATAGGCTGTACTCATGTCGAGTTGAGTTCCAAGAGCAGATTGTAAAGTTTTCCACAATCTAGAAACGAATCGAACTTCGCGATCAGAAATAATCGAGATAGGAACTCCATGACGCGAGACAATTTCTTTAATGTAAAGCTGTGATAATTTCTCCATCTTGTCAGTTTCCTTGATTGGTATAAAATGTGCAGATTTAGTAAGACGATCAACTATGACCCAAATGGTATCGTTACCATTTGAAGTCTTAGGGAACTTAGTAACGAAGTCCATAGTGATGCATTCCCACTTCCACTGCGGAATATCGGGTTGTGTCAACAGACCAGAAGGCTTTTGATGTTCAGCCTTGACTTTCAGACAAGTGAGACACTTACTAACATAAGTAGCAATGTCAGCTTTCATGTTAAGCCACCAGTAGAATTCCTTCACATCGTGATACATCTTACTGGATCCGGGATGAATAGAATACCTAGTCTTAAGTGCTTCATCCAAGACTAGCTCACGGAGATTACCGACGCGAGGGACCCAAATTCTATTGCCAAAGTACCGTGTACCCATTAGCTTTCACTTGGAGTTGGTTCTCAAAACCTATAGGTCCTTCACCTTCGATAAGTGTTGGTTTAATAGCTTCAAGTTGAGCTTCACAGATTCGTGATATAAGATTCGACTTGATTTTCAGGTTTAAAGCACGAACACATTTAACGTCGTCTTTTCTACTAAGAGCATCGACAACTACATTTGCCGTGCCGGGATGATATTTCAGCTCACAATGATAATTGTTCTATAACTCAAGCCATCGGCTTTGCCTCATATTCAGCTGTTTCTGATCAAAGATGTGGCGAAGACTTTTATGGTCAGTGTACACCGTAAACTTAGTACCATATAGATAATGTCTCTATATCTTTAATGCAAATACCACGGCACTTAACTCAATGTCGTGTGTGGTATAGTTCTCCTCATCTTTCTTCAATTGTCTAGATGCGTAGGAAATAACCTTTTCACGTTGCATTAAAACACAACCAAAGCCTTGCTTTGAGGCATCACAATAAATAAAAAAGTCGTCAGTACCTTCAGGTAAAGAGAGGATCAGAGCTGTGGTCAATTTATCCTTCAGAATCTTGAAAGCAGATTTCTGTTCTTCGGACCACTCAAATTTCTTCCCTTTGTGAGTTAACTTGGTAAGAGGTTTAGCAAGGAGGGAAAAATCTTTTATGAACCTTCGATAATAAACGGCTAGTCCCAAAATTTGACGAATATGCTTCGCAGTCTTTGGTATCTCCCAGTTTTAAATAGCGGAAATTTTAGCTGGATCGACATGTATTCCTTCACTATCAACAACATGTCCAAGAAATTTTACGGTTTTGAGCCAAAACTCGCACTTTGAAAATTTAGCGTAGAGTTGTTCCTTCCGTAAGAGTTCAAGAATCATGCGCAAATGTTGCTCATGTTCTTTCTCACTCTTAGAGTAGATCAAGATGTCGTCAATGAACACAATGACAAATTTGTCAAGATACGACTTGCAAACACGATTCATAAGATCCATGAATACGGCAGGAGCATTTGTTAAGCCAAAAGGCATAACACAAAATTCATAGTGCCCATAACGTGTACGAAAAGCAGTCTTAGGAATATCGGATTCCTTGACTTTGAGTTGGTGATAACCGGATCTCAAATCAATCTTTGAGTAAACACTTGACCCTTGAAGTTGGTCGAATAGATCATTAATATGTGGCAACGGATAACGGTTCTTGATAGTAAGCTTGTTGAGTTCGCGATAATCAATACACATCATCAACGTACCATCCTTCTTGTTAACGAATAGAATAGGAGCTCCCCATGGGGACGAGCTTGGACGAATGAAACCTTTATCCAATAGTTCTTGGAGTTGGTTAGAAAGTTCCATCATTTCGGAAGGTGTTAAACGGTATGGTGCTTTAGCAATAGGAGCAGCACCGGGAGCTAAATCAATTTGGAATTCAACTTGTCGAGGTGGTGGAAGACCAGGAAGATCTTCGGGAAACACATCGGGAAAGTCTTTAACTACTGGTACATCTTCAATACACTTCTCTTTCGATTCGATCATCTTAAAGTGGGCTACAATAGCTGGATAACCTTTCATAAGGTATTTGCGGGTTTTAATACAGGAGATAATGTTGAGATTAGAACCACTCTTGTCGCCTTGAATGACTAGAGTCTCTCCATTTCCCAATGGAATGTTAACGGTTTTATCAAAACACAAAGATTGCAGCATGTAATGGACGTAACCAATCCATTCCAATTACGACATCAAAACTTCCAAGCTCAACCGGCAAAAGATCTATCTTAAATTCTTTATTGGCTAAGATTAGGTTGCAGTTTTTATAGATTTTATCGATCTTCATGATCTTTCCATTGGCTACTTCTACTAATCGTTTAGTTTCTAAGGGTTGAGGCTTTTCAGTAAATAGGGTACAAAATTCACTAGATACGTAACTTTTATCGGCACCCGTATCAAATAAAATAGTTGCATAACAATTATTGACAAAGTACGTACCCGTGATAACCTCATCTTCATCTCGGGCTTCAGCAGCAGTAAGAATAAATGCACGACCCTTTAAAGCAATAGTATTGGCTCCATTAGCGGGAGTATCTTTCTTCTTAGGACAATTTGGACTAATGTGTCCCTTTTTTCCACAAATGTAGCAAGTAGGAGGAGCTTTGGCAGGAACAATAGCTTTATCCTTTGGAGGAGTCTTACACGTCTTAGCAACGTATCTCACTTTCTTACACAACGTACAAGTAGCAGTATACCGCCCCGGGTGATGACTTTCACATCGAATACAAAAAGGATAAGTTGCCTTTATAATTCGTCCTTGTACTATCCACCGGCTTCTTACTAACATTCTGAGTCGAACCTTGAGATGGCTCAAACTTCCTCTTACCTTCATTACTCTTAGTGTCAACCTGCTTATTAGCCGACGCTCTTCTTCTCTTGGCCAACATCAAATTTTGTGCCATGAGAATCACAGCATCAAGAGTAACCTTCTCGGCAGCAATAACATTCCCCTGAACATCTTCGGGAAGTCCTTCTATATACCTTTCAATCCTTATAGCTTCGGTAGGGAACATCTCGGGACATAGAGTAGAAAGTTCAAAAAAAACGATTGGTGTAACTTTCAATATCAGTACCCTTCACCTTGAGTTCCCAGAACTCAGCTTCAAGTTTTTGAACTTGACTTCTCGGACAGAATTTATTAACCATCATGCTTTTGAGTTCATCCCATGGGATTGTATTTGCATTGTCAATTCCCATGGACTTGGCATGAGCAGTCCACCAAGTCAAAGCATTGCCAACGAATGAGCTAGTGGAATATTTGACCCGATCGTCATCCCTGCAGTTGCAAATGCGGAAGATGGACTCTAACTTCTCGAACCATCGAACTAGTTCGACAGCCTCTTCATTTCCCTTGAAAGCGGGAGGATGGCAGTTTGTAAATTCATTGTAAGAACAAGGTTTCAGTTGAGGATTAACATCATTAGCTTGAGCGTTGCCTTGGGCGGCAGCAAGCAACTGTTGGAATTGTTCAGTGGTCAATACGATGTTGTTAACAGCAGGTGAAGCTGGACGAACCATGATGTCACTACATAGAAGTGAACATAAGTTTGGTAAGGTGACAATTTATAAGTTTGGGCGACTATAAGTATGAATAAAATAAAGCATTGATATCACATGATATTAATAGAACACTTTATATTATTAAAACAAGGCATTTAATAAGCCTTTTTAATACATGATTCGGGAATAGAAATAGTTTAAGGCATAGCCTTTACATAGACAAGGAATTGAAAAAATAATTTAGGGAATATTAAGATTGAAGTAATCTTCATATTTCTTCTTCTCGTCCTCAACCTTCTTCATAAACTCATCAACTTTCTCGTTCCTCGCCTTTTACTTCTCATAGAGATACTCGAGGTTATCGTAGAGGTTAGTAATGCGGCTGTTGACTGCGTTGTTATCGTACCCCTTTAGAGCAAGCTGCTTGTTGACTCGATTTCTTTCCATATCCAACCAGAAATCAACATTCTCCTTGAGATGAGCAAGCGATTCCTTTCCCCAACGGGTGTTACGTTCTTCCTCATACTTCACCAACTTTATCTCTTTCTTTAACTCCGCGTTTTCCTCCAAAAGTTTCTTAATTTCGCGATCCTTCTCATCCATACGAACCTCCACTCTCGCCACGTGGTGAAGCAAACCTTCCAAGTTTCTCTCGGTATCTTTTGCAGGCTCATGATCTCATACTTAGCAGCATCATCATAAGAAGGAGATCGGGCTCTTTTCCTTGACGGGCCATCTTCATTAAAATCAGCAGGGCGTTTCCCCTTGTCTTCTATTCTTGGGGTTGGATAGTAGTCGGGAGACTTAGGTAAAGTATTTGGACTATAGTTTGGTGAGGGAGGACCACCAAAACCATAAGGTGGGCTTTGGACTCGCCTCGAAGTTGAAGAGTTTCCAACACCTACTTCGTTGGCAGGTTGGAAGCGAGCCATTTCTTCAGAAGATTTGAAGAGATTCATTTTATTTGGTTGATTAACGCTTGAGCTTGACATCCTAACATTAGGAAAGAGACTTTGATTAGCATATTTGAGTCAAGTTTAGTCGAGCATAAGTGTTAAGATTATAAGGCAACTAAGGCAGGAAAGGTTATAGCTTCCTAGATTGCTAAGGCACCCTAGCTAGCAAATAAGGCACACATAAAGATGCAATCCTGGTTCTCTATAACAGCCTGGTTATGCTCTAATACCAATCTAGCACACCCCCAATTAGGGCCTGGGTGAATGTGACATTAATATCAAACAAACCAACATATTATAATATACGAGAACAATACTAAATGATAAGAACAAACTTTGTTGAGTACGCAGCGAAAAATGAATGTCGTTACAATAATGGAAATTAAAATAAAGTAATTGTTTTAAATGCAAGAATAATAAATGCAATATCTCTTGATCCTAAGTCCAAGTAGCATCAGATAAGCAGTAAATAATTCAAGCTTGATCAATCAGCACCTGAGACAAACATGCTAAAGTGTCAACCAAAAAGGTTGAGTAAAGTTCATAGGTTTAACAAAAATGTTTGACCGTTGTTTTAGACCACAAGATTTAGTTTATAAAGGTGATCTCGCAAGGATCAAAAAGTTATGCCAGTTCGTGATATTTAGACTAAACGTTCAAAGTTTTGCCAGTTCGTGATATTTAGACTAAACGTTTAGTGTAGTAATGATTAGGTAATGATTGGGGTTTTATTAAATTAGGGTTTAATTGATGTATTTGGGTTTAGTAAATTATGGTTTAATAATTAGGGTTAGGTTTAGGGTTTTAATTAATGTAGTATAGTTTAGGTGTAATTAGGGTTTAATATATATATATATATATATATATATATATATATATATATATATATATATATATATATATATATATGTATATATATATATATGTATATATATATATATGTATATATATATATTTTTCGTGTATATGTATATATATATATAATATTTATATATATTTTTTTATATATACCGTATATATGTATGTATGTATGTATATAAAAATATTTTTTTACATGTATATATATATATGTCGAGAATGTATATGTATATATGTATTTATTTTGTTTCCTTAATTAAACATAAACAAATCTTTATCTAATCTCCTAGGTTTTAAAGATCAAACCTCCTTCTCTTTTTTTTTCGGTCGACACCTATACATACATATATATATTATTATTTTTCATGTATATATAGATCTAAGTGTGTTCATATATATATATATATATATATATATATATATATATATTGTATATGTTTATGAATTAACATGAATATGAATTAAACAAAGATCAAAGTTTATGGAAATAAGTTAGGGTTTATATTATACCTTTGAAGATTCGAAGATGATTAACAAAAAAAAGAAGAACACTTGAAGATTGAAGATCAAAGCCTTGAAGATTTGAAGAACACCTTGAAGATTCTTAAAGAACGCGAGAACACGATGAAGATTGCTTGGAAACCCTTGAAGATGGTAGTGGATTTCGATGGTGGTGGTGATGGTTTCGGTTTTGGGAGTCGAAAACAAGAGAGAGGGGAGAGAAATTTGAGACAGAATTGTTGTTGTGATTTGGTACAATGAGAAGGTTTAGGTTAGGCCTCTATTTATAGGAGTGTTAGGAAAATTCCAGAATTAGGGTTAGGGTTAGATTTACTTAGGGAACAAGTTAGCTTGAAGAGGGGGTTATGGGGCTTTGATTTGGCCGAAAATTTTAGGGGCAAAAGGGTAATTTTACCCTCCCTAAAATCTGCTAGGCTTTAAGGGTTTAGGTTTAAGTACACAAGTTTTAAAGTTATTTATTTGTTCACAAAAGTTAATAAGCTCATTACTTTTATCTTTTTATTAACTTGTTAATTATTACATAAAGTTAATTAATATAATTCTTAACAATCGTTAATTAAAGTTTAATTGTTAAGTTTAATTATATAGTTGGGCATTTAATAAGGAAAAATATAGAATGGAAAAATGAGGGTCGTTATATAATAAGAGTTTAGTGTAAACTCCCAAAAGTCTTCATGTAAAACAAATTGGTCATATTTGGAGTGTAGTAAGTAACCAATGAAACAATATACTTACAACCAAATATTGACATATGCATGGAAGTTTTGGGATATGATTATTGGAAGCTTGTTAATTTTCATGGAACAAAAAAAAAACTGCACATACCCTTCTTGGAACATATGCTTAAAGTATACAAAGATTCCTTCTTCTTTGGTATTATGTTGGAAGATTAAGGAACTCTTGTGATTTGCTAAATAGCCGTTGGTTTGACTCATATTGTGACCAAATATTATGCACTTATCCTTTTAGGAAACAAGGAATGAAACCAAGGAAAAGATGTCATCCTTATTTAGTGAAGGGTCAATATCAATGAATGCTTCCAAGACCACTTCAAGTGTATAGTACATTGTCATCCTTCTAACATGCTTTTGTAGGCTCCATATTGAATAAAGAAGCGAAGAGGATCAAAGACAAAAAGAAGTTGCAACGGATATAATTCAAATGAGCCTCTTGATCTATAAATGCAAAGGCTTGAAGACATATGCAACTCACCTCTTTCCAACACACTTTCAAAATTATATCAACTAATCTTCCAAGCCTCAAGCACATATCTATGGAGAGATTATAAGAGAGAAAGAGAGATTCTACATACACTAAGTAGAATTACATTGTAAACTTTATGCTTATCATTTGTATCTTTAAATTTACTTTGTGTAATACTTCCTTAGGGGTCAAGGAAGTTAAACAGTTCTTGTGATAGGAAACACTATCTTACTTACTAATTCAACTTCCTTAAAGGGATCTAGGAAGTTGATTAATTTCATTGAGAATTAATACTTGTCCAAGGTGAAGACAAGTTTGATCTAAGTAAGGTTGGTGTGACTTATTGAAGAACTATGAGAGATTGAGTTAGGAGAATTGATCTTGTGATAAGAGCATCACTTCACTTAGTGATTCTTCTTCCTTAAAGGCATTTAGGAAGATGACTAATTCCATTAGGAATTATTACTTGTCCAAGGTGAAGACAAGTTTAATATAAGTAAGTTGTTGTGGCTTATTAAAAAGCATTTGGTGTAAACCGATCTCCACCGGGTTTGGAGAAATGCTTACTGAAACTAACTCCAGATTAGTGAATCGGGGAGTAGATTAAGGTGGATTAGTTAACATCCACCCGAAGCACTATAAATCCTTGTGTGTGTGCACTTTACATTGTTTGCATACTTGTATGAACAAACACAAACGCTTCCACACTTAAAACTTATGATTTGATTGTCAAAGATTTCGAAAAATTTTAAGAAAACACTAAGTAACTATTCACCACCCCCCCCCCCCCCCCCCTCCTAGTTACTTACAGTTTTGAATTTGAAATTGAGACATCATGGAGGTCCTTACAAGTAAATTATGTGTGTCAAAATTATGGTTGGTTACGAAATCATGTGAACTTCATCGGATACATAGTGCGTTGGGTCAAGACACATTGGTTGTAGTAGGTCCACCTATACTATGAATTCCGAATGTATAAACATCGTGAAGTATCACCGAAAATGAACATTTTTCTAAGGTATCAAAGTATAAAGCTACATGCAACGATGTGAAGCCACTCTATATCAGTGTATGTCGTAGAATACATTGTATGTTCAGACTAAGACACATCAGTTGTAGTAAGTCTTAACTCCACTATGGACTCACTACGATGGACATAGTAATTATACTTAGACTTTGAAAAAGGCTCATAGTTAGATTGTGTATATTGTACCATTAACAAAATGTATTAAACTTCGTCTGAACTTCGACCTATGTGTCTACATTCAATGTGTCTACAGTCAATGTGTCTACATTCAATGTGTCTATCATCAGATGATTTTCAGGGATTTTTTAGGAACAACTATCTTTCCAATCGAAGTCATAACACACACTTGCTTTAACCTTATCGGAAGTTGAAATTGCCTTTTTACCACTTTATTTACTTATTCATGTTTTATTAGAATTATGAAACCAACCAAACTACTCCTTAGTACCCCTCTACTAGAATATGATAGGAGTGTAAATGAGCCGTGCTACTCACAAGTTACTCGAGCTCGACTCCAGAAAAGTCGGATTTAAGCCGAGTCTAAATGAGCTCGTGCACGAGTTTGAACTTATGTTGAAGCTCGTTTAGTAAATAAGCACGAACTAGAGCTTCATATCTCGAGCTTGAAAAGCTCGCAAGCCTAACTAAGGGTGTAAACGAGCCTAGCCGAGCTCGGCTAAGCTCGAGTGCAGATCGTTTAAATTATACAAAGCTCGAGCTCGACTTAGTTCGAGCCAAATATCTCAAGTTCGATCTCGGCTCGTTTGATATTTTACAAGCTCGAGCTTGACTCATTATTTACATCATATTGATTTAATTGTATTTCATATTTATTATTTATGAAATTTTTATCCACTTGTAATCATATTTGATATTATTCTTTTAACTATCAGTTATATTATTATATAATAGTAATTATTATTATATTATTATATATACTTGTACTAAATATATTACTAAAAATAATATTTTGTGTTTATAAATTAAAAGCTAGTCAGATAATCTATTTGGTGAAGTGAGTTGTCTTACAATAATATTGTTGCTCTTAAGAGTGACGCTAGTTAATACTTCCCCTTGATAACCTTAGGAGGAGTATTATTAGACATAGGCCTCAACAGAGGAATATTCATTTGAGTCCATAAATTAAGTTGAGATTCAATGGACCAATGAGAGCGCGACATGTGTCGCGAAAATCACATGTGATTGAAAAAAAATTCAAAAATTTTTTTTGAAAAAAAAATTTTATTTTTTTTTCGAAATTTAAAAAAAAAATTTTAAATTTTTTTTTTTACAATCACATGTGATTTACCTGCACAATCACATGTGATTGAATTGTACAATCACATGTGATTGGATTTGCCATGCATAATCACATGTGATTGGATTTGCCATGCATAATCACATGTGATTGAGTTTACAATCACATGTGATTGACATGCATAATCACATATAATTTTAAAAAAAAAATCGGAAAAAAAATTTTCGGAAAAAAAATTCGAAAATTTTTTTTTCGAAAAAATAAATTTCAAAAAAAAAAATTTCGAATTTTTTTTTTCAATCACATGTGATTTTCGCGCCACATGTCACGTTCTCATTGGTTCCTTTGTTTTCAAGCAAATTTATGGATGCAAGTGATTAAATAAACAAAATCTATCTTTCTGTCATTACGTCTATGACGTCTATGAAAGCATAAGCCGACCATTTGAGGGATATCAACACCAAACAAAATTACGTCTGTCACAACAAAAGCCGAACGTTTAAGCTATATCAATACCAAACAAGTACATCATAAGCCGACCGTTTGAGCGATATCAACCCCAAACAAGTACGTCTATGACAACATAATAACACCCGACTACTTGCAAGACAATTATTTGGAACAACAATCTCATGATTGGAAGATTACCATAAAGGGATCATCGTATAAACAGAAAAAGGTAGCGGGACTTGCATTCATATTCGTATAAACGACATTAAATATAATTAAAAAAACATAAAAATTTAAATGACCAAAATCCAGGCTTAACCCAAAGAAAGGGTCTCATACTTGGTATAAACTTATGTTTAGAACAGAGACGGTACCAAAAATCAACGTAGACATCAATCAATCAATAAATTTAATCAGTCAAGTCCTGCAGAAAATCACAACTTTCCTTTCAATTCTACTTATTGGATGACAAATTAGTACCTAAGAAACTAATCAGCACATGTATACATCAATAAGGTTCATGAAAACCAAAATTCAAGAATCCAATTTGTCAGTAGCATGATCTTCATCGTCAACATCCTCAGAATCAGAATTTAACTGGTCAAAGAAACCATCCAAATAACATTGACTTTTCTCGATCCCCGCACCCTTAGCTCGACATTTTTGGTCATGTATCATTTCGGGAGATAATCCCCATTCCAACATTTCTTCTTCAGAATGGTGAACAGCCAAACTGTAATCACCGCCATCTCCTAGTTGCATTACTCGAAACTCACAGTTGTTGAGATTGTTTAGGTGCTCGAATTGTTCAACTGTCCACTTGAACCATTTCATTAAAAAGACCCGTGAAGCGAGCCCATGTGAAACTATAATGATATTTAAATCGTCACATGGGTCATAATGAAGCCTGCTGTCGATATCTCTCCATAAAGATTCAAGAAAGCCTGCAAATTAGAAAAGATATTCAGAGAAAATACGACCCAATATTGTCTTTCGAAACGTTTTATATTGTAGGTAAAAATGAGCTTCTATTGCTTCAAAAGTGATATCATTATCCTTAAAGAATTCATTTAAACTTCAGAATTCCAGTTTGCAACTACTATCTGAATTAGCAACCATCACATGCTTAATAGTTGGGCCACCAGATCTAGAGGTGCCAAAACTGCCAGGGTCGATTCGACAAACAATTTATCTCTAATAAATTAGCTATAAAACAAAGGATTTTGCTAACCACAGCCTTAAGGGCTATCATTAACATGCTTAAAACTTTTGTATATAGCAGTTAGTTTTTAACTTTAAGGTGGCGGTTGCTTGATTGTACAATTAGCAAAATCCAAAATAATTTCCATATCATACTTGAACAATAATTGTTTATAGACAATAGTGTTTGGATCAAGTCAATCAAGCATGTACCAAAAGCTTACCTGTTACCCAAACCTAACCCACCATCTGCTACCACTAGCACTTCAATACAATTATACTTCTAAAGTAAAGTTTCAGACGGTTAATCAAGAATTAGTTGACATTTCTTAAAATGAGAAATTCTTCCAAATATTTCATATGAGAGATGGAAGATTACTGGCACAGGACAGCAGATGAGAATTAGGATCCTTAAAAATCATATGTAAGACACAAATGGTTTTGGAAGTGAAGTTATACGTCCTATATTTGGGCACGAACTACCAAAGACCTAAATAGTCTATTGTGAGTGGCAAGATGGTTGGGTCAGGTAACAGATCAAATTGACTAATTATTACTAGTAGGGATTGAGTCATGCTCACTCGTAGAGACCTCTTCTCCTTTTTTTTTTTTTTTTTTCTTTCTTCCAAACAAGTATTTAAATAACCTGATCCGGTACTTACATTTAGAAACGCATCTGATTACAACAACAATAATAACCTCCAAACACTATAATTCGGATTCCCAGTTTATTACTCCGTGTCCAACAAAATTCAATTTTCAAAGGAGGCACCGTATCTGTACCTTTCAAGTGTTTATATAATAATGGTGTATATTAGGTTTATTATCTCAATCACACAAAAAAACAACAAAACATACTTAACTGAATTTAATTGGAAACAATAAACGAAAAACGTACTTGAAACGCGATCAAACACATCGGCAGCAGACTCGCCTTCGGGGAATCGATAAAAGAATCGGCCAAATCTCTCTCTAGTCTCCTTAATAATCTTCATCCTTTCAGTAATTTGAAAATTACCAAAATCCTGTTCTCTAATCCTACATTCTTCCTTAACACCAATCACTCTTTTCTTACAAAAAGATCTACCAATTTCTCTTAAAGTGGATCTAGTTCGTTCATACGGTGACACATAAAAACAAACCTTCCAGTTTTTCAACTTGCCGGAATCGGAAATCACATCTCGCATCTTAGCTCCGGCGAGTTTGGCCTGAGAGATACCTTCGTCGGTGAGGGGGATCTTGTAATCAGGAGTGGTGGTGTATGCTGAACCGTCTAGGTTTCCGGCACTTTCACCGTGACGGACTAATATTATTCTTTTCGGAAGGAATTTTTGTTGATTTATCATTTTCGAGGTATAAAATAATTGATTTAAAAATTAAAATAAAATTATACAATATCTATTCACGTTCAAAAATATAAGTATATGTTTGTGTGTGTGTGTGTATATATATATATATATAGGAATCGAGAAATGGAGATGGAGATTTGAGATTGCGTGTTACCTAAAAGTGATTAAGTAGTGAAAAATAAAAGGGAATTAATCAAAATAAGAAAAATGGTGAGGTGGCTGGTGTTTGTGGAAACCGCTTTGTTTTGATAACATGTTTTTGAAATCAAAAGAGAAGGTTGTTCTAGACTTTGACCATTTGGAAAGAAAAAGGAACTAGGAATAGGATGCCACCCTGAATATGGATGGAAAACAATTAACAACAAAATACCGTGTTTATACGTTAATATGGCTGTTTTCAGTTTTTAGGGATGAGTGGATATAAACAGTGTTTATACTTTCTATCCTGTTTTTGTTAGTGATTTTAATGTAATCTAATATAATCAATGTTTTAGGTTATTGGATTACTTGGTTGAGAGTGGAAGTGATTGCTTGATACTCTACACAAATTTGAGAAGTGTGGAGTACACATTCGTAAAGAGTTAGATCAATCACTTAGTGTATAGTTGAGCTTCGATGATTTATGTATTGCTTAAAATGACTGATCCACAAAACAGGCTTAGGGCGCGTCGCGGCTATTCTAGGCACGCCGCGGCCCATAGTGTATTTTTGGATCAGACATTTTCGTTGTTTTAGGTTTTGTAACGAAGCACTAAGGCGCGTTGCGGCGTATAAAGTGGACAGTGAACAGGTGCCTTTTCGACCTAAAAGGCATGTTGGTCCAAATGGAGGAACGACGTTCCAAATGCTTAAACGGCGTTCCAGAATCCAAGAACGACGTTGTGTAAAGAAGGAATGTGTAAAAAGATGAACGGAACATTTTGGAGCAGTTTGAGGAACGACGTTCCTTTATGTGGAACGGCGTTCTAATGTGACGTGTAGTGGATCGACGTTCCTATGCCTGGAACGACATTCCGGTTACCAGATCTGAATTTCTAACTCGTTTTTGGGAGTTTTAAATGAGGGACATTTAGGTCTTTTCACTTGTGGACGAGCTTATAGCTGGTGATCTGATCCTAAACTCATTCTTATCTCATTTCTTATCCACTCAAACTCTCTCATCTCTTTTAGAGTGAGAAACCCAAACTTTAGAGAGAGAGAAAGCTTAGATTGAGGAAGAATGTGTGATGACCCGGGAATTTCCGACCAAATTTAAACTTAATCTTTATATGTTTCCGACACGATAAGTAAAGTCTGTAATGTTGAGTCTCGAAAAGTTTGAATCTATATTCATGTAATCAATTACCCTTTGACTATGCTCAACGATTCACGAACAATTGTTTGTAAATAACTAATTGTATATAAATGTGTATATGTATATGTATATATATATAAATAAAAGTATATATAAATAATTTGATTTAGTATAATATCAATTAATCATTTGAATTAAATAGATAGTGTAATGTACAAAATAAATAAATAAATAAATAAAAATATATATATATATATATATATATATATATATATATATATATATATATATATATATATATATATATATATATATATATATATATATATATATATATATATATATATATATATATATATATATATATATATATTGTAATATTTAAAATTGATAAATAGTAAATATCCAAGATATGTTATTGTATAATATATAATTAGTAAAGATGATTAACAAGTTGTAATAATACGATATTAAATATAATTACGAGTTGAAAATATAGTTGTTGAAGTAATATTATTATTACTTTCATTAACATTAATATTAATATTTGTATCATTACTATTATTATACAAAGTGTATATATATAGATAAGTACATATTGTTAATATTATTATTATCAATAAAATGAATGTTATTATAACTAATAATAGTATTAGTACCATTAATTAATAAAAATATCATTATTTAAAATCAATGTTAGATATATCATTAATACCGATAGAAAATACATAAATATATACCTATGAAAATGGATATATATATATATAAATAGATATATTATTAACATTAATATTAATGTTACTATTAATAATATTAATATAATTAACATTATTGCTATAAATAATATTAATGTTATATATTTTATAATAATTATTATTATTATCATTAATAATAATATTAACATTATACTTATATTACTACTAGAGAAAATATTAAGAATATTATTATTATTATTATAATTATTAAAGGATTAAACATAATAATCTATACATGTAATTACATAAATATATATAAAATACAAATAAAGAGATAAGTATAGATATAAAATATATACACAGATACGTACATATACAGATACAGGTATATAAATATATATAAACACCTTATACATATATAAATACATATAAAATAGGTATGCAATTGCAGGTAGCTATCATATTATATCTAAATTGATTCCTGTCTTTAAACAAGTACAAATCACGACTGAAATTCACCATAAACATCCAAAATCTGTTAGCAATCTCTATCTTCCTTATTTTTTTTTTTATTTTTTTCTCTACTGAGTAATCTCTGGTCGACATTCAATATATATAAAAATCGATTACTTCCAGTTGTAAAACAAAACCAAAGACTTTACATTATCCATTACCACTTTCAAACACCCTTAGTAATACCCATTCAATCGAAATTAAACTGAAAAATGGAAGAAACCCAGTCCAGTCCCCTGTCTTTGCTTCTAATCTCCAAAAATCCGATTTCTTAACAATTTGTAAAATCCTTAAATGCCATTCTGTTAGAAGTCGTTCATAAAAACTTTCTGGAAAGTTACAATCTCCAAATTTTTGTATCGAGTTCTAATTTGTGAGTCAAACGTTTAATTTAAAAAGTCAAACATTCGGTTCATCTCAAAATTTGATCTCCTATTATTGTTTTAGGATCAATTGAGGTTACAGATAGTTTCTAGGAGAGAATTAGAACTTATTTCATTTTGTGATCGTGATCTGAAACAGCCTAGAAATCGAATTGAGGTTGGAGTTCCTGAGTGTTCAACCGTGTGTCTGCTACTGATTTTTTATTTTATTTTTTTCTCTTTTCTAATAAATATTAAGCATCTAAAATCGTTTCTGTTTTATTTTTATATCCTTAAACCAAAACGTTAATTCAATTGCTAGTATAATTTTGGTTCTGGTCGATTTGGGTATTGAAGAAGATGAAGGGAAATATAAACGAGTTTAAATAAGTATGGTATGCCAATATAATCAGGAAAAACAGAATGGATGAGTGGTTAAGTGCTTGGTGTGTGAACGAGGAGGTCTTGGGTTCGAGACCCTAGTGAGGCAGAAAAATGTTTTTTTAAGCGATTTTCTTGAAGGTAGTTTTCTTTTCATGACTTCTATTATTATTATTATTATTATTATTATTATTATTATTATTATTATTATTATTATTATTATTATTATTATTATTATTATTATTATTATTATTAATGTTATTTTGATTAATATTATTAGTAATATAGTTATTATTATTATTATTATCATTGTTATAAAGATTATAACTAGTATTATTATTACTAAAATAAGTATTACTAGTGTTAGTACCATTATTATTACTATGAAAATAATACAACCTATTATTATAAATATTGGCATTTGTATCATTCCAAAATAATAGAATTATTAATATTGCCATAGTTATAAGTATTATAACCATTATTATTATTATTATTATTATTATTTATCATTATAAGTATTATTAATAACCTTATTATTATTGTTATTAGTATGATTGTTAGTACTGTTATTATTAAACTTATTATCATGATTATTATTCTTACTAAAATTATTATACGGTTATCCTTAAAACTTGTAACGTTATTACAAATAGATATTTTATATAAGAAATACATTACACTATATTTTATTAATTAAACTATATGTAAAAGATATCAATTAACATATAAATGTATATTAAACTTTAATATATAGTTTTATCAACTATGATAAATAATAGTTATACAAAACATATGAACTAAATATATATTATATTCATCAAAATGACATATAGTATAAAAAGTATATTATTAACAATAATATATATATATCATATAAATTTATTCGATTACGATTACATGTATATTAATAAATATACAAATGATATAGGTTCGTGAATCCGAGGCCAACCCTGTATTGTTCAGTTGTTCAATGTCGCCATATGTATTTTTACTATAAAATACATTAGGTGAGTTTCATTTGCCTTTTTACCCTTTATATTTTTGGGCTGAGAATACATGCGCAATTTTTATAAATGTTTTACGAAAAAGACACAAGTAATTGAAACTACATTATATGGTTGAATTATCGAAATCGAATATGCCCTTTTTTATTAAGTTTGGTAATCTAAGAATTAGGGAACAGACTAAAGATAGATCTATCGGGCCCAACAAGCCCCAAACAAAGTACCGGATGCTTTAGTACTTCGAAATTTATATCATGTCCGAAGGAGGATCCCTGTAACGATTGTAGTGACCCGAACTTTTCCATGTTTATATATATTAATTGAGATTGATATTTACATGATTAAATGTTTCCAACATGTTAAGCAATCAAACTTGTTAAGACTTGATTAATTGAAATATGTTTCATATAGACAATTGACCACCCAAGTTGACCGGTGATTCACGAACGTTAAAACTTGTAAAAACTATATGATGACATATATATGGATATATATATATATAGTTAACATGATACTATGATAAGTAAACATATCATTAAGTATATTAACAATGAACTACATATGTAAAAACAAGACATATATGTAACGATTATCGTTGTAAAGACATTTAATGTATATATATCATATTAAGAGATATTCATACATGATAATATCATGATAATATAATAATTTAAAATCTCATTTGATATTATAAACATTGGGTTAACAACATTTAACAAGATCGTTAACCTAAAGGTTTCAAAACAACACTTACATGTAACGACTAACGATGACTTAACGACTCAGTTAAAATGTATATACATGTAGTGTTTTAATATGTATTTATACACTTTTGAAAGACTTCAATACACTTATCAAAATACTTCTACTTAACAAAAATGCTTACAATTACATCCTCGTTCAGTTTCATCAATAATTCTACTCGTATGCACCCGTATTATTGGTATATACACTCTAATGATCAGCTTTTAGATGTATGTACTATTGGTATATACACTCCAATGATCAGCTCTTAGCAGCCCATGTGAGTCACCTAACACATGTGGGAACCATCATTTGGCAACTAGCATGAAATATCTCATAAAATTACAAAAATATGAGTAATCATTCATGACTTATTTACATGAAAACAAAATTACATATCCTTTATATCTAATCCATACACCAACGACCAAAAACACCTACAAACACTTTCATTCTTCAATTTTCTTCATCTAATTGATCTCTCTCAAGTTCTATCTTCAAGTTCTAAGTGTTCTTCATATATTCTACAAGTTCTAGTTACATAAAATCAAGAATACTTTCAAGTTTGGTAGCTCACTTCCAATCTTGTAAGGTGATCATCCAACCTCAAGAAATCTTTGTTTCTTACAGTAGGTTATCATTCTAATACAAGGTAATAATCATATTCAAAATTTGGTTCAATTTCTATAACTATAACAATCTTATTTCAAGTGATGATCTTACTTGAACTTGTTTTCGTGTCATGATTCTACTTCAAGAACTTCGAGCCATCCAAGGATCCGTTGAAGCTAGATCCATTTTTCTCTTTTCCAGTAGGTTTATCCAAGGAACTTAAGGTAGTAATGATGTTCATAACATCATTCGATTCATACATATAAAGCTATCTTATTCGAAGGTTTAAACTTGTAATCACTAGAACATAGTTTAGTTAATTCTAAACTTTTTCGCAAACAAAAGTTAATCCTTCTAACTTGACTTTTAAAATCAACTAAACACATGTTATATATCTATATGATATGCTAACTTAATGATTTAAAACCTGGAAACACGAAAAATACCGTAAAACCGGATTTACGCCTTCGTAGTAACACCGCAGGCTGTTCTGGGTTAGTTAATTAAAAACTATGATAAACTTTGATTTAAAAGTTGTTATTCTGAGAAAATGATTTTTATTATGAACATGAAACTATATCCAAAAATTATGGTTAAACTCAAAGTGGAAGTATGTTTTCTAAAATGGTCATCTAGACGTCGTTCTTTCGACTGAAATGACTACCTTTACAAAAACGACTTGAAACTTATTTTTCCGACTATAAACCTATACTTTTTCTGTTTAGATTCATAAAATAGAGTTCAATATGAAACCATAGCAATTTGATTCACTCAAAACGGATTTAAAATGAAGAAGTTATGGGTAAAACAAGATTGGATAATTTTTCTCATTTTAGCTACGTGAAAATTGGTAACAAATCTATTCCAACCATAACTTAATCAACTTGTATTGTATATTATGTAATCTTGAGATACCATAGACACGTATACAATGTTTTGACCTATCATGTCGACACATCTATATATATTTCGGAACAACCATAGACACTCTATATGTGAATGTTGGAGTTAGCTATACAGGGTTGAGGTTGATTCCAAAATATATATAGTTTGAGTTGTGATCAATACTGAGATACGTATATACTGGGTCGTGGATTGATTCAAGATAATATTTATCGATTTATTTCTGTACATCTAACTGTGGACAACTAGTTGTAGGTTACTAACGAGGACAGCTGACTTAATAAACTTAAAACATCAAAATATATTAAAAGTGTTGTAAATATATTTTGAACATACTTTGATATATATGTATATATTGTTATAGGTTCGTGAATCAACTAGTGGCCAAGTCTTACTTCCCGACGAAGTAAAAATCTGTGAAAGTGAGTTATAGTCCCACTTTTAAAATCTAATATTTTTGGGATGAGAATACATGCAGGTTTTATAAATGATTTACAAAATAGACACAAGTACGTGAAACTACATTCTATGGTTGAATTATCGAAATCGAATATGCCCCTTTTTATTAAGTCTGGTAATCTAAGAATTAGGGAACAGACACCCTAATTGACGCGAATCCTAAAGATAGATCTATTGTGCCTAACAAACCCCATCCAAAGTACCGGATGCTTTAGTACTTCGAAATTTATATCATATCCGAAGGGTGTTCCGGAATGATGGGGATATTCTTATATATGCATCTTGTTAATGTCGGTTACCAGGTGTTCACCATATGAATGATTTTTATCTCTATGTATGGGATGTGTATTGAAATATGAAATCTTGTGGTCTATTATTATGATTTGATATATATAGGTTAAACCTATAACTCACCAACATTTTTGTTGACGTTTTAAGCATGTTTATTCTCAGGTGATTATTAAGAGCTTCCGCTGTCGCATACTTAAATAAGGACGAGATTTGGAGTCCATGCTTGTATGATATTGTGTAAAAACTGCATTCAAGAAACTTATTTTGTTGTAACATATTTGTATTATAAACCATTATGTAATGGTCGTGTGTAAACAGGATATTTTAGATTATTATTATTTGATAATCTACGTAAAGCTTTTTAAACCTTTATTGATGAAATAAAGGTTATGGTTTGTTTTAAAATGAATGCAGTCTTTGAAAAACGTCTCATATAGAGGTCAAAACCTCGCAACGAAATCAATTAATATGGAACGTTTTTAATCAATAAGAACGGGACATTTCAGTTGGTATCAGAGCGTTGGTCTTAGAGAACCAGAATTTTGCATTAGTGTGTCTTATCGAGTTTGTTAGGATGCATTAGTGAGTCTGGACTTCGACCGTGTTTACTTGAAAAATGATTGCTTAACAAATTTTGTTGGAAACTATATATTTTTAACATGTGAATAATATGTGATATATTAATCTCTTAACGCGTTTGATATTATGTGATAGATGTCTACCTCTAGAACAAGTCCCATTGACTCACCTAATAATAATGAAGAGTCAAATGTAAATTGGAATGATTCGTGGACTGATTCACAAGTTCCCGAAGAGGAACCGGAAGAAGAGTCGGAACCGGAAGAAGAATCGGAACCGGATGAAGAAATAGAACCGGTGGGGGAAATAATAAAACGGTTAAGTAAAAGAAAATCCTCAACCAACCGACCAAGGTTAATTATGGTCAATGGTGTTTCCGCCAAGGAAGCAAAATATTGGGAGGATTACCAATTCTCCGATGAATCGGATTCCGAAGAGAATTCCGATGATGTTATAGAAATTACCCCAACTGAATTTAAAAAGACAAAAGAAAATAATAAGAGAAATGACATAAAAATAGAGAAATCTAATTCCAACCCCGATGAACTTTATATGTATCGTCAACCCCCGAAGTCCTTAAGTTGTAACAATGACCCGGGAACCTCTAAACCACCAGGTTTTTCTAAACCAATGTGGAAAACGACGGCTCGTATTAGGGAAACATCATATATCTCTAGAAACTTGGCAAAACGAACCAAAACCGAAAAAGAAGAAACAAGCGAGTCGGAATAAGATAGTTGTATTCGTGTGGTGTAATATATGTAATATAGTGTGCTTATGCTTTATGATATATGTAAAAATAGTTTGTATTAATAAGTATTTTTTTTATGAATCTAACTCTTGTCTACTTTACAGTATAAAAACACAAAATGGATAGACAACCCAATATTTTAAGAGACCTACCCGGAGACATGATTGATGAAATCTTGTCTAGAGTCGGTCAGAATTCTTCGGCACAACTATTTAAGGCGAGATCAGTTTGTAAGACATTTGAAGAACGTTCCAAGAATGCCTTGGTTTATAAAAGGCTTTCGTTCGAAAGATGGGGGATATCACATTGGGAAATCCATAAGTTACGATGTGTTTACTTTGACGCATATATTGCGGGTAACCCAAATGCTATTTTACGCAATGGGTTAAGAAATTATTTTGACTCAATATATCCGAATATTGGACTTCGTGATTTAGAAAAAGCGGCTAACATGCAACATAAAGAAGCATGTTATGCTTACGGATTAGTAATGTTCGCTTCTCACCAAAGTGAGAACAAGGACATCGGGCTACAACTATTAAACAAAACGTTCCCACAAGTGACGGAGTCGGTAATTGGGGTAAGAAATGAGGTTTTCAGATTGTTACGGGACTGTTGGACATTACGTAACCCTCGTCCCTTTGAAGAAGTTACAACACGTTGTCTTATCAACGACCATAACGGTTATGTTCCACAAGACCAAGGATGGGAAGTAATCCTAGTAAAACCAGAATGCATGACTTGTTTCTGGACGTATGAATTACTTGTCTTTATTGCCTTTGCTGAACGACTTGTGTACTAGAAAGAATTATCTTCACAACTATCTTGTATCAAAGTTATTGTGTGCTATATTTCATGCTTTATGTAAAATAAGCGGTATTGTAAGTTTGTAAAATATTGTATAAAAGTTTGAACGCGAAATATTATTATAATCAGTTTTTCATATAGAATTGTAGTAGTTGAATTGTATATTAGCTACTAAGTATGAACTTAACGGGTAGGTACTACCCGAATTTAAACTTATAAAACGCTAATATGAAGAAAAAACTTTTATAAATGAGTTCATATTACGCTACGAAATACTATTAACTACTCTTAATATTCTGTATGATTAACTTGTTCCATTTAACTATTTTGAAGGAAATGGCACCGACTACTCGACACACCGTGAATATGAATGAAGAGGAATTCCGTACTTTTCTAGCTTCAAACATAGCCGCAGTACAGGCTGCGCTACATACCAACAATAACCTTGGATCTAGCAGTACAGGAAATCGTGTAGGATGCACCTACAAAGAATTCACTGCCTGCAAACCTTTGGAATTTGATGGAACCGAAGGACCGATCGGATTGAAACGGTGGACCAAGAAGGTCGAATCAGTGTTTGCCATAAGTAAGTGTACTGAAGAAGACAAAGTGAAGTACGCTACGCATACCTTCACAGGTTCTGCGTTAACATGGTGGAATACCTATCTAGAGCAAGTGGGACAAGATGATGCGTACGCACTACCGTGGTCAGCATTCAAGCACTTGATGAACGAGAAGTACCGTCCCAGAACCGAGGTCAATAAGCTCAAGACAGAACTTAGAGGGTTACGAACCCAAGGATTTGATATTACCACGTACGAAAGACGATTCACAGAATTGTGCCTATTGTGTCCGGGAGCGTTCGAAGATGAGGAAGAGAAGATCGACGCGTTTGTGAAAGGATTACCGGAAAGAATCCAAGAAGATATAAGTTCACATGAGCCTGCCTCCATACAACAGGCATGTAGAATGGCTCACAAACTAGTGAACCAGATTGAGGAAAGAATTAAAGAACAGATGGCTGAAGAGGCCAATGTGAAGCAAGTCAAAAGAAAGTGGGAGGAAAACGGTGATAAGAATCACCAATATAACAACAACAGCAATTACAATAATAATCGCAACAATTATCCTAACAATCGCAACATCAATCGCAACTACAACAAACGGCCCAATAACAACAACAACAACAACAACAACAACAACAACAACAACAACAACAACAACAACAACAACAACAACAGCAACTACAACAATCATCCCAACAACAATAACAACCGCAACAACAATAACAATCAGAAGCAGCTATGCCAAAGGTGTGAAAAGTATCACTCGGGGTTCTGCACCAAATTTTGCAACAAGTGTAAAAGAAATGGTCATAGCGCGGCGAAGTGTGAGGTCTACAGAGCAGGGGTTAACAGAACGAAAGGAACAAATGGTGTCGGAACGAGTAATGGCGGAGCAAGTAGTGTCGGAGCAAGTTATGCCAATGTAGTTTGTTATAAATGTGGAAAACCGGGCCACATTATTAGAAATTGCCCGAACCAGGAGAACACGAATGGACAAGGCCGCGGAAGAGTATCAATATTAATGCGGTAGAGGCACAGGAAGACCCGGAGCTTGTTACGGGTACGTTTCTTATTGACAATAAATCTGCTTACGTTTTATTTGATTCGGGTGCGGATAGAAGCTATATGAGTAGAGATTTTTGTGCTAAATTAAGTTGTCCATTGATGCCGTTGGATAGTAAATTTTTACTCGAATTAGCAAACGGTAAATTAATTTCAGCAGATAATATATGGCGGAATCGAGAAATTAAACTGGGTAGCGAAATATTTAAGATTGATTTGATACCAGTAGAGTTAGGGAGTTTTGATGTAATAGTTGGCATGGACTGGCTGAAGAAGGTGAAAGCAGAGATCGTATGTTATAAAAATGCAATTCGCATTGTACGAGAAGAAGGAGAACCCTTAATGGTGTACGGAGAAAAGGGCAACATGAAGCTACATCTTATTAGTAATTTGAAGGCACAAAAACAAATAAGAAAAGGTTGCTATGCTGTTCTAGCACAAGTCGAGAAAGTACAAACCGAAGAAAAGAGCATCAATGATGTTCCCATCGCAAAAGAATTTCCCGATGTATTTCCGAAAGAATTACCGGGACTACCTCCACACTGATCTGTTGAATTTCAAATAGATCTTGTACCAGGAGCTGCA
Organism: Rutidosis leptorrhynchoides; assembly: GCF_046630445.1. Lineage (NCBI taxonomy): Eukaryota > Viridiplantae > Streptophyta > Magnoliopsida > Asterales > Asteraceae > Rutidosis > Rutidosis leptorrhynchoides. The sequence continues at coordinate 274,755,257 of NC_092337.1, forward strand.
CCAATAGCTCGTGCTTCTTATAGACTCGCACCCAGCGAGATGAAAGAACTGCAAAGCCAAATGCAAGAACTATTAGAACGTGGTTTCATTCGACCAAGCACATCACCGTGGGGAGCTCCTGTTTTGTTTGTCAAGAAGAAAGATGGTACATTCAGGTTGTGTATCGACTACCGAGAGTTGAACAAACTTACCATCAAGAACCGCTACCCACTACCGAGAATCGACGACTTATTTGATCAACTACAAGGCTCGTCTGTTTATTCAAAGATTGACTTACGTTCCGGGTATCATCAAATGCGGGTGAAAGAAGATGATATTCCAAAGACTGCTTTCAGAACACGTTACGGTCATTACGAGTTTATGGTCTTGCCGTTTGGTTTAACTAATGCACCAGCTGTGTTCATGGACCTTATGAACCGAGTGTGTCGACCATACCTTGACAAGTTTGTCATTGTTTTCATTGATGACATACTTATTTACTCAAAGAATGACCAAGAACACGGTGAACATTTGAGAAAGGTGTTAGAAGTATTGAGGAAGGAAGAATTGTACGCTAAGTTTTCAAAGTGTGCATTTTGGTTGGAAGAAGTTCAATTCCTCGGTCACATAGTGAACAAAGAAGGTATTAAGGTGGATCCGGCAAAGATAGAAACTGTTGAAAAGTGGAAAACCCCGAAAACTCCGAAACACATACGCCAGTTTTTAGGACTAGCTGGTTACTACAGAAGGTTCATCCAAGACTTTTCCAGAATAGCAAAACCCTTGACTGCATTAACGCATAAAGGGAAGAAATTTGAATGGAATGATGAACAAGAGAAAGCGTTTCAGTTATTGAAGAAAAAGCTAACTACGGCACCTATATTGTTGTCATTGCCTGAAGGGAATGATGATTTTGTAATTTATTATGACGCATCAAAGCAAGGTCTCGGTTGTGTATTAATGCAACGAACGAAGGTGATTGCTTATGCGTCTAAACAATTGAAGATTCACGAACAAAATTATACGATGCATGATTTGGAATTAGGCGCGGTTGTTTTTGCATTAAAGACTTGGAGGCACTACTTATATGGGGTTAAAAGTATTATATATACCCACCACAAAAGTCTTCAACACATATTTAATCAAAAACAACTGAATATGAGGCAGCGTAGGTGGATTGAATTATTGAATGATTACGACTTTAAGATTTGTTACCACCCGGGGAAGGCAAATGTGGTAGTCGATGCCTTGAGCAGGAAGGACAGAGAACCCATTCGAGTAAAATCTATGAATATAATGATTCATAATAACCTTACTACTCAAATAAAGGAGGCGCAACAAGGAGTTTTAAAAGAGAGAAATTTAAAGGATGAAATACCCAAAGGATCGGAGAAGCATCTTAATATTCGGGAAGACGGAACCCGGTATAGGGCTGAAAGGATTTGGGTACCAAAATTTGGAGATATGAGAGAAATGGTACTTAGAGAAGCTCATAAAACCAGATACTCAATACATCCTGGAACGGGGAAGATGTACAAGGATCTCAAAAAACGTTTTTGGTGGCCGGGTATGAAAGCCGATGTTGCTAAATACGTAGGAGAATGTTTGACGTGTTCTAAGGTCAAAGCTGAGCATCAAAAACCATCAGGTCTACTTCAACAACCCGAAATCCCGGAATGAAAATGGGAAAACATTACCATGGATTTCATCATTAAATTGCCAAGGACTGCAAGTGGTTTTGATACTATTTGGGTAATTGTTGATCGTCTCACCAAATCAGCACACTTCCTGCCAATAAGAGAAGATGAAAAGATGGAGAAGTTAGCACGACTGTATTTGAAGGAAGTCGTCTCCAGACATGGAATACCAATCTCTATTATCTCTGATAGGGATGGCAGATTTATTTCAAGATTCTGGCAGACATTACAGCAAGCATTAGGAACTCGTCTAGATATGAGTACTGCCTATCATCCACAAACTGATGGGCAGAGCGAAAGGACGTTACAAACGCTTGAAGACATGCTACGAGCATGTGTTATTGATTTCGGAAACAGTTGGGATCGACATCTACCGTTAGCAGAATTTTCCTACAACAACAGCTACCATTCAAGCATTGAGATGGCGCCGTTTGAAGCACTTTATGGTAGAAAGTGCAGGTCTCCGATTTGTTGGAGTGAAGTGGGGGATAGACAGATTACGGGTCCGGAGATTATACAAGAAACTACCGAGAAGATCATCCAAATTCAACAACGGTTGAAAACCGCCCAAAGTCGACAAAAGAGCTACGCTGACATTAAAAGAAAAGATATAGAATTTGAAATTGGAGAGATGGTCATGCTTAAAGTTGCACCTTGGAAAGGCGTTGTTCGATTTGGTAAACGAGGGAAATTAAATCCAAGGTATATTGGACCATTCAAGATTATTGATCGTGTCGGACCAGTAGCTTACCGACTTGAGTTACCTCAACAACTCGCGACTGTACATAACACTTTCCACGTCTCGAATTTAAAGAAATGTTTTGCTAAAGAAGATCTCACTATTCCGTTAGATGAAATCCAAATCAATGAAAAACTTCAATTCATCGAAGAACCCGTCGAAATAATGGATCGTGAGGTTAAAAGACTTAAGCAAAACAAGATACCAATTGTTAAGGTTCGATAGAATGCTCATAGAGGACCCGAGTTCACCTGGGAGCATGAAGATTAGATGAAGAAGAAATACCCGCATCTATTTCCAGAAGATTCGTCAACACCTTCAACAGCTTAAAATTTCGGGACGAAATTTATTTAACGGGTAGGTACTGTAGTGACCTGAACTTTTCCATGTTTATATATATTAATTGAGATTGATATTTACATGATTAAATGTTTCCAACATGTTAAGCAATCAAACTTGTTAAGACTTGATTAATTGAAATATGTTTCATATAGACAATTGACCACCCAAGTTGACCGGTGATTCACGAACGTTAAAACTTGTAAAAACTATATGATGACATATATATGGATATATATATATATATATATATATATATATATATATATATATATATATATATATATATATATATATATATATATAGTTAACATGATACTATGATAATTAAACATATCATTAAGTATATTAACAATGAACTACATATGTAAAAACAAGACTACTAACTTAATGATTTTTAAACGAGACATATATGTAACGATTATCTTTGTAAAGACATTTAATGTATATATATCATATTAAGAGATATTCATACATGATAATATCATGATAATATAATAATTTAAAATCTCATTTGATATTATAAACATTGGGTTAACAACATTTAACAAGATCGTTAACCTAAAGGTTTCAAAACAACACTTACATGTAACGACTAACGATGACTTAACGACTCAGTTAAAATGTATATACATGTAGTGTTTTAATATGTATTTATACACTTTTGAAAGACTTCAATACACTTATCAAAATACTTCTACTTAACAAAAATGCTTACAATTACATCCTCGTTCAGTTTCATCAACAATTCTACTCGTATGCACCCGTATTCGTACTCGTACAATACACAGCTTTTAGATGTATGTACTATTGGTATATACACTCCAATGATCAGCTCTTAGCAGCCCATGTGAGTCACCTAACACATTTGGGAACCATCATTTGGCAACTAGCATGAAATATCTCATAAAATTACAAAAATATGAGTAATCATTCATGACTTATTTACATGAAAATAAAATTACATATCCTTTATATCTAATTCATACACCAACGACCAAAAACACCTACAAACACTTTCATTCTTCAATTTTCTTCATCTAATTGATCTCTCTCAAGTTCTATCTTCAAGTTCTAAGTGTTCTTCATATATTCTACAAGTTCTAGTTACATAAAATCAAGAATACTTTCAAGTTTGATAGCTCACTTCCAATCTTGTAAGGTGATCATCCAACCTCAAGAAATCTTTGTTTCTTACAGTAGGTTATCATTCTAATACAAGGTAATAATCATATTCAAACTTTGGTTCAATTTCTATAACTATAACAATCTTATTTCAAGTGATGATCTTACTTGAACTTGTTTTCGTGTCATGATTCTGCTTCAAGAACTTCGAGCCATCCAAGGATCCGTTGAAGCTAGATCCATTTTTCTCTTTTCCAGTAGGTTTATCCAAGGAACTTAAGGTAGTAATGATGTTCATAACATCATTCGATTCATACATATAAAGCTATCTTATTCGAAGGTTTAAACTTGTAATCACTAGAACATAGTTTAGTTAATTCTAAACTTGTTCGCAAACAAAAGTTAATCCTTCTAACTTGACTTTTAAAATCAACTAAACACATGTTATATATCTATATGATATGCTAACTTAATGATTTAAAACCTGGAAACACGAAAAATACCGTAAAATCGGATTTACGCCGTCGTAGTAACACCGCAGGCTGTTTTGGGTTAGTTAATTAAAAACTATGATAAACTTTGATTTAAAAGTTGTTATTCTGAGAAAATGATTTTTATTATGAACATGAAACTATATCCAAAAATTATGGTTAAACTCAAAGTGGAAGTATGTTTTCTAAAATGGTCATCTAGACGTCGTTCTTTCGACTTAAATGACTACCTTTACAAAAACAACTTGTAACTTATTTTTCTGACTATAAACCTATACTTTTTATGTTTAGATTCATAAAATAGAGTTCAATATGAAACCATAGCAATTTGATTCACTCAAAATGGATTTAAAATGAAGAAGTTATGGGTAAAACAAGATTGGATAATTTTTCTCATTTTAGCTACGTGAAAATTGGTAACAAATCTATTCCAACCATAACTTAATCAACTTGTATTGTATATTATGTAATCTTGAGATACCATAGACACGTATACAATGTTTCGACCTATCATGTCGACACATCTATATATATTTCGGACCAACCATAGACACTCTATATGTGAATGTTGGAGTTAGCTATACAGGGTTGAGGTTGATTCCAAAATATATATAGTTTGAGTTGTGATCAATACTGAGATACGTATACACTGGGTCGTGGATTGATTCAAGATAATATTTATCGATTTATTTATGTACATCTAACTGTGGACAACTAGTTGTAGGTTACTAACGAGGACAGCTGACTTAATAAACTTAAAACATCAAAATATATTAAAAGTGTTGTAAATATATTTTGAACATACTTTGATATATATGTATATATTGTTATAGGTTCATGAATCAACCAGTGGCCAAGTCTTACTTCCCGGCGAAGTAAAAATCTGTGAAAGTGAGTTATAGTCCCACTTTTAAAATCTAATATTTTTGGGATGAGAATACATGCAGGTTTTATAAATGATTTACAAAATAGACACAAGTACGTGAAACTACATTCTATGGTTGAATTATCGAAATCGAATATGCCCCTTTTTATTAAGTCTGGTAATCTAAGAATTAGGGAACAGACACCCTAATTGACGCGAATCCTAAAGATAGATCTATTGGGCCTAACAAACCCCATCCAAAGTACCGGATGCTTTAGTACTTCGAAATTTATATCATATCCGAAGGGTGTCCCGGAATGATGGGGATATTCTTATATATGCATCTTGTTAATGTCGGTTACCAGGTGTTCACCATATGAATGATTTTTATCTCTATGTATGGGATGTGTATTGAAATATGAAATCTTGTGGTCTATTATTATGATTTGATATATATAGGTTAAACCTATAACTCACCAACATTTTTGTTGACGTTTTAAGCATGTTTATTCTCAGGTGATTATTAAGAGCTTCCGCTGTCGCATACTTAAATAAGGACGAGATTTGGAGTCCATGCTTGTATGATATTGTGTAAAAACTTCATTCAAGAAACTTATTTTGTTGTAATATATTTGTATTATAAACCATTATGTAATGGTCGTGTGTAAACAGGATATTTTAGATTATCATTATTTGATAATCTACGTAAAGCTTTTTAAACCTTTATTGATGAAATAAAGGTTATGGTTTGTTTTAAAATGAATGCAGTCTTTGAAAAACGTCTCATATAGAGGTCAAAACCTCGCAACGAAATCAATTAATATGGAACGTTTTTAATCAATAAGAACGGGAGATTTCAACGATCGCTCCAAATCCATATGGACGGACACGTCATTCATCGATTTCATTGTGAGGTATTTGACCTCTATATGATACGTTTTGTAAACATTGCATTCTTTTGAAAAGGCACACCATAAATGAATATTTAAATCAAAGGTTTTCGACATATGATGATTTCTACATATAGACAACCACTATAAATAATAGTTTACAATAGTACTTCCGTTGACAATGCAGTCAAAATAAGATACATGGTGATGATTTGGTGAATGCAACGTTTCCTTGAAAAAATATGCCATGTAAGACTCCTTGCACATAGCTTGTCTAACATATAATCAAACAGCGGAAGACTTCTAGGGAACCTGAGAATAAACATGCTAACAAGTGTCAACACAAAGGTTGGTGAGTTCATAGTTTTAATGTTTCGTATAATCTGTATATAAAGGTGGATCACAAGATTTCAGTTGTTTCATCCAGAAACGTTTATCAAAATATTCTACGAAATTGAGCACCCTGGTAACTAAACTTAACGTATATATAATTTGTACCCTTTGTATAATCATCTTAATAATACACGCAAACCAACGTGTACGCTTCTCAAATAGCATACGTCCATTAAAAGGCTAGTGCTCTAGCTCGGACGGGGATATCAAGCCTTATGGATCCATATACTACTACTCGCGCCCACCAGTTCTTATAACTGGCAGTTACTAGTTACCAAAGCTAAGGGATTTTCGGTTCAAACTCAGTGTAGAATTTAGTATGTACTTGTGTCCATTGCATTTAAAATAAAGTGCATGTATTCTCAGCTCAAAAATATATTGCAAAAACAATTAAAAATGGATCAATGAAACTCACCTTAGCAGCATATAAAGTCGTTCACCAAAATGTGATCGAAACTCGGATTACCAAATAATCGTAGATCTCAACCTAGAGAACATATGTTGGTCAATAAATGTCTATCAAGCTAGGTCAGGTCATAGTGTATCACAATCCTAATGCTCGAGATCGACATACAAAAGTTATCTAAAGTCATTTCAAAAAGTCAATTTTGACTATAGTTCAACAAAACGAGACGTGCCTTATATAAGGATTCATTTACTCGGTTGGTAATATTCAAAAATCCAAATTATCAATCTTACAAACAAGTTGTTTAAATATTAATTGCAGATTCAAAAGCAATTCCAATTAACGTCAATCATAATTCAGTTGACCATATCTTTTAATTCGTTCATCGAAATTACTCGATTTCTAAATGAAAAGTTATTTATTTTTCGCCAGCTTTCCAAAAACATGTATATCATATACCTTTTACCAGTAATATATGTATTTAATTCGTGATTCATTATAAACTGTTTAACGACGAAATTTAGCATACAAGCATGTATAAATATATATACTCGAGCACTAGACATGGACACACAATTAATGTATAAAAGATAAAATATGAGTGCTTACGTATCAATATTGAGATTCAATATTGTAGGAAAGTACGTAGACGCAACAGAGATGATAAACACTAGATTTGATTCACAAATATACCCTCGAACATTACCCATAACCTCCTTGGCAATAACCTATAATTTTCTTAGCTCTATCCCGCTCAAAAACCCATTTTGAAGGTGACACGCTCATAACCTCGTCGTAGTATTTTAGGTATATACTACTAATAATAATATTATAATAAGATTAATAATAATAATATTAATCTTAATAATAATAATAATAATAATAATAATAATAATAATAATAATAATAATAATAATAATAATATAAAAAAATAATAATACGGAGGAATGAATCGAGCTTTTATAGTATGTGGCCTGCTACAGTACCTCATGCGATCGCATGAGTTTTCAGTGTTTTTGCCATGCGATCGCATAGCCGCCTTATCCGTTTTTGTTTGCTAGTTCGCCGACATCAAATAGTGTTTACTGTAGCAAATAGTGTTTACTGTAGCAAATAGTGTTCACTGTCGCAAATAGTGTTACTGTAGCAAATAGTGTTTATTGTAGCAAATAGTGTTTACTGTAGCAAATCACTGTAGCAATAGTGTTTTTCACTGTAGCATTGTAGCAAAATACGGTTTCACTATAGCAAATAGTATTTTACTGTAGCAAATAGTGTTTTACTGTAGCAAAGTCATTTTACTGTAGCAAATAGTGTTTTACTGTAGGAAAGTTGTTTTTACTTGTACATATATATATATATATATATATATATATATATATATATATATATATATATATACATACATATAATTGTTCATGAATCATCGAGAGCAGTCAAATGTAATGAAACAGTTCTAAAATTTTGAGATTCAACTTCATAGACTTTGCTTATCGTGTCAGAAACGTTAAATCATTTAAAGATAAAGTTTAAATTTGGTCAAAAATTTCCGGGTTGTCACAGTACCTACCCGTTAAAGAAATTTCATCCCGAAATTTGAGTGAGGTCGTCATGGCTGACAATAAAAATGTTTTCATGACGAATATGAGTTGGTAAATAGAATTTTATCACAATTGAATAATACGGATAAAACAATCCGATTACTCGAAGCGTATGTGAGAAGTTATCGTAATAGAGTGAAATGAGGGAATAGAGATTCATCTTAACTTTTGACGTATTAACGATTGATTTCCGGAATTTAAGGAATAGAAAATCTTCATAATCTAAATAAGATTTGATTCTTTGGAATTTGCGGAAATTAGGATTTTCTTTGATTAAATGCATAATCTGCCTCGATTGCTATGTCTGATATTTCGCTCTAAATTGACCTCTTCCGTTTCATTTATTTTCACCACTCCTATAATCTTCTTTCTTATTTCATACATCCCAATAGATTGTGCAAATGCTTAATCCAGTTCTGATTCTTGATATTTTCCTGGCTATCGTATCCTTCATTCTTCTTTTTCATCTGCCACCAGAGGAAGTTATTTTCTTTTACAAATACCTTGGGGTTATAGTGTTTTTCATTCTACCATGTCTTTATATTGCTATACGCATTGATATACACGGTTTGTAATTTCGGGGTTGTTATCGGGCTTTATATTCTCCATTATATTTCGGAGCTTCATGCTTTCGTTTTCTCTTCCCGACCTTAAGTCAAGCGGATAATGGTCCAGAATTCGTAGGTATGAAGTTTCAGATGAACATAACTAATGTTCTAAGAAAGAAATGGTAATAGTACAATCTGACTTGTCAAATTACCAGAATATCCGGAAAAGACCGAATCATCAAGAAATATATTTTCTTGATATATTTAGAGATTATATAGAATGAAAGAGTTATGTAACATGGTTTATGATGAGGGTGTGATCTGTGAACCTTTGTCACGTTCCATTAGAAACTCAACATAACTTACTGTAATATAATCACGTTGATCAAGTGTCATTATATTATACTAACTCATGCTTTAGTTCCCAACATTACTTCAAAACATCCATTTTTTTCGAATTTTTTAGATTTTAGAAACTAAAATAGTTTCTTTTATGATGTAACACAGATAGCGCGAAGAGGTAATGATTTCAGATAAGAATGGTTTCGAAAAATATCTTCAGAAATATGGAGGATATTTATAATGGGAGATACGATGATATCTTAGAATTTCTAATATCAGAGGATGATGAAGAATATTGTCCGCAAGGGTTTAGATTCGGAAGCAATGTATTCGTTAATGGCTTCAGCAGATACTGAATCATTTGGATTCTTTGAAGACAAGTTTCGTCCTTGTGATTTATCCACAGCCTCTTTCATACTTTGCTCAATCCGTTTTCCAGTTCCAAACTTTCTCTTTTTCTGAGCTTTGCCATCACACTATCCTTTATCATCAAACTTTTTACTGTTAACGTCGTTTACAGTTTTTGCTGCTTCATCAGCATTTTTCAAGATTTCGAGAACTAGTTCGTAGTTTAGGATGTTTTTCAGAAACTTCACATTCGAAGTATGTAAGTCTAGAAGTTAGATGTTATCTATATATAACTGTTGTCATAGAAAATGCTGCGAGATTCAAAATACTGATTTCTAATTCCCGGTAGTTGGTATGGCAATTACCGTTACAAGATGTGGATGAGTACATAATAGGGTTTCAATGAGTATAATGCCTTTTTGGAAGGTCAAAGATCAATGAAGTTGTTGGTAAATTTACTGCTAATTTGGTGGAACATGAAAGGTTCTCCAGTAACGAAATCGTATATGCCAAAATTACAAGTCTGAAAGGTCGTCGTTGACTGGTTGAATGGTTGATAATACTGAATACTTTGAAAAGGAATTGCAAGGTTATTTTCGGTAAAAACAATGCTGAAGGATCTTGCATCGTTTTGAAGTCAAAGTATAGCTTTGAAAGATGTAGAGATCTAAGAATGATGTCACCGGTTCAGAGTTATGGCTTGGATTCTGATCCGTCGATATCAGAATATGTGATTGAATTTGTATGAAATGATTGTGTATCATTGTGAAGATAGTGAGTATAGTTAATGATTTTTTTTTTTGAATCAAAATTGAAGAATGTACAGTGTAACATATTAATTGTGAACTTAAATATTTCTCGAGTAGTACCTACCCGTTAAAGATTTCATAATTAATACTTTGTACAAAAGAATTTTTATTACCGTCTTTACGAAAATATATGTATGTATATTTTTTTCAAATCTAATACAGATTTAATGAGTTAATATCATATTAAGCTCATTTGATTTTCGACTTGACTTAGAAATGATTAATCTCTAAAACATTAAAGATTACATAATCTTTGCGGAGTATTTCGCTAATGTAATCGATACTTCATTATTTATTCTTATTTCTCGGTGAAGGATGTTGATGTTTGTGGAATCTCTGTGAACCTTACAAGGCACAGATGATGTTTTCTGGAAAGTTTCGAGTACATAAAAATGAAAATGTAAAATCAATTATGTAATTGATTAATACACTTGGTTTATTATGAAATGAAATTCATTAAGTTGAAACAGTGATTGTAGTTAACAATGGTTAAGTTGTTAAGGAAGGATGTACATCATTGCATATTAGTAATATGAACTAACCGAGTAGTACCTACCAGTTAAGATTCACACGTAATAGCTTAGTACGAAAAGATTTATTTTGATTTCAAAATTCATATATATTAAATATACATAAAATTTCTTCAGGGGAAATGAGTTAATACTTCATCGGTTATTGTTGCTGGTATTTCTTGGTAACTACGATGCGTATGACGTTGATGTTCAAGGTACATATTGTGATGTTGAGGCTTGCGGTGTGAATGTTGTTGGTGGTGGTAATGGTACTGTTGGTGTTGTTGTCGGTGGTACTGCTGATGCCGGATATTCTGCTGGTGAAATGTCCCGTTCATATTGATTATAAACGTTCCATATTAATTGATTTCGTTGCGAGGTTTTGACCTCTATATGAGACATTTTTCAAAGACTGCATTCATTTTTAAAACAACCATAACCTTTATTTTATCAATAAAGGTTTCAAAAGCATTACGTAGATTATCAAATAATGATAATCTAAAATATACTGTTTACACACGACCATTACATAATGGTTTACAATAGAAATATATTACATCAACATATGTTTCTTGAATGCAGTTTTTACACAATATCATACAAACATAGACTCCAAATCTTGTCCTTATTTTAGTATGCAACAGCGGAAGCTCTTAGTATTCACATGAGAATAAACATGCTTTAAACGTAAACAAAAATGTTGGTGAGTTATAGGTTTAACCTATATATATATCAAATCGTAACAATAGACCACAAGATTTCATATTTCAATACGCATCCCATACATAGAGATAAAAATCATTCATATGGTGAACACCTGGTAACCGACATTAACAAGATGCATATATAAGAATATCCCCATCATTCCGGGACACCCTTCAGATATGATATAAATTTTGAAGTACTAAAGCATCCGGTACTTTGGATGGGGTTTGTTAGGTCCAATAGATCTATCTTTAGGATTCGCGTCAATTAGGGTGTCTGTTTCCTAATTCTTAGATTACCAGACTTAATAAAAAGGGGCATATTCGATTTCGATAATTCAACCATATAATGTAGTTTCAATTACTTGTGTCTATTTCGTAAAACATTTATAAAAATTGCGCATGTATTCTCAGCCCAAAAAATATAAAGGGTAAAAAGGCAAATGAAACTCACGCATATAAATATTGTAAAACAGTTAATAAAGCATTTGCATGTATTCTCAGCCCAAAATTGTAAAGAGTAAAAGGGATCAAATGAAACTCACTTTCACAGATTTTTACTTCGTCGGGAAGTAAGACTTGGCCACTGGTCGATTCACGAACCTATAACAAATATGTACATATATATCAAAGTATATTCAAAATATATTTACAACACTTTTAATACATTTTGATGTTTTAAGTTTATTAAGTCAGCTGTCCTCGTTAGTAACCTACAACTAGTTGTCCAAAGTTAGATGTACAGAAAAAAAATTGATATATATTATCTTGAATCAATCCATGACCCAGTGTATACATGTCTCAGGCTAGATCACAACTCAAAGTATATATATATTTTTGGAATCAACCTCAACCCTGTATAGCTAACTCCCTCATTACTGCATATAGAGTGTCTATGGTTGTTCCAAATAATATATACACATGGGTCGATATGATATGTCAAAACATTTGCATACGTGTCTATGGTATCCCAAGATTACATAATATATTAGAATACATGTATAATACAATATAAGTTAGCTAGGATATGATTAATATAGATTTGTTACCAATTTTCACGTTGCTACAACAAGAAAAATTATCCAATCTTGTTTTACCCATAACTTCTTCATTTTAAATCCGTTTTGAGTGAATCAAATTGCTATGGTTTCATATTGAACTATATTTTATGAATATAAATAGAAAAAGTATAGGTTTATAGTCAGAAATATAAGTTACAAGTTATTTTTATAAAGGTAGTCATTTTAGTCGAAAGAACGACGTCTAGATGACCATTTTAGAAAACAAACTTCCACTTTGAGTTTAACCATGATTTTTGGATATAGTTTCATGTTCATAAGAAAAATTATTTTCCCAGAAGAAAAACTTTTAAATCAAAGTTTATCATAGTTTTTAATTAACTAACCCAAAACAGCCCGCGGTGTTACTACGACGGCGTATGTCCGGTTTTACAATGTTCTTCGTGTTTCCAGGTTTTAAATCATTAAGTTAGCATATCATATAGATATAGAACATGTGTTTAGTTGATTTTAAAAGTCAAGTTAGAAGGATTAACTTTTGTTTGCGAACAAGTTTAGAATTAACTAAACTATGTTCTAGTGATTACAAGTTTAAAACCTTCGAATATGATAGCTTTATATGTATGAATCGAATGATGTTATGAACATCATTACTACCTCAAGTTTTCTAGATAAAGCTACTGGAAATGAGAAAAATGGATCTAGCTTCAAAGGATCCATGGATGGCTTGAAAGTTCTTGAAGCAGAATCATGACACGAAAAACAAGTTCAAGTAAGATTTCCACTCGAAATAAGATTGTTATAGTTATAGAAATTGAATCAAAGTTTGAATATGAGTATTACCTTGTATTAGAAAGATATCTTACTGTAAATAAGAAAGATTTCTTGAGGTTGGATGATCACTCTACAAGATTGGAAGTAAGCTAGCAAACTTGGAAGTATTCTTGATTTTATGAAACTAGAACTTGTAGAATTTATGAAGAACACTTAGAACTTGAAGATAAAACTTGAGAGAGATCAATTAGATGAATAAAATTGAAGAATGAAAGTGTTTTTAGGTGTTTTTGGTCGTTGGTGTATGGATTAGATATAAAGGATATGTAATTTTGTTTTCATGTAAATAAGTCATGAATGATTACTCATATTTTTGTAATTTTATGAGATATTTCATGCTAGTTATCAAATGATGGTTCCCACATGTGTTATGTGACTCACATGGGCTGCTAAGAGCTGATAATTGGAGTGTATATACCAATAGTACATACATCTAAAAGCTGTGTATTGTACGAGTACGAATACGGGTGCATACGAGTAGAATTGTTGATGAAACTGAACGAGGATGTAATTGTAAGCATTTTTGTTAAGTAGAAGTATTTTGATAAGTGTCTTGAAGTCTTTCAAAAGTGTATGAATACATATTAAAACACTACATGTATATACATTTTAACTGAGTCGTTAAGTCATCGTTAGTCGTTACATGTAAGTGTTGTTTTGAAACCTTTAGGTTAACGATCTTGTTAAATGTTGTTAACCCAATGTTTATAATATCAAATGAGATTTTAAATTATTATATTATCATGATAATATGATGTATGAATATCTCTTAATATGATATATATATACATTAAATGTCGTTACAACGATAATCGTTACATATATGTCTCGTTTCAAAATCATTAATTTAGTAGTCTTGCCTTTACATATGTAGTTCATTGTTAATATACTTAATGATATGTTTACTTATCATAATATCGTGTTAAATATATATATATATATATATATATATATATATATATATATATATATATATATATATATATATATATATATATATATATATATATATATATATATATATATATATATATATGTCATCATATAGTTTTTACAAGTTTTAACGTTCGTGAATCACCGGTCAACTTGGGTGGTCAATTGTCTATATGAAACCTATTTCAATTAATCAAGTCTTAACTAGTTTGATTGTTTAACATGTTAGAAACACTTAATCATGTAAATAACAATTTCATTTAATATATATATAAACATGGAAAAGTTCGGGTCACTACAGTACCTACCCGTTAAATAAATTTCGTCCCGAAATTTTAAGCAGTTGGAGGTGTTGACGTATCTTCTGGAAATAAATGCGGGTATTTCTTCTTCATCTGATCTTCATGCTTCCAGGTGAACTCGGGTCCTATACGAGCATTCCATCGAACCTTAACAATCGGTATCTTGTTTTGTTTAAGTCTCTTAACCCCACGATCCATTATTTCGACGGGTTCTTCAATGAATTGAAGTTTTTCATTGATTTGGATTTCATCCAACGGAATAGTGAGATCTTCTTTAGCAAAACATTTCTTCAAATTCGAGACATGGAAAGTGTTATATACATTCGCAAGTTGTTGAGGTAACTCAAGTCGGTAAGCTACTGGTCCGACACGATCAATAATCTTGAATGGTCCAATATACCTTGGATTTAATTTCCCTCGTTTACCAAATCGAACAACACCTTTCCAAGGTGCAACCTTAAGCATGACCATCTCTCCAATTTCAAATTCTATGTCTTTTCTTTTAATGTCGGCGTAGCTCTTTTGTCGACTTTGGGCGGTTTTCAACCGTTGTTGAATTTGGATGATCTTCTCGGTAGTTTCTTGTATTATCTCCGGACCCGTAATCTGTCTATCCCCCACTTCACTCCAACAAATCGGAGACCTGCACTTTCTACCATAAAGTGCTTCAAACGGCGCCATCTGAAATGTCCCGTTCTTATTGATTAAAAACGTTCCATATTAATTGATTTCGTTGCGAGGTTTTGACCTCTATATGAGACGTTTTTCAAAGACTGCATTCATTTTAAAACAAACCATAACCTTTATTTCATCAATAAAGGTTTAAAAAACTTTACGTAGATTATCAAATAATGATAATCTAAAATATCCTGTTTACACACGACCATTACATAATGGTTTACAATACAAATATGTTACAACAAAATAAGTTTCTTGAATGCAGTTTTTACACAATATCATACAAGCATGGACTCCAAATCTCGTCCTTATTTAAGTATGCGATAGCGGAAGCTCTTAATAATCACCTGAGAATAAACATGCTTAAAACGTCAACAAAAATGTTGGTGAGTTATAGGTTTAACCTATATATATCAAATCATAATAATAGACCACAAGATTTCATTTTTCAATACACATCCCATACATAGAGATAAAAATCATTCATATGGTGAACACCTGGTAACCGACATTAACAAGATGCATATATAAGAATATCCCCATCATTCCGGAACACCCTTCGGATATGATATAAATTTCGAAGTACTAAAGCATCCGGTACTTTGGATGGGGTTTGTTAGGCCCAATAGATCTATCTTTAGGATTCGCGTCAATTAGGGTGTCTGTTCCCTAATTCTTAGATTACCAGACTTAATAAAAAGGGGCATATTCGATTTCGATAATTCAACCATAGAATGTAGTTTCACGTACTTGTGTCTATTTTGTAAATCATTTATAAAACCTGCATGTATTCTCATCCCAAAAATATTAGATTTTAAAAGTGGGACTATAACTCACTTTCACAGATTTTTAATTCGTCGGGAAGTAAGACTTGGCCACTGGTTGATTCACGAACCTATAACAATATATACATATATATCAAAGTATGTTCAAAATATATTTACAACACTTTTAATATATTTTGATGTTTTAAGTTTATTAAGTCAGCTGTCCTCGTTAGTAACCTACAACTAGTTGTCCACAGTTAGATGTACAGAAATAAATCGATAAATATTATCTTGAATCAATCCACGACCCAGTGTATACGTATCTCAGTATTGATCACAACTCAAACTATATATATTTTGGAATCAACCTCAACCCTGTATAGCTAACTCCAACATTCACATATAGAGTGTCTATGGTTGTTCCGAAATATATATAGATGTGTCGACATGATAGGTCGAAACATTGTATACGTGTCTATGGTATCTCAAGATTACATAATATACAATACAAGTTGATTAAGTTATGGTTGGAATAGATTTGTTACCAATTTTCACGTAGCTAAAATGAGAAAAATTATCCAATCTTGTTTTACCCATAACTTCTTCATTTTAAATCCGTTTTGAGTGAATCAAATTGCTATGGTTTCATATTGAACTCTATTTTATGAATCTAAACAGAAAAAGTATAGGTTTATAGTCAGAAAAATAAGTTACAAGTCATTTTTGTAAAGGTAGTCATTTCAGTCGAAAGAACGACGTCTAGATGACCATTTTAGAAAACATACTTCCACTTTGAGTTTAACCATAATTTTTGGATATAGTTTCATGTTCATAATAAAAATCATTTTCTCAGAATAACAACTTTTAAATCAAAGTTTATCATAGTTTTTAATTAACTAACCCAAAACAGCCCGCGGTGTTACTACGACGGCGTAAATCCGGTTTTACGGTGTTTTTCGTGTTTTTAGGTTTTAAATCATTAAGTTAGCTTATCATATAGATATAGAACATGTGTTTAACTTTTGTTTGCGAACAAGTTTAGAATTAACTAAACTATGTTCTAGTGATTACAAGTTTAAACCTTCGAATAAGATAGCTTTATATGTATGAATTGAATGATGTTATGAACATCATTACTGCCTTAAGTTCCTTGGATAAACCTACTGGAAAAGAGAAAAATGGATCTAGCTTCAACGGATCCTTGGATGGCTCGAAGTTCTTGAAGCAGAATCATGACACGAAAACAAGTTCAAGTAATATCATCACTTGAAATAAGATTGTTATAGTTATAGAAATTGAACCAAAGTTTGAATATGATTATTACCTTGTATTAGAAAGATAACCTACTGTAAGAAACAAAGATTTCTTGAGGTTGGATGATCACCTTACAAGATTGGAAGTGAGCTAGCAAACTTGAAAGTATTCTTGATTTTATGTAACTAGAACTTGTAGAATGTATGAAGAACACTTAGAACTTGAAGATAGAACTTGAGAGAGATTAATTAGATGAAGAAAATTGAAGAATGAAAGTGTTTGTAGGTGTTTTTGGTCGTTGGTGTATGGATTAGATATAAAGGATATGTAATTTTGTTTTCATGTAAATAAGTCATGAATGATTACTCATATTTTTGTAATTTTATGAGATATTTCATGCTAGTTGCCAAATGATGGTTCCCACATGTGTTAGGTGACTCACATGGGCTGCTAAGAGCTGATCATTAGAGTGTATATACCAATAGTACATACATCTAAAAGCTGTGTATTGTAAGAGTACGAATACGGGTGCATACGAGTAGAATTGTTGATGAAACTGAACGAGGATGTAATTGTAAGCATTTTTGTTAAGTAGAAGTATTTTGATAAGTGTATTAAAGTCTTTCAAAAGTTTATAAATACATATTAAAACACTACATGTATATACATTTTAACTGAGTCGTTAAGTCATCGTTAGTCGTTACATGTAAGTGTTGTTTTGAAACCTTTAGGTTAACGATCTTGTTAAATGTTGTTAACCCAATGTTTATAATATCAAAAGAGATTTTAAATTATTATATTATCATGATATTATGATGTACGAATATCTCTTAATATGATATATATACATTAAATGTCTTTACAACGATAATCGTTACATATATGTCTCGTTTCAAAATCATTAAGTTAGTAGTCTTGTTTTTACATATGTAGTTCATTGTTAATATAATTAATGATATGTTTACTTATCATAATATCATGTTAACTATATATATAACCATATATATGTCATCATATAGTTTTTACAAGTTTTAACGTTCGTGAATCACCGGTCAACTTGGGTGGTCAATTGTCTATATGAAACCTATTTCAATTAATCAAGTCTTAACAAGTTTGATTGCTTAACATGTTGGAAACATTTAATCATGTAAATATCAATCTCAATTAATATATATAAACATGTAAAAGTTCGGGTCACTACAGTACCTACCCGTTAAATAAATTTCGTCCCGAAATTTTAAGCTGTTGAAGGTGTTGATGAATCTTCTGGAAATAGTTGCGGGTATTTCTTCTTCATCTGATCTTCACGCTCCCAGGTGAACTCGGGTCCTCTACGAGCATTCCATCGAACCTTAACAATTGGTATCTTATTTTGCTTAAGTCTTTTAACCTCACGATCCATTATTTTGACGGGTTCTTTGATGAATTGAAGTTTTTCGTTGATTTGGATTTCATCTAACGGAATAGTGAGATCTTCTTTAGCAAAACATTTCTTCAAATTTGAGACGGCGCCATAAAGTGCTTCAAACGGCGCCATCTCAATGCTTGAATGGTAGCTGTTGTTGTAGGAAAATTCTGCTAACGGTAGATGTCGATCCCAACTGTTTCCGAAATCAATAACACATGCTCGTAGCATGTCTTCAAGCGTTTGTATTGTCCTTTCGCTCTGCCCATCAGTTTGTGGATGATAGGCAGTACTCATGTCTAGACGAGTTCCTAATGCTTGCTGTAATGTCTGCCAGAATCTTGAAATAAATCTGCCATCCCTATCAGAGATAATAGAGATTGGTATTCCATGTCTGGAGACGACTTCCTTCAAATACAGTCGTGCTAACTTCTCCATCTTGTCATCTTCTCTTATTGGCAGGAAGTGTGCTGATTTGGTGAGACGATCAACTATTACCCAAATAGTATCAAAACCACTTGCAGTCCTTGGCAATTTAGTGATGAAATCCATGGTAATGTTTTCCCATTTCCATTCTGGGATTTCGGGTTGTTGAAGTAGACCTGATGGTTTCTGATGCTCAGCTTTGACCTTAGAACACGTCAAACATTCTCCTACGTATTTAGCAACATCGGCTTTCATACCCGGCCACCAAAAATGTTTCTTGAGATCCTTGTACATCTTCCCCGTTCCAGGATGTATTGAGTATCTGGTTTTATGAGCTTCTCTAAGTACCATTTCTCTCATATCTCCAAATTTTGGTACCCAAATCCTTTCAGCCCTATACCGGGTTCCGTCTTCCCGAATATTAAGATGCTGCTCCGATCCTTTGGGTATTTCATCCTTTAAATTTTCCTCTTTTAAAACTCCTTGTTGTGCCTCCTTTATTTGAGTAGTAATGTTATTATGAATCATTATATTCATAGATTTTACTCGAATGGGTTCTCTGTCCTTCCTGCTCAAGGCATCGGCTACCACATTTGCCTTCCCCGGGTGGTAACGAATCTCAAAGTCGTAATCATTCAATAATTCAATCCACCTACGCTGCCTCATATTCAGTTGTTTCTGATTAAATATGTGTTGAAGACTTTTGTGGTCGGTATATATAATACTTTTGACCCCATATAAGTAGTGCCTCCAAGTCTTTAATGCAAAAACAACCGCGCCTAATTCCAAATCATGCGTCGTATAATTTTGCTCGTGA
This sequence comes from Rutidosis leptorrhynchoides, assembly GCF_046630445.1. Classification (NCBI taxonomy): domain Eukaryota; kingdom Viridiplantae; phylum Streptophyta; class Magnoliopsida; order Asterales; family Asteraceae; genus Rutidosis; species Rutidosis leptorrhynchoides. Next base: position 274,775,480 of record NC_092337.1, read on the forward strand.
ATCTTCAATTGTCTAGACGCATAAGCAATCACCTTCGTTCGTTGCATTAATACACAACCGAGACCTTGCTTTGATGCGTCACAATAAATCACAAAATCATCATTCCCTTCAGGCAATGACAATATAGGTGCCGTAGTTAGCTTTTTCTTCAATAACTGAAACGCTTTCTCTTGTTCATCCTTCCATTCAAATTTCTTCCCTTTATGCGTTAATGCAGTCAAGGGTTTTGCTATTCTGGAAAAGTCTTGGATGAACCTTCTGTAGTAACCTGCTAGTCCTAAAAACTGGCGTATGTGTTTCAGAGTTTTCGGGGTTTCCCACTTTTCAACAGTTTCTATCTTTGCCGGATCCACCTTAATACCTTTTTTGTTCACTATGTGACCGAGGAATTGAACTTCTTCCAACCAAAATGCAGACTTTGAAAACTTAGCGTACAATTCTTCCTTCCTCAATACTTCTAACACCTTTCTCAAATGTTCACCGTGTTCTTGGTCATTCTTTGAGTAAATAAGTATGTCATCAATGAAAACAATGACAAACTTGTCAAGGTATGGTCCACACACTCGGTTCATAAGGTCCATGAACACAGCTGGTGCATTAGTTAAACCAAATGGCATGACCATAAACTCGTAATGACCGTAACGTGTTCTGAAAGCAGTCTTTGGAATATCATCTTCTTTCACCCGCATTTGATGATACCCGGAACGTAAGTCAATCTTTGAATAAACAGACGAGCCTTGTAGTTGATCAAATAAGTCGTCGATTCTCGGTAGTGGGTAGCGGTTCTTGATGGTAAGTTTGTTCAACTCTCGGTAGTCGATACACAACCTGAATGTACCATCTTTCTTCTTGACAAACAAAACAGGAGCTCCCCACGGTGATGTGCTTGGTTGAATGAAACCATGCTCTAAAAGTTCTTGTAATTGGCTTTGCAGTTCTTTCATCTCGCTGGGTGCGAGTCTGTAAGGAGCACGAGCTATTGGTGCAGCTCCTGGTACAAGATCTATTTGAAATTCAACGGATCGATGTGGGGGTAATCCCGGTAATTCTTTTGGAAATACATCGGGAAATTCTTTTGCAATGGGAACATCATTGATGCTCTTTTCTTCAGTTTGTACTTTCTCGACGTGTGCTAGAATAGCATAGCAACCTTTTCATATTAGTTTTTGTGCCTTCAAATTACTAATAAGATGTAGCTTCGTGTTGCCCTTTTCTCCGTACACCATTAAGGGTTTTCCTTTTTCTTGTATAATGCGAATTGCATTTTTGTAACAAACGATCTCTGCTTTCACTTCTTTAAACCAGTCCATACCGATTATCACATCAAAACTCCCTAACTCTACTGGTATCAAATCAATCTTAAATGTTTCGCTAACCAGTTTAATTTCTCGATTCCGACATATATTATCTGCTGAAATTAATTTACCGTTTGCTAATTCGAGTAAAAATTTACTATCCAAAGGCGTCAATGGACAACTTAATTTAGCACAAAAATCTCTACTCATATAGCTTCTATCCGCACCCGAATCAAATAAAACGTAAGCAGATTTATTGTCAATAAGAAACGTACCCGTAACAAGCTCCGGGTATTCCTGTGCCTCTGCCGCATTAATATTGAAAACTCTTCCGCGGCCTTGTCCATTCGTGTTCTCCTGGTTCGGGCAATTTCTAATAATGTGGCCCGGTTTTCCACATTTATAACAAACTACATTGGCATAACTTGCTCCGACACTACTTGCTCCGCCATTACTCGTTTCGACACCATTTGTTCCTTTCGTTCTATTAACCCCTGGTCCGTAGACCTCACACTTGGCCGCGCTATGACCATTTCTTTTACACTTATTGCAAAATTTGGTGCAGAACCCCGAGTGATACTTTTCACACCTTTGGCATAGCTGCTTCTGATTGTTGTTGTTGTTGTTGCGGTTATTATTGTTGTTGGGATGATTGTTGTAGCTGCTGTTGTTGTTGTTGTTGTTGTTGTTGTTGTTGTTGGGCCTTTTGTTGTAGTTGCGATTGATGTTGCGATTGTTGGGATAATTGTTGCGATTATTGTTGTAATTGCTGTTGTTGTATTGGTGATTCTTATCACCGTTTTCCTCCCACTTTCTTTTGACTTGCTTCACATTGGCCTCTTCAGCAGTCTGTTCTTTAATTCTTTCTTCAATCTGGTTCACTAGTTTGTGAGCCATTCTACATGCCTGTTGTATGGAGGCGGGCTCGTGTGAACTTATATCTTCTTGGATTCTTTCCGGTAATCCTTTCACAAACGCGTCGATCTTCTCTTCCTCATCTTCGAATGCTCCCGGACACAATAGGCACAATTCTGTGAATCGTATTTCGTACGTGGTAATATCAAATCCTTGGGTTCGTAACCCTCTAAGTTCTGTCTTGAGCTTATTGACCTCGGTTCTAGGACGGTACTTCTCGTTCATCAAGTGCTTGAATGCTGACCACGGTAGTGCGTACGCATCATCTTGTCCCACTTGCTCTAGATAGGTATTCCACCATGTTAACGCAGAACCTGTGAAGGTATGCGTAGCGTACTTTACTTTGTCCTCTTCAGTACACTTACTTATGCCAAACACCGATTCGACCTTCTCGGTCCACCGTTTCAATCCGATCGGTCCTTCGGTTCCATCAAATTCCAAAGGTTTGCAGGCAGTGAATTCTTTGTAGGTGCATCCTACACGATTTCCTGTACTGCTAGATCCGAGGTTATTGTTAGTATGTAGCGCAGCCTGTACTGCGGCTATGTTTGAAGCTAGAAAAGTACGGAATTCCTCTTCATTCATATTCACGGTGTGTCGAGTAGTCGGTGCCATTTCCTTCAAAATAGTCAAATGGAACAAGTTAATCATATAGAATATTAAGAGTAGTTAATAGTATTTCGTAGCATAATATGAACTCATTTATAAAATCTTTTTTTCTTCATATTAGCATTTTATAAGTTTAAATTCGGGTAGTACCTACCCGTTAAGTTCATACTTAGTAGCTAACATACAATTCAACTACTACAATTCTATATGAAAAACTGATTATAATAATATTTCGTGTTCAAACTTTTACACAATATTTTGCAAACTTACAATACCGCTTATTTTACATATAGCATGAAATATAGCACACAATAAATTTGATACAAGATGGTTGTGAAGATAATTCTAGCTAGTACACAAGTCGTTCAGCAAAGGCAATAAAGACACGTAATTCATACGTCCAGAAACAAGTCATGCATTCTGGTTTTACTAGGATTACTTCCCATCCTTGGTCTTGTGGAACATAACCGTTATGGCCGTTGATAAGAGAGCGTGTTGTAACGTCGTCAAAGGGACGAGGGTTACGTAATGTCCAACAGTCCCGTAACAATCTAAAAACCTCATTTCTTACACCAATTACCGACTCCGTCACTTGTGGGAACGTTTTGTTTAATAGTTGTAGGCCGATGTTCTTGTTCTCACTTTGGTGAAAAGCGAACATTACTAATCCGTAAGCATAACATGCTTCTTTATGTTTCATGTTAGCCGCTTTTTCTAAATCACGAAGTCCAATATTCGGATATATTGAGTCAAAATAATTTCTTAACCCATTGCGTAAAATAGCATTTGGGTTCCCCGCAATATATGCGTCAAAGTAAACACATCGTAACTTATGGATTTCCCAATGTGATATCCCCCATCTTTCGAACGAAAGCCTTTTATAAACCAAGGCATTCTTGGAACGTTCTTCGAATGTCTTACAAACTGATCTCGCCTTAAATAGTTGTGCCGAAGAATTCTGACCGACTCTAGACAAGATTTCATCAATCATGTCTCCGGGTAGGTCTCTTAAAATATTGGGTTGTCTATCCATTTTGTGTTTTTATACAGTAAAATAGACAAGAGTTAGATTCATAAAAAAATACTTATTAATACAATCAATTTTTACATATATCATAAAGCATAAGCACACTATATTACTTATATTACACCACACGAATACAACTATCTTATTCCGACTCGCTTGTTTCTTCTTCTTCGGTTTTGGTTCGTTTTGCCAAGTTTCTAGGGATATATGATGTTCCCCTAATACGAGCCGTCGTTATCCACATTGGTTTAGAAAAACCTGGTGGTTTAGAGGTTCCCGGGTCATTGTTACAACTTAAGGACTTCGGGGGTTGACGATACATATAAAGTTCATCGGGGTTGGAATTAGATTTCTCTATTTTTATGCCCTTTCTCGTCGGAATCCGATTCATCGGAGAATTGGTAATCCTCCCAATATTTTGCTTCCTTGGCGGAAACACCATTGACCATAATTAACCTTGGTCGGTTGGTTGAGGATTTTCTTTTACTTAACCGTTTTATTATTTCCCCCACCGGTTCTATTTCTTCATCCGGTTCCGATTCTTCTTCCGATTCCGATTCTTCTTCCGGTTCCGACTCTTCTTCCGGTTCCTCTTCGAGAACTTGTGAATCAGTCCACGAATCATTCCAATTTACATTTGACTCTTCATTATTATTAGGTGAGTCAATGGGACTTGTTCTAGAGGTAGACATCTATCACATAATATCAAACGCATTAAGAGATTAATATATCACATAATATTCACATGTTAAAAATATATAGTTTCCAACAAAATTTGTTAAGCAATCATTTTTCAAGTAAACACGGTCGAAGTCCAGACTCACTAATGCATCCTAACAAGCTCGATAAGACACACTAATGCAAAATTCTGGTTCTCTAAGACCAACGCTCTGATACCAACTGAAATGTCCCGTTCTTATTGATTAAAAACGTTCCATATTAATTGATTTCGTTGCGAGGTTTTGACCTCTATATGAGACGTTTTTCAAAGACTGCATTCATTTTAAAACAAACCATAACCTTTATTTCATCAATAAAGGTTTAAAAAACTTTACGTAGATTATCAAATAATGATAATCTAAAATATCCTGTTTACACACGACCATTACATAATGGTTTACAATACAAATATGTTACAACAAAATAAGTTTCTTGAATGCAGTTTTTACACATTATCATACAAGCATGGACTCCAAATCTCGTCCTTATTTAAGTATGCGACAGCGGAAGCTCTTAATAATCACCTGAGAATAAACATGCTTAAAACGTCAACAAAAATGTTGGTGAGTTATAGGTTTAACCTATATATATCAAATCATAATAATAGACCACAAGATTTCATTTTTCAATACACATCCCATACATAGAGATAAAAATCATTCATATGGTGAACACCTGGTAACCGACATTAACAAGATGCATATATAAGAATATCCCCATCATTCCGGGACACCCTTCGGATATGATATAAATTTCGAAGTACTAAAGCATCCGGTACTTTGGATGGGGTTTGTTAGGCCCAATAGATCTATCTTTAGGATTCGCGTCAATTAGGGTGTCTGTTCCCTAATTCTTAGATTACCAGACTTAATAAAAAGGGGCATATTCAATTTCGATAATTCAACCATAGAATGTAGTTTCACGTACTTGTGTCTATTTTGTAAATCATTTATAAAACCTGCATGTATTCTCATCCCAAAAATATTAGATTTTAAAAGTGGGACTATAACTCACTTTCACATATTTTTACTTCGTCGGGAAGTAAGACTTGGCCACTGGTTGATTCACGAACCTATAACAATATATACATATATATCAAAGTATGTTCAAAATATATTTACAACACTTTTAATATATTTTGATGTTTTAAGTTTATTAAGTCAGCTGTCCTCGTTAGTAACCTACAACTAGTTGTCCACAGTTAGATGTACAGAAATAAATCGATAAATATTATCTTGAATCAATCCACGACCCAGTGTATACGTATCTCAGTATTGATCACAGCTCAAACTATATATATTTTGGAATCAACCTCAACCCTGTATAGCTAACTCCAACATTCACATATAGAGTGTCTATGGTTGTTCTGAAATATATATAGATGTGTCGACATGATAGGTCAAAACATTGTATACGTGTCTATGGTATCTCAAGATTACATAATATACAATACAAGTTGATTAAGTTATGGTTGGAATAGATTTGTTACCAATTTTCACGTAGCTAAAATGAGAAAAATTATCCAATCTTGTTTTACCCATAACTTCTTCATTTTAAATCCGTTTTGAGTGAATCAAATTGCTATGGTTTCATATTGAACTCTATTTTATGAATCTAAACAGAAAAAGTATAGGTTTATAGTCAGAAAAATAAGTTACAAGTCATTTTTGTAAAGGTAGTCATTTCAGTCGAAAGAACGACGTCTAGATGACCATTTTAGAAAACATACTTCCACTTTGAGTTTAACCATAATTTTTGGATATAGTTTCATGTTCATAATAAAAATCATTTTCTCAGAATAACAACTTTTAAATCAATGTTTATCATAGTTTTTAATTAACTAACCCAAAACAGCCCGCGGTGTTACTACGACGGCGTAAATCCGGTTTTACGGTGTTTTTCGTGTTTTCAGGTTTTAAATCATTAAGTTAGCATATCATATAGATATAGAACATGTGTTTAGTTGATTTTAAAAGTCAAGTTAGAAGGATTAACTTTTGTTTGCGAACAAGTTTAGAATTAACTAAACTATGTTCTAGTGATTACAAGTTTAAACCTTCGAATAAGATAGCTTTATATGTATGAATTGAATGATGTTATGAACATCATTTCTACCTTAAGTTCCTTGGATAAACCTACTGGAAAAGAGAAAAATGGATCTAGCTTCAACGGATCCTTGGATGGCTCGAAGTTCTTGAAGCAGAATCATGACACGAAAACAAGTTCAAGTAAGATCATCACTTGAAATAAGATTGTTATAGTTATAGAAATTGAACCAAAGTTTGAATATGATTATTACCTTGTATTAGAATGATAACCTACTGTAAGAAATAAAGATTTCTTGAGGTTGGATGATCACCTTACAAGATTGGAAGTGAGCTAGCAAACTTGAAAGTATTCTTGATTTTATGTAACTAGAACTTGTAGAATATATGAAGAACACTTAGAACTTGAAGATAGAACTTGAGAGAGATTAATTAGATGAATAAAATTGAAGAATGAAAGTGTTTGTAGGTGTTTTTGGTCGTTGGTGTATGGATTAGATATAAAGGATATGTAATTTTGTTTTCATGTAAATAAGTCATGAATGATTACTCATATTTTTGTAATTTTATGAGATATTTCATGCTAGTTGCCAAATGATGGTTCCCACATGTGTTAGGTGACTCACATGGGCTGCTAAGAGCTGATCATTGGAGTGTATATACCAATAGTACATACATCTAAAAGCTGTGTATTGTAAGAGTACGAATACGGGTGCATACGAGTAGAATTGTTGATGAAACTGAACGAGGATGTAATTGTAAGCATTTTTGTTAAGTAGAAGTATTTTGATAAGTGTATTGAAGTCTTTCAAAAGTGTATAAATACATATTAAAACACTACATGTATATACATTTTAACTGAGTCGTTAAGTCATCGTTAGTCGTTACATGTAAGTGTTGTTTTGAAACCTTTAGGTTAACGATCTTATTAAATGTTGTTAACCCAATGTTTATAATATCAAAAGAGATTTTAAATTATTATATTATCATGATATTATGATGTACAAATATCTCTTAATATGATATATATACATTAAATGTCGTTACAACGATAATCGTTACATATATGTCTCGTTTCAAAATCATTAAGTTAGTAGTCTTGTTTTTACATATGTAGTTCATTGTTAATATAATTAATGATATGTTTACTTATCATAATATCATGTTAACTATATATATAACCATATATATGTCATCATATAGTTTTTACAAGTTTTAACGTTCGTGAATCACCGGTCAACTTGGGTGGTCAATTGTCTATATGAAACCTATTTCAATTAATCAAGTCTTAACAAGTTTGATTGCTTAACATGTTGGAAACATTTAATCATGTAAATATCAATCTCAATTAATATATATAAACATGGAAAAGTTCGGGTCACTACACCATCTCAATGCTTGAATGATAGCTGTTGTTGTAGGAAAATTCTGCTAACGGTAGGTGTCGATCCCAACTGTTTCCGAAATCAATAACACATGCTCGTAGCATGTCTTCAAGTGTTTGTATCGTCCTTTCGCTCTGCCCATCAGTTTGTGGATGATAGGCAGTACTCATGTCTAGACGAGTTCCTAATGCTTGCTGTAATGTCTGCCAGAATCTTGAAATAAATCTGTCATCCCTATCAGAGATAATAGAGATTGGTATTCCATGTCTGGAGATGACTTCCTTCAAATACAATCGTGCTAACTTCTCCATCTTGTCATCTTCTCTTATTGGCAGGAAGTGTGCTGACTTGGTGAGACGATCAACTATTACCCAAATAGTATCATAACCACTTGCAGTCCTTGGCAATTTAGTAATGAAATCCATGGTAATGTTTTCCCATTTCCATTCCGGGATTTCAGGTTGTTGTAGTAGACCTGATGGTTTCTGATGTTCAGCTTTGACCTTAGAACACGTCAAACATTCTCCTACATATTTAGCAATATCGGCTTTCATACCTAGTCACCAAAAATGTTTCTTAAGATCCTTGTACATCTTTCCCGTTCCAGGATGTATTGAGTATCTGGTTTTATGAGCTTCTCTAAGTACCATTTCTCTCATATCTCCAAATTTTGGTACCCAAATTCTTTCAGCCCTATACCGGGTTCCGCCTTCCCGAATATTAAGATGCTTCTCCGATCCTTTGGGTATTTCATCCTTTAAATTTCCCTTTTTTAAAACTCATTGTTGCGCCTCCTTTATTTGAGTAGTAAGGTTAGTGTGAATCATTATATTCATAGATTTTACTCGAATGGGTTCTCTGTCCTTTCTGCTCAAGGCGTCGGCTACCACATTTTCCTTCCCCGGGTGGTAACGAATCTCAAAGTCGTAATCATTCAACAATTCAATCCACCTACGCTGCCTCATATTCAGTTGTTTCTGATTAAATATATGTTGAAGACTTTTGTGGTCGGTATATATAATACTTTTGACCCCATATAAGTAGTGCCTCCAAGTCTTTAATGCAAAAACAACCGCGCCTAATTCCAAATCATGCGTCGTATAATTTTGCTCTAGAATCTTCAATTGTCTAGACGCATAAGCAATCACCTTCGTTCGTTGCATTAATACACAACCGAGACGTTGCTTTGATGCGTCACAATAAATCACAAAATCATTATTCCCTTCAGGCAATGACAATATAGGTGCCGTAGTTAGCTTTTTCTTCAATAATTGAAACGCCTTCTCTTGTTCATCCTTCCATTCAAATTTCTTCCCTTTATGCGTTAATGCAGTCAAGGGTTTTGCTATTTTGGAGAAATCTTGGATGAATCTTCTGTAGTAACCAGCCAATCCTAAAAATTGACGTATATGCTTCGAGTTTTTGGGGTTTCCCACTTTTCAACGGTTTCAATCTTTGCCGGGTCCACCTGGATACCTTCTAGCACTTTTCTCAAATGTTCTTCGTGCTCTTGATCATTCTTTGAATAAATAAGTATGTCATCGATGAAAACAATGACAAACTTGTCAAGATATGGCCCACACACTCGGTTCATAAGGTCCATGAACACAGCTGGTGCGTTAGTCAATCCAAACGGCATAACCATAAACTCGTAATGACCATAACGCGTCCTAAAAGTAGTTTTTGGAATATCATCCTCCTTTACTCGCATTTGATGATATCCAGAACGTAAATCGATCTTCGAATAAACCGACGAGCCTTGTAGTTGATCAAATAAGTCGTCAATTCTCAGTAGTGGATAACGGTTTTTGATGGTAAGTTTGTTCAACTCTCCGTAGTCAATACACAACCTAAATGTACCATCCTTCTTCTTGACAAACAAAACAGGAGCTCCCCATGGTGATGTGCTTGGTCGAATGAAACCACGTTCTAATAGTTCTTGCAGTTGGCTTTGCAGTTCTTTCATCTCTCTGGGTGCGAGTCTATAAGGAGCACGAGCTATTGGTGCAGCTCCTGGTACAAGATCTATTTGAAATTCAACAGATCGATGTGGAGGTAGTCCCGGTAATTCTTTCGAAAATACATCGGGAAATTCTTTTGCAACGGGAACATCATTGATGCTCTTTTCTTCAGTTTTTACTTTCTCGACGTGTGCTAGAACTGCATAGCAACATTTTCTTATTAGTTTTTGTGCCTTCAAATTACTAATAAGATGTATCTTCGTGTTACCCTTTTCTCCGTACACCATTAAGGGTTCTCCTTCTTCTCGTATAATGCGAATTGCATTTTTATAACATACGATCTCTGCTTTCACCTTCTTCAGCCAGTCCATACCAACTATTGCATCAAAACTCCCTAACTCTACTAGTATCAAATCAATCTTAAATATTTCGCTACCCATTTTAATTTCTCGATTCCGGCATATATAATCTGCTGAAATTAATTTACCGTTTGCTAATTCGAGTAAAAACTTACTATCCAACGGCGTCAATGGACAACTTAATTTAGCACAAAAATCTCTACTCATATAGCTTCTATCCGCACCCGAATCAAATAAAACGTAAGCAGATTTGTTGTCAATAAGAAACGTACCCGTAACAAGCTCCGGGTCTTCATGTGCCTCTGCCGCATTAATATTGAAAACTCTTCCGCGACCTTGTCCATTCGTGTTCTCCTGGTTCGGGCAATTTCTAATAATGTGGCCTGGTTTTCCACATTTATAACAAACTACATTGGCATAACTTGCTCCGACACTACTTGCTCTGCCATTACTCGTTCCGACACCATTTGTTCCTTTCGTTCTGTTAGCCCCTGGTCCGTAGACCTCACACTTCGCCGCGCTATGACCATTTCTTTTACACTTGTTGCAAAATTTGGTGCAGAACCCCGAGTGATACTTTTCACACCTTTGGCATAGCTGCTTCTGATTGTTGTTGTTGTTGTTGTTGTTGTTGTTGTTGTTGTTGCGGTTGTTATTGTTGTTGGGATGATTGTTCTAGTTGTTGTTGTTGTTGTTGTTGTTGTTGTTGTTGTTGTTGTTGTTGTTGTTGTTGTTGTTGTTGTTGTTGTTGTTGTTGTTGTTGTTGTTGTTGTTGGGCCGTTTGTTGTAGTTACGATTGATGTTGCGATTGTTGGGATAGTTGTTGCGATTATTGTTGTAATTGCTGTTGTTGTTGTTGTATTGGTGATTCTTATCACCGTTTTCCTCCCACTTTCTTTTGACTTGCTTCACATTGGCCTCTTCAGCCGCCTGTTCTTTAATTCTTTCCTCAATCTGGTTCACTAGTTTGTGAGCCATTCTACATGCCTGTTGTATGGAGGCGGGCTCGTGTGAACTTATATCTTCTTGGATTCTTTCCGGTAATCCTTTCACAAACGTGTCGATCTTCTCTTCCTCATCTTCGAACGCTCTCGGACACAATAGGCACAATTCTGTGAATCGTCTTTCGTACGTGGTAATATCAAATCCTTGGGTTCATAACCCTCTAAGTTCTGTCTTGAGCTTATTGACCTCGGTTCTGGGACGGTACTTCTCGTTCATCAAGTGCTTGAATGCTGACCACGGTAGTGCATAAGCATCATCTTGTCCCACTTGCTCTAGATAGGTATTCCACCATGTTAACGCAATACCTGTGAAGGTATGCGTAGCATACTTCACTTTGTCCTCTTCAGTACACTTACTTATGGCAAACACCGATTCAAACTTCTCGATCCATCATTTTAATCCGATCGGTCCTTCAGTTCCATCAAATTCTAAAGGTTTGCAGGCAGTGAATTCTTTGTATGTGCATCCTACATGATTTCTTGCGCCGTTAGCTACATTGCTAGATTCGGAGTTATTGTTGGTATGTAGCGCAGCCTGTACTGCGGCTATGTTTGCAACAAGAAAGGTACGAAATTCCTCTTCGCTCATATTCATGGTTTGTCGAGTAGTCGGTGCCATTTCCTTCAAATAGTCAAATGAAACAAGTTAATCATACAGAATATTAAGAGTAGTCAATAGTATCTCGTAGCATAATATGAACTCATTTATAAAAGCTTTTTCTTCATATTAGCGTTTTATAAGTTTAAATTCGGGTAGTACCTACCCGTTAAGTTCATACTTAGTAGTTAATATACAATTAAACTACTACAATTCTATATGAAAAACTAATTATAATAATATTTCACGTTCAAACTTTTTCACAATATTTTACAAACTTACAATACCGCTTATTTTACATATAACATGAAATATAGCACACAATAACTTTGATACAAGATAGTTGTGAAGATAATTCTAGCTAGTACACAAGTCGTTCAGCAAAGGCAATAAAGACACGTAATTCATACGTCCAGAAACAAGTCATGCATTCTGGTTTTACTAGGACTACTTCCCATCCTTGGTCTTGTGGAACATAACCGTTATGGCCGTTGATAAGACAGCATGTTGTAACGTCGTCAAAGGGACGAGGGTTACGTAATGTCCAACAGTCCCGTAACAATCTAAAAACCTTGTTTCTCACCCCAACTACTGAGTCCGTCACTTGTGAGAACGTTTTGTTTAATAGTTGTAGCCCGATGTTCTTGTTCTCACTTTGGTGAGAAGCGAACTTACTAACCCGTAAGCATAACATGCTTCTTTATGTTGCATGTTAGCCACTTTTTCTAAATCACGAAGTCCTATATTCGGATATATTGAGTCAAAATAATTTCTTAACCCGTTGCGTAAAATAGCATTTGGGTTCCCCGCAATATATGCGTCAAAGTAAACACATCGTAACTTATGGATTTCCCAATGTGATATCCCCCATCTTTCGAATGAAAGACTTTTATAAACCAAGGCATTCTTGGAACGTTCTTCGAATGTCTTACAAACTGATCTCGCCTTAAATAGTTGTGCCGAGGAATTCTGACCGACTCTAGACAAGATTTCATCAATCATGTCTCCGGGTAGGTCTCTTAAAATATTGAGTTGTCTATCCATTTTGTGTTTTTATACTGTAAAATAGACAAGAGTTAGATTCATAAAAAAATACTTATTAATACAAGAAATTTTTACATATATCATAAAGAATAAGCACACTATATTACATATATTACACCACACGAATACAACTATCTTATTCCGACTTGCTCGTTTCTTCTTCTTTGGTTTTGGTTCATTTTGCCAAGTTTCTAGGGATATACGATGTTCCCCTAATACGAGCCGTCGTTTTCCACATTGGTTTAGAAAAACCTGGTGGTTTAGAGGTTCCCAGGTTATTGTCACAACTTAAGAAATACGGGTGTTGACGATACATATAAAGTTCATCGGGTTTGGAATCAAATTTCTCTATTTTTATGCCCTTTCCCTTATTGTTCTCTTTTGCCTTATTAAATTGTGTTGGGGTAATTTCTATAACATCATCGGAAAACTTGTCGGGATCCGATTCATCGGAGAATTGGTAATCCTCCCAATACTTTGCTTCCTTGGCGGAAACACCATTGACCATAATTAACTTTGGTCGATTGGTTGAAGATTTTCTTCTACTTAACCGTTTTATTATTTCCCCCACTGGTTCTATTTCTTCTTCCAGTTCTGATTCTTCTTCCGGTTCTGATTCTTCTTCCGGTTCCGACTCTTCTTCCGGTTCCTCTTCGGGAACTTGTGAATCAGTCCACGAATCATTCCAATTTACATTTGACTCTTCATTATTATTAGGTGAGTCAATGGGACTTGTTCTAGAGGTAGACATCTATCACATAATATCAAACACGTTAAGAGATTAATATATCACATAATATTCACATGTTAAAAATATATAGTTTCCAACAAAATTTGTTAAGAAATCATTTTTCAAGTAAACACGGTCGAAGTCCAGACTCACTAATGCATCCTAACAAACTCGATAAGACACACTAATGCAAAATTCTGGTTCTCTACGACCAACGCTCGGATACCAACTGAAATGTCCCGTTCATATTTTTTATAAACGTTCCATATTAATTGATTTCGTTGCGAGGTTTTGACCTGTATATGAGACGTTTTTCAAAGACTGCATTCATTTTTAAAACAACCATAACCTTTATTTTATCAATAAAAGTTTCAAAAGCATTACGTAGATTATCAAATAATGATAATCTAAAATATACTGTTTACACACGACCATTACATAATGGTTTACAATAGAAATATATTACATCGGCATATGTTTCTTGAATGCAGTTTTTACACAATATCATACAAACATGGACTCCAAATCTTGTCCTTATTTTAGTATGCAACAGCGGAAGCTCTTAGTATTCACCTGAGAATAAACATGCTTTAAACGTCAACAAAAATGTTGGTGAGTTATAGGTTTAACCTATATATATATATATATCAAATCGTAACAATAGACCAAAAGATTTCATATTTCAATACGCATCCCATACATAGAGATAAAAATAATTCATATGGTGAACACCTGGTAACCAACATTAACAAGATATATATATATAAGAATATCCCCATCATTCCGGGACACCCTTCGGATATGATATAAATTTCGAAGTACTAAAGCATCCGGTACTTTGGATGGGGTTTGTTAGGCCCAATAGATCTATCTTTAGGATTCGCGTCAATTAGGGTGTCTGTTCCCTAATTCTTAGATTACCAGACTTAATAAAAAGGGGCATATTCGATTTCGATAATTCAACCATATAATGTAGTTTTGATTACTTGTGTCTATTTCGTAAAATATTTATAAAAATTGCGCATGTATTCTCAGCCCAAAAATATAAAGGGTAAAAAGGAAAATGAAACTCACGCATATAAATATTGTAAAACAGTTAATAAAGCATTTGCATGTATTCTCAGCCCAAAAATGTAAAGAGTAAAAGGGATCAAATGAAACTCACTTTCACAGATTTTTACTTCGTCGGGAAGTAAGACTTGGCCACTGGTCGATTCACGAACCTATAACAAATATGTACATATATATCAAAGTATATTCAAAATATATTTACAACACTTTTAATACATTTTGATGTTTTAAGTTTATTAAGTCAGCTGTCCTCGTTAGTAACCTACAACTAGTTGTCCAAAGTTAGATGTACAGAAAAAAAAATTGATATATATTATCTTGAATCAATCCACGACCCAGTGTATACATGTCTCAGGCTAGATCACAACTCAAAGTATATATATTTTTGGAATCAACCTCAACCCTGTATAGCTAACTCCCTCATTACTGCATATAGAGTGTCTATGGTTGTTCCAAATAATATATACACATGGGTCGATGTGATATGTCAAAACATTTGCATACGTGTCTATGGTATCCCAAGATTACATAATATATTAGAATACATGTATAATACAATATAAGTTAGCTAGGATATGATTAATATAGATTTGTTACCAATTTTCACGTTGCTACAACAAGAAAAATTATCCAATCTTGTTTTACCCATAACTTCTTCATTTTAAATCCGTTTTGAGTGAATCAAATTGCTATGGTTTCATATTGAACTCTATTTTATGAATCTAAACAGAAAAAGTATAGGTTTATAGTCAGAAATATAAGTTACAAGTTGTTTTTGTAAAGGTAGTCATTTCAGTCGAAAGAACGACGTCTAGATGACCATTTTAGAAAACATACTTCCACTTTGAGTTTAACCATGATTTTTGGATATAGTTTCATGTTCATAAGAAAAATTATTTTCCCAGAAGAACAACTTTTAAATCAAAGTTTATCATAGTCTTTAATTAACTAACTCAAAACAGCCCGCGGTGTTACTACGACGGCGTATGTCCGGTTTTACAATGTTCTTCGTGTTTCCAGGTTTTAAATCATTAAGTTAGCATATCATATAGATATAGAACATGTGTTTAGTTGATTTTAAAAGTCAAGTTAGAAGGATTAACTTTGTTTGCGAACAAGTTTAGAATTAACTAAACTATGTTCTAGTGATTACAAGTTTAAACCTTCGAATAAGATAGCTTTATATGTATGAATCGAATGATGTTATGAACATCATTACTACCTCAAGTTTTCTGGATATAGCTACTGGAAATGAGAAAAATGGATCTAGCTTCAAAGGATCCTTGGATGGCTTGAAAGTTCTTGAAGCAGAATCATGACACGAAAAACAAGTTCAAGTAAGATTTCCACTCGAAATAAGATTGTTATAGTTATAGAAATTGAATCAAAGTTTGAATATGAGTATTACCTTGTATTATAAAGATATCTTACTATAAATAAGAAAGATTTCTTGAGGTTGGATGATCACTCTCCAAGATTGGAAGTAAGCTAGCAAACTTGGAAGTATTCTTGATTTTATGAAACTAGAACTTGTAGAATTTATGAAGAACACTTAGAACTTGAAGATAGAACTTGAGAGAGATCAATTAGATGAAGAAAATTTAAGAATGAAAGTCTTTGTAGGTGTTTTTGATCGTTGGTGTATGGATTAGATATAAAGGATATGTAATTTTGTTTTCATGTAAATAAGTCATGAATGATTACTCATATTTTTGTAATTTTATGAGATATTTCATGCTAGTTGCCAAATGATGGTTCCCACATGTGTTAGGTGACTCACATAGGCTGCTAATAGCTGATCATTGAAGTGTATATACCAATAGTACATACATCTAAAAGCTGTGTATTGTACGAGTACGAATACGGGTGCATACGAGTAGAATTGTTGATGAAACTGAACGAGGATGTAATTGTAAGCATTTTTGTTAAGTAGAAGTATTTTGATAAGTGTCTTGAATTATTTCAAAAGTGTATGAATACATATTAAAATACTACATGTATATACATTTTAACTGAGTCGTTAAGTCATCGTTAGTCGTTACATGTAAGTGTTGTTTTGAAACCTTTAGGTTAACGATCTTGTTAAATGTTGTTAACCCAATGTTTATAATATCAAATTAGATTTTAAATTATTATATTATCATGATAATATGATGTATGAATATCTCTTAATATGATATATATACATTAAATGTCATTACAACGATAATCGTTACATATATGTCTCGTTTCAAAATCATTAAGTTAGTAGTCTTGCTTTTACATATGTAGTTCATTGTTAATATACTTAATGATATGTTTACTTATCATAATATCATGTTAACTATATATATATATATATATATATCCATATATATGTAATCATATAGTTTTTACAAGTTTTAACGTTCGTGAATCACCGGTCAACTTGGATGGTCAATTGTCTATATGAAACCTATTTCAATTAATCAAGTCTTAACAAGTTTGATTGCTTAACATGTTGGAAACACTTAATCATGTAAATAACAATTTCATTTAATATATATATATATAAACATGGAAAAGTTCGGGTCACTACAGCTGGTGCTTGTAACCTTTGCACCATATTCTCCAAAGCCACTACCCGAGCGCGAAGCTCGTTGACTTCTTCTACTACACCGGGATGATTGGCGGTTCGGATGAGCGGATGAATAAGATCCAGAATTTGAGAGAGTATATGATCATGACGAGATATTCTGGAGATGAGAGAGAAAATGGTATTACGAACAGGTTCGCCGGTAAGTGCTTCGGGTTCTTCGCCAAGAGGGCAATGTGGTGGATGGAAGGGATCGCCTTCTTCTTGTTTCCAATAATTAAGAAGGCTACGAACCCATCCTCAATTCATCTAGAATAGGTGATGGCTGATTGGTTGATCCATTCCGGTTACACTGTCTTCGGAATTCAGGTGAATATCCATATCGGAATAGCTGTCGGAGTTTAAGGAATTTGAACTAGATACGGGATCCATCTTGTATAATTAGAGAGATGATTTTTGATATGAAATAAATTATAGAATTTAGATTGGTACTCTTCAATACATAATTTACATATGTGTATATAATATCAAAATTCCATAAATCACGGAGGAATTTTCGGAAGATGTCAGGAAAAGTTTACAGTAACAGATACGCTAAGATATGAATTTTGTCTATACACTATTTATGCAATCAATGCAGTAAAATGTGTCTAGACTAGGAATGATAAGTAGGTAATTTTCGACAAAAATGATAAGCAAAACTTTTGACATGCAGACACGGTCGAAGTCCAGACTTACTAATGCATCCTAACAACTATCAGTTAGACACACTCATGCAAGACCTGGTTCACTTGGACCAACGCTCTGATACCAACTGTGACGATCGCTCCAAATCCATATGGACGGACACGTCATTCATCAATTTCATTGCGAGGTATTTGACCTCTATATGATACGTTTTGTAAACATTGCATTCTTTTGAAAAGGCACACCATAAATGAATATTTAAATCAAAGGTTTTCGACATCTGATGATATTTACATATAGACAATCACCATAAATAATAGTTTACAGTAGTACTTCCGTTGACAATGTAGTCAAAATAAGATACATGGTGATGATTTGGTGAATGCAACGTTTCCTTGAAAAAATATGCCATGTAAGACTCCATGCACATAGCGTGTCTAACATATAATCAAACAGCGGAAGACTTCTAGGGAACCTGAGAATAAACATGCTAACAAGTGTCAACACAAAGGTTGGTGAGTTCATAGTTTTAATGTTTCGTATAAGCTGTATATAAAGGTGGATCACAAGATTTCAGTTGTTTCATCCAGAAACGTTTATCAAAATATTCTACGAAATTGAGCACCCTGGTAACTAAACTTAACGTATATATAATTTGTACCCTTTGTATAATCATCTTAATAATACACGCAAACCAATGTGTACGCTTCTCAAATAGCATACGTCCGTTAAAAGGCTAGTGCTCTAGCTCGAACGGGGATATCAAGCCCTATGGATCCATATACTACTACTCGCGCCCACCAGTTCTTATAACTGGCAGTTACTAGTTACCAAAGCTAAGGGATTTTCGGTTCAAACTCAGTGTAGAATTTAGTATGTACTTGTATCCATTGCGTTTAAAATAAAGTGCATGTATTCTTAGCCCAAATATATATTGCAAAAGCAATTAAAAAGGATCAATGAAACTCACCTTAGCAGCATATAAAGTCGTTCACCAAAATGTGATCGAAACTCGGATTACCAAATAATTGTAGATCTCAACCTAGAGAACATATGTTGGTTAATAAATGTCTATCAAGCTAGGTCAGGTCATAGTGTATCACAATCCTAATGCTCGAGATCGACATACAAAAGTTATCCAAAGTCATTTCAAAAAGTCAATTTTGACTATAGTTCAACAAAACGAGACGTGCCTTATATAAGGATTCATTTACTCGGTTGGTAATATTCAAAAATCCAATTTATCAATCTTACAAACAAGTTGTTTAAATATTAATTGCAGATTCAAAAGCAATTCCAATTAACGTCAATCATAATTCAGTTGACCATATCTTTTAATTCGTTCATCGAAATTACTCGATTTCTAAATGAAAAGTTATTTATTTTTCGCCAGCTTTCCAAAAACATGTATATCATATACCTTTTACCAGTAATATATGTATTTAATTCGTGATTCATTATAAACTGTTTAACGATGAAATTTAGCATAAAAGCATGTATAAATATATATACTCGAGCACTAGACATGGACACACAATTAATGTATAAAAGATAAAATATGAGTGCTTACGTATCAATATTGAGATTCAATATTGTAGGAAAGTACGTAGATGCAACAGAGATGATAAACACTAGATTTGAGTCACAAATATACCCTCGAACATTACCCATAACCTCCTTGGCAATAACCCATAATTTTCTTAGTTCTATCCCGCTCAAAAACCCATTTTGAAGTTGACACGCTCATAACCTCGTCGTAGTATTTTAGGTATATATACTACTAATAATAGTATTATAATAAGATTAATAATAATAATATTAATCTTAATAATAATAATAATAATAATATAAAAAAGATAATAATACAGAGGAATTAATCGAGCTTTTATAGTATGTGGCCTGCAACAGTACCACATGCGATCGCATGAGTTTTCAGTGTTTTTGCCATGCGATCGCATGGCCACCTTATCCGTTTTTGTTTGCTAGTTCGTCGACATCAAATAGTGTTTACTGTAGCAAATAGTGTTTACTGTTGCAAATAGTGTGTTACTGTAGCAAACAGTGTTTATTGTAGCAAATAGTATTTACTGTAGCAATAGTGTTTTCACTGTAGCAATGTAGCAAAATACGGTTTCACTGTAGCAAATAGTGTTTTACTGTAGGAAAGTTGTTTTTACTTGTACATATATATATATATATATATATATATATATATATATATACATACATATAATTGTTCATGAATCATCGAGAGCAGTCAAATGTAATGAAACAGTTCTAAAATTTTGAGATTCAACTTCATAGACTTTGCTTATCGTGTCGGAAACGTTAAATCATTTAAAGATAAAGTTTAAATTTGGTCAAAAATTTCCGGGTTGTCACAATCCCGGAATGATGGGGTTATTCTTATATGCATATTGTGAACGTCGGTTACCAGGTGTTCAATCCATATGAATGATTATTTTTGTCTCTATGCATGGGACGTATATTTATGGGAAATAAAAATCTTGTGGTCTATTAAAATGATGGAAATGATTATTTATGTTAAACTAATGAACTCTCCAACCTTTTTGTTGACACTTTAAAGCATGTTTATTCTCAGGTACGAAAGAAATCTTCCGCTGTGCATTTGCTCATTCTAGAAATATTACTTGGAGTTATTTATGGCATTCTTTCAAAAGTCGTTGCATTCGAGTCATTGAGTTCATCAAGATTATTATTAAGTCAATTATAGTGGATATATTATAAAACGTTCCGCATGCTGTCAAGTACCTCGCGATGTAATAAACTGTTGTGAATCGTTTATAATCAATATGGACTTCGTCCGGATGGATTAGGACGGGTCTTCACAGTTGGTATTAGAGCGGTGGTCTTAGCGAACCAGGTCTGCATTAGTGTGTATAACTGATAAGTCATTAGGATGCATTAGTGAGTCTGGACTTCGACCGTGTCTGCATGTCAAAAGTTTTGCTTATCATTAGTGTCAAAAATTATTTGCTTATCATCCTTAAAGTCTAGACACGTTTTACTGCCTCTATTGTATAGACAGTGTATAGATAAATTCATATCTTAGCGTATATGTTATTGTTACCTTTGCCTGACAGCTTCCGTAGATTCCTCTGTAACTTATGGGATTTTTAGTATTTTATATGCATATGTAAATTATGTATTGCAGTGTACTAATCTACATCCTATAATATATTTCTTATCGAAAACCCTTCATCTGATCGTACGAGATGAATCCCTCAATCAGTTCGAGTCCCTCAGATTTCGATAGCTATTCCGATAGTTATTCCGACAGCTATTCCGACATGGAAATTCACCTAAGCTCCAGAAGCAGCGTCACCAGAATGAATCAACCAATCAGCCATTCCCAATTCATCTGATGGGTTCGTAGTCGACTTAATCAATGGAGACGCGAAGAAGGCGATCCTTTCCACCAACCGAATTCACCTCTTGGTGAAGAACCTGAAGCAATTACCAGCAAACCTATTCGTAATACCATTTTCTCTATTATTTCCAGAGTATCTCGTCACGATTACATAATATCTCAAATCCTAGATCATATTTATCCGCTCGTTCCGACAAACAATCATTCCGGGATAATGGAAGAAGTCAACGAGCTTCGCGCTCGAGTAATCAATGTGGAGAATATGGTGCAAAACTTACCAGCTTCAGAAACATCAATAGTACCATCACCACCACCAACAGCAACATCCGCATCCCACACCTCAACATCACAATCTGTCCCACGAGCATCAACATCATACGTACCATAGATACCAAGGAGTACCAACAATAATGAACGATGAAGTATCGATCCATAACTTCATTGAAGAAATATTCTGCGAAGAATATGTGATTCTAATAATTAACGATCAAGTATTGATCCATAACTTCATTAATATTCTGTGAAGAATACGTGGTTCCTAATAGTTTTAGGGATTACTTATTCTAGCTCAAACCGAAAAGCAAATGAGATTAATATCATATTAACTCATTGAATCCATGATTATATCTGAAAAAAATATATATGTAAGTATATTTTCATAAAGATTGTAATTAAAAATTCTTTTGTACAAACTATTAATGGTGAAAATATTTTAACGGGTAGGTAATACCTGAGGAAATATTTAACTTTCATATTAACATGTTATACTGTACATTCTTCAAATCCGATTCAACAGTCATTTACTATTCTATTTACATCCACCGATGCATGTATCCGTTCACCACAGAATAACCATTTTCATTCAAATTTCATATTGGATTTTGACCTATCAGAATCCAACAAGTGGCATAATGAAGAAAAACATTTGACAAAATAAAATTTGTTAGAAATAAACAAATTAACTATGAGAAATTTAGTTAAGAATCCACGCTAACTGTTCCTAGCTAATTGTTCCTAGCCAAATGATTACATTTTATTTATCGCAATATAATTATCGCAATTTACATTCTTGCCACTTTATTTATCGTCATTTAATTTTTATTTTTACGCACTTTAAATATCGGGACACGTATACAAGGTTTTGTCATATCATATCGACGCATTTATATATATTATTTGGAATAACCATAGATACTCTATATGCAGTAATGAACAAGTTCTCTATACAGGGTTGAGGTTGATTCTATAATAATATATATAATTTGAGTTGTGATCGAGTTTGAGACATGTACACGGGTCACGATATGTATTAATTAATTCGAATATTATATATTAAACTATATATGAATTATTGGACTGTTACTGTGGACTATCGACTGTGGACTAATAGCATTGGACAATTAAAATGAATTAAAATATTGATTATAACATATGAAACTAAATATTTCTTCAAGTTTGCCACTTGATTTCACCTTAAACCTCATTTGTATCTTGACGATCACAATCTGCGATTCAAACCTTTCATAATTCATGAAAACACCTCAATCGATAGGATGAATCAACCGCACTCCATCTACGGAAGAAGAAAGATTGATGCATATGGTTATGCACCTGAAAACACTCAGAACCTGAGTAAACGTTTAACACGTATCTGTGCGAACTCCTTGACGTTGTTATTACCGAAAGTAACTTTACAATCCCTTTTCAAAGTAGCAAATTTTGTCACAGCTTCAGCAAGTCAACTTCGACTTTTCGTTCGGAACAACCTTATTATAACCTTGATATATATGCGTGCTCTTATATTGTTACCGGGGAACCTTTTATATTCCACCATATTACCAACAGATGTACCAGCAACCTCGTCGCTACTTGGTTTAAATCTCTCCGACAAATCCCTATATTTATCTATTGAAGTCTCATCATATATTCATCCGCATCTTATAACGAGAATTGCCATACCAAACTCTGAGAATCAGCAATCAATATTTCGAAATCTCGCAGCATGTCTACATCAATAGTTATATGTAAACATATAACATTTATCTCTTAGAATTATGATCTTCCATTCTGAAAAAGCTGAATACAGCGACAAAAACTGTACACGACTTTAACCGTCGAAAGTTTGATGATAAAGAATGGAGTATTCGAAACATTCAATAGAAAATTTAGTACCAAAAAGCGGATTATGTGAAACTATGAAGGAAGCCGTCGACAAATCACAAAGAATAAGTTTGAATTCAAAGAATTCAAATGATTCAATGTCTGCTAAAGTCTTTAGCGAATATCTTGCTAGTTACTCTAAACCCTTGCGGACAATAGTTTCTATCATCCTCTGATCTTAGATATTCTGAGATATTATCGTATCTTTCATTAAAAATATTTCTGAATATATTTTCATAACTAATCTTATCTGAAATCATTAATCTCTTCGTGCTATAAGTATTACATCATATAGAAACTGTTAGTTTCTATATTCTGTAAACTCTCGAGCTTAAAAATATGAATGTTATTGAAGTAATGTTGGGAACTGATGCATGAGTTAGTATAATATAATCACACTTGATCAACGTGATTATATTACAGTAAGTCATGCTGAGTTTCTAATGGGACGTGATGATTCACAGATCTTAACGTCATCATGTGCCATGTTACATAACTCTTTCATTCTACTTAATCTCTTAACATATCAAGAAAGTATATTCTTGATAGTTCTATTCTCAGTGATTCTGGTAATTTGACAAATCAAATCGTGCTATTACGTTCTTTCTTGTTTAGAACATGAAGTTCATTCGAAAACTCTATACTTACGAATTCTGGACCATTATCCATTTGACTTAAGGTCGGGAAGAGAAAACGAAAGCATGAAGCTCTAAAATATAACGGAGAATATAAAGCCTGATAACAACCTCGAAATTACAAACCGTGTATATCAATGCGTATAGCAATATAAAGACACGGGAAAAATTAAAAACACTATAACCCCAAGGTAATAGTAAAAGTAAATAAAATTCTCCGGTGGTAGATGAAAGAGAAGAATGACAGATATGAAAGTTAAGAGTATATCAAGGATCAGAACGGGATGGAGCATATTAATGAATGTTTTAAAGTATGAAATTGAGGAGGAAGAATAGAAGATGTGAGATATGGGAAATAAGGAAAAGAAGGGGGTAGATTTATAGTGAAATATCTGAAAGAGCAATCAAAACAGATTATTGCATTTAATCAAAGAAGATCCTATATTCCTTAATCGCCGAAAAACCAAATCTTATTACAAAGATTTTCTTTAAATCCCATGAATCCTGGAAACCAATCATAACTATGTCATCGGTTAAAACGAATATACAGTTACTCATTTCAATCTTTTGTGATAGCTTCATTCGTGCTCTTCGAATAATCGAATTATTTTATCTGTATTATTCGATAATGATAACTCTACTTATCAGCTCATACTCGTCATGGAAACATTTTTATTGTTAGCCATGACCACCTCACTCAAATTTCAGGACGAAATTTCTTTAACGGGTAGGTACTGTGATGACCCGGGAATTTCCTACCAAATTTAAACTTAATCTTTATATGTTTCCGACACGATAAGTAAAGTCTGTAATGTCGAGTCTCGAAAAGTTTGAAACTATATTCATGTAATCAATTACCCTTTGACTATGCTCAACGATTCACGAACAATTGTTTATAAATAACTAATTGTATATAAATGTGTATATGTATATGTATATGTGTATATATATATATATATATATATATATATATATATATATATATATATATATATATATATATATATAAATAAAAGTATATATAAATAATTTGATTTAGCATAATATCAATTAATCATTTGAATTAAATAGATAGTGTAATGTACAAAATAAATATATAAATATATATATATGTGTATATATATATATATATATATATATATATATATATATATATATATATATATATATATATATATATATATATATATATATATATATATATATATATATATATATATGTATACATAAGTAATGTTATATATATTGTAATATTTAAAATTGATAAATAGTAAACATCCAAGATATGTTATTGTATAATATATAATTAGTAAAGATGATTAACAAGTTGTAATAATACGATATTAAATATAATTACGAGTTGAAAATATAGTTGTTGAAGTAATATTATTATTACTTTCAATAACATTAATATTAATATTTGTATCATTACTATTATTATATAAAGTGTATATATATAGATAAGTACATATTGTTAATATTATTATTATCAATAAAATGAATGTTATTATAACTAATAATAGTATTAGTACCATTAATTAATAAAAATATCATTATTTAAAATCAATGTTAGATATATCATTAATACCGATAGAAAATACATAAATATATACCTATGAAAATGGATATATATAAATAGATATATTATTAACATTAATATTAATGTTACTATTAATAATATTAATATAATTAACATTATTGCTATAAATAATATTAATGTTATATATTTTATAATAATTATTATTATTATCATTAATAATAATATTAACATTATACTTATATTACTACTAGAGAAAATATTAAGAATATTATTATTATTATTATAATTATTAAAGGATTAAACATAATAATCTATACATGTAATTACATAAATATATATAAAATACAAATAAAGAGATAAGTATAGATATAAAATATATACACAGATACGTACATATACAGATACAGGTATATAAATATATATAAATACCTTATACATATATAAATACATATTAAATAGGTATGCAGTTGCAGGTAGCTATCATATTATATCTAAATTGATTCCTGTCTTTAAAGAAGTACAAATCACGACTGAAATTCACCATAAACATCCAAAATCTGTTAGCAATCTCTATCTTCCTTATTTTTTTTATTTATTTTTTTCTGTACTGAGTAATCTCTGGTCGACATTCAATATATATAAAAATCGATTACTTCCAGTTGTAAAACAAAACCAAATACTTTACATTATCCATTACCACTTTCAAACACCCTTAGTAATACCCATTCAATTGAAATTAAACTGAAAAATGGAAGAAACCCAGTCCCGTCCCCTGTCTTTGCTTCTAATCTCCAAAAATCCGATTTCTTAACAATTTGTAAAATCCTTAAATGCCATTCTGTTAGAAGTCGTTCATAAAAACTTTCTGGAAAGTTACAATCTCCAAATTTTTGTATCGAGTTCTAATTTGTGAGTCAAACGTTTAATTTTAAAAGTCAAACATTCGGTTCATCTCAAAATTTGATCTCCTGTTATTGTTTTAGGATCAATTGAGGTTACAGATAGTTTCTAGGAGAGAATTAGAACATATTTCATTTTGTGATCGTGATCTGAAACAGCCTAGAAATCGAATTGAGGTTGGAGTTCCTGAGTGTTCAACCGTGTGTCTGCTGCTGATATTTTTTTTTTATTTTTTTTTATTTTTTTCTCTTTTCTAATAAATATTAAGCATCTAAAATCGTTTCTGTTTTATTTTTATATCCTTAAACCAAAACGTTAATTCAATTGCTAGTATAATTTTGGTTCTGGTCGATTTGGGTATTGAAGAAGATGAAGGGAAATATAAACGAGTTTAAATAAGTATGGTATGCTAATATAATCAGGAAAAACAGAATGGATGAGTGGTTAAGTGCTTGGTGTGTGAACGAGGAGGTCTTGGGTTCGAGACCCTAGTGAGGCAGAAAAATGTTTTTTTTAAGCGATTTTCTTGAAGGTAGTTTTCTTTTCATGACTTTTATTATTATTATTATTATTATTATTATTATTATTATTATTATTATTATTATTATTATTATTATTATTATTATTATTATTATTATTATTATTATTATTATTATTATTATTATTATTAATGTTATTATGATTAATATTATTAGTAATATAGTTATTATTATTATTATTATTATTATTATTATTATTATTATTATTATTATTATTATTATTATTATTATTATCATTGTTATAAAGATTATAACTAGTATTATTATTACTAAAATAAGTATTACTAGTGTTAGTACCATTATTATTACTATGAAAATAATACAACCTATTATTATAAATATTGGCATTTGTATCATTCCAAAAACAATAGAATTATTAATATTGCCATAGTTATTGTAGTGACCCGAACTTTTCAATGTTTATATATATTAATTGAGATTGATATTTACATGATTAAATGTTTCCGACATGTTAAGCAATCAAACTTGTTAAGACTTGATTAATTGAAATATGTTTCATATAGACAATTGACCACCCAAGTTGACCGGCGATTCACGAACGTTAAAACTTGTAAAAACGACATGACGATATATATATGGATATACATATGGTTAACATGAGATTATGATAAGTAAGTATCTCCATAAGTATATTAACAATGAGTTATATACATATAAACAAGACTACTAACTTAAGGATTTCGAAACGAGACATATATGTAACGATTATCGTTGTAACGACATTTAAATGTATATATATCATATTAAGATATATTAATATATCATAATATCATGATAATATAATAATTTAACATCTCATTAGATATAATAAACAATGGGTTAACAACATTAATTGCGATCGTTAACTTAAAGGTTTCAAAACAACACTTACATGTAACGACTAACGATGACTTAACGACTCAGTTAAAATGTATATACATGTAGTGTATTTAGATGTATTAAAATACTTTTGGAAGACTACAAGACATATATCAAAACACTCATACTTAACAAAAATGGTTACAGTTACTTTTCCATTCTTTTCTTTCATCAAGAATTCTAGTCGTATTCTTACCCGTATTATACACAGCTTCAAAACGTACTTACTATGAGTATATACCAATAGGAACTAGCATGGGATTCCACTCTTGATTATGTCATGTATGACTAATCAATTTTAACTTCTACCATGAGCTAGTCAACTAACTAGAACTCCTTTTAACCCCACTCACCACTCACCAATTACCACTCATCATTCACTCCATTTCACTTCCAATTCTCTTTCTAATTCTCTCTCAACACACACACACTATTATGAACGTATTTTTCCAGTAGTTAATCATCATCTTCATCAAAAATCACTTCAAGAATCAAGCTATAATCATCATAGGAAGAACACTTCAAGAACACTTCAAAAATCCCTTCAAGTTTACTAATTTACTTCCAAGCTTTCTAATCCATTCCAAGTAATCATCTAAGATCAAGAAACCTTTGTTATATACAGTAGGTTATCTTTCTTATTCAAGGTAATATTCATATTCAAACTTTGATTCAATTTCTATAACTATAAACTATCTTAATTCGAGTAAAAATCTTACTTGAACTTGTTTTTGTGTCATGATCCTACTTCAAAAATTTTCAAGCCATCCAAGATCCTTTGAAGCTAGATCATTTCTTTTCACTTCCAGTAGGTTTACCTACTAAACTTGAGGTAGTAATGATGTTCATAACATCATTCGATTCATATATATAAAACTATCTTATTCGAAGGTTTAAACTCGTAATCACTAGAACATAGTTTAGTTAATTCTAAACTTGTTCGCAAACAAAAGTTAATCCTTCTAACTTAACTTTTAAAATTAACTACACACATGTTATATATCTATATGATATGCTAACTTAATGATTTAAAACCTGGAAACACGAAAAACACCGTAAAACCGGATTTACGCCGTCGTAGTAACACCGCGGGCTGTTTTGGGTTAGTTAATTAAAAACTATGATAAACTTTGATTTAAAAGTTGTTATTCTGAGAAAATGATTTTTATTATGAACATGAAACTATATCCAAAAATTATGGTTAAACTCAAAGTGGAAGTATGCTTTCTAAAATGGTCATCTAGACGTCGTTCTTTCGACTGAAATGACTACCTTTAAAAAAACGACTTGTAACTTATTTTTCCGACGATAAACCTATAATTTTCTGTTTAGATTCATAAAATAGAGTTCAATATGAAACCATAGCAATTTGATTCACTCAAAACGGATTTAAAATGAAGAAGTTATGGGTAAAACAAGATTGGATAATTTTTCTCATTTTAGCTACGTGAAAATTGGTAACAAATCTATTCCAACCATAACTTAATCAACTTGTATTGTATATTATGTAATCTTGAGATACCATAGACACGTATACAATGTTTCGACCTATCATGTCGACACATCTATATATATTTCGGAACAACCATAGACACTCTATATGTGAATGTTGGAGTTAGCTATACAGGGTTGAGGTTGATTCCAAAATATATATAGTTTGAGTTGTGATCAATACTGAGATACGTATACACTGGGTCGTGGATTGATTCAAGATAATATTTATCGATTTATTTCTGTACATCTAACTGTGGACAACTAGTTGTAGGTTACTAACGAGGACAGCTGACTTAATAAACTTAAAACATCAAAATATATTAAAAGTGTTGTAAATATATTTTAAACATACTTTGATATATATGTATATATTGTTATAGGTTCGTGAATCAACCAGTGGCCAAGTCTTACTTCCCGACGAAGTAAAAATCTGTGAAAGTGAGTTATAGTCCCACTTTTAAAATCTAATATTTTTGGGATGAGAATACATGCAGGTTTTATAAATGATTTACAAAATAGACACAAGTACGTGAAACTACATTCTATGGTTGAATTATCGAAATCGAATATGCCCCTTTTTATTAAGTCTGGTAATCTAAGAATTAGGGAACAGACACCCTATTTGACGCGAATCCTAAAGATAGATCTATTGGGCCTAACAAACCCCATCCAAAGTACCGAATGCTTTAGTACTTCGAAATTTATATCATATCCGAAGGGTGTCCAGGAATGATGGGGATATTCTTATATATATGCATCTTGTTAATGTCGGTTACCAGGTGTTCACCATATGAATGATTTTTATCTCTATGTATGGGATGTGTATTGAAATATGAAATCTTGTGATCTATTGTTACGATTTGATATATATAATTTAAACCTATAACTCACCAACATTTTTATTGACGTTTAAAGCATGTTTATTCTCAGGTGAATACTAAGAGCTTCCGCGGTTGCATACTAAAATAAGGACAAGATTTGGAGTCCATGTTTGTATGATATTGTGTAAAAACTGTATTCAAGAAACTGATTTCGATGTAACATATTTGTATTGTAAACCATTATGTAATGGTCGTGTGTAAACAGGATATTTTAGATTATCATTATTTGATAATCTACGTAAAGCTTTTTAAACCTTTATTTATGAAATAAAGGTTATGGTTTGTTTTAAAAATGAATGCAGTCTTTGAAAAACGTCTCATATAGAGGTCAAAACCTCGCAACGAAATCAATTAATATGGAACGTTTTTAATCAATAAGAACGGGACATTTCAGTTGGTATCCGAGCGTTGGTCTTAGAGAACCAGAAAATTTACATTA
Organism: Rutidosis leptorrhynchoides; assembly: GCF_046630445.1. Lineage (NCBI taxonomy): Eukaryota > Viridiplantae > Streptophyta > Magnoliopsida > Asterales > Asteraceae > Rutidosis > Rutidosis leptorrhynchoides. The sequence goes on from NC_092337.1 coordinate 274,806,342, forward strand.
GTGTGTCTTATCGAGTTTGTTAGGATGCATTAGTGAGTCTGGACTTCGACCGTGTTTTCTTTAAAAATGATTGCTTAACATTTTTGTTGGAAACTATATATTTTTAACATATGAATATTATGTGATATATTAATCTCTTAACGTGTTTGATATTATGTGATAGATGTCTATCTCTAGAACAAGTCCCATTGACTCACCTAATAATAATGAAGAGTCAAATGTAAATTGGAATGATTCGTGGACTGATTCACAAGTTCCCGAAGAGGAACCGGAAGAAGAGTCGGAACCGGAAGAAGAATCGGAACCGGAAGAAGAATCGGAACCGGAAGAAGAAATAGAACCGGTGGGGGAAATAATAAAACGGTTAAGTAAAAGAGAATCCTCAACCAACCGACCAAGGTTAATTATGGTCAATGGTGTTTCCGCCAAGGAAGCAAAATATTGGGAGGATTACCAATTATCCGATGAATCGGATTCCGACGAGAATTCCGATGATGTTATAGAAATTACCCCAACTGAATTTAAAAAGGCAAAAGAAAATAATAAGGGAAAGGGCATAAAAATAGAGAAATCTAATTGCAACCCCGATGAACTTTATATGTATCGTCAACCCCCGAAGTCCTTAAGTTGTAACAATGACCCGGGAACCTCTAAACCACCAGGTTTTTCTAAACCAATGTGGACAACGACGGCTCGTATTAGGGGAACATCATCTATCCCTAGACTCTTGGAAAAACGAACCAAAACCGAACAAGAAGAAACGAGTGAGTCGGAATAAGATAGTTGTATTCGTGTGGTGTAATATATGTAATATAGTGTGCTTATGCTTTATGATATATGTAAAAATTGCTTGTACTAATAAGTATTTTTTTATGAATCTAACTCTTGTCTATTTTACAGTATAAAAACACAAAATGGATAGACAACCCAATATTTTAAGAGACCTACCCGGAGACATGATTGATGAAATCTTGTCTAGAGTCGGTCAGAATTCCTCGGTACAACTATTTAAGGCGAGATCAGTTTGTAAGACATTCGAAGAACGTTCCAAGAATGCCTTGGTTTATAAAAGGCTTTCGTTCGAAAGATGGGGGATATCACATTGGGAAATCCATAAGTTACGATGTGTTTACTTTGACGCATATATTGCGGGAATCCAAATGCTATTTTACGCAACGGGTTAAGAAATTATTTTGACTCAGTATATCCGAATATAGGACTTCGTGATTTAGAAAAAGCGGCTAACATGCAACATAAAGAAGCATGTTATGCTTACGGGTTAGTAATGTTCGCTTCTCACCAAAGTGAGAACAAGGACATCGGGCTACAACTATTAAACAAAACGTTCCCACAAGTGACGGAGTCGGTAATTGGGGTAAGAAATGAGGTTTTTAGGTTATTACGAGACTGTTGGTCATTACGTAACCCTCGTCCCTTTGACGACGTTACAACACACTGTCTTATCAACGGCCATAACGGTTATGTTCCACAAGACCAAGGATGGGAAGTAGTCCTAGTAAAACCAGAATGCATGACTTGTTTCTGGACGTATGAATTACGTGTCTTTATTGCCTTTGCTGAACGACTTGTGTACTAGCCAGAATTATCTTCACAACTATCTTGTATCAAAGTTATTGTGTGCTATATTTCATGCTTTATGTAAAATAAGCGGTATTGTAAGTTTGTAAAATATTGTATAAAAGTTTGAACGCGAAATATTATTACAATCAGTTTTTTCATATAGAATTGTAGTAGTTGAATTGTATATTAGCTACTAAGTATGAACTTAACGGGTAGGTACTACCCGAATTTAAACTTATAAAACGCTAATATGAAGAAAAAGCTTTTATAAATGAGTTCATATTATGCTACGAAATACTATTAACTACTCTTAATATTCTGTATGATTAACTTGTTCCATTTGCCTATTTTGAAGGAAATGGCACCGACTACTCGACACACCGTGAATATGAATGAAGAGGAATTTCATACTTTTCTAGCTTCAAACATAGCCGCAGTACAGGCTGCACTACATACCAACAATAACCTTGGATCTGGCAGTACAGGAAATCGTGTAGGATGCACCTACAAAGAATTCACTGCCTGCAAACCTTTGGAATTTGATGGAACCGAAGGACCGATCGGATTGAAACGGTGGACCGAGAAGGTCGAATCGGTGTTTGCCATAAGTAAGTGTACTGAAGAGGACAAAGTGAAGTACGCTACGCATACCTTCACAGGTTCTGCGTTAACATGGTGGAATACCTATCTAGAGCAAGTGGGACAAGATGATGCGTACGCACTACCGTGGTCAGCATTCAAGCACTTGATGAACGAGAAGTACCGTCCCAGAACCGAGGTTAATAAGCTCAAGACAGAACTTAGAGGGTTACGAACCCAAGGATTTGATTTTACCACGTACGAAAGACGATTCACAGAATTGTGCCTATTGTGTCTGGGAGCATTCGAAGATGAGGAAGAGAAGATCGACGCGTTTGTGAAAGGATTACCGGAAAGAATCCAAGAAGATATAAGTTCACACGAGCCCCCCTCCATACAATAGGCATGTAGAATGGCTCACAAACTAGTGAACCAGATTGAAGAAAGAATTAAAGAACAGACTGCTGAAGAGGCCAATGTGAAGCAAGTCAAAAGAAAGTGGGAGGAAAACGGTGATAAGAATCACCAATACAACAACAACAACAATTACAACAATAATCGCAACAATTATCCCAACATCGCAACATCAATCGCAACTACAACAAACGGCCCAACAACAACAACAACAACAACAACAGCAACTACAACAATCATCCCAACAACAATAATAACCGCAACAACAACAACAATCAGAAGCAGCTATGCCAAAGGTGTGAAAAGTATCACTCGGGGTTCTGCACCAAATTTTGCAACAATTGTAAAAGAAATGGTCATAGCGCGGCGAAGTGTGAGGTCTACGGACCAGGGGTTAATAGAACGAAAGGAACAAATGGTGTCGGAACGAGTAATGGCGGAGCAAGTAGTGTCGGAGCAAGTTATGCCAATGTAGTTTGTTATAAATGTGGAAAACCGGGCCACATTATTAGAAATTGCCCGAACCAGGAGAACACGAATGGACAAGGCCACGGAAGAGTTTTCAATATTAATGCGGCAGAGGCACAGGAAGACCCGGAGCTTGTTACGGGTACGTTTCTTATTGACAATAAATCTGCTTACGTTTTATTTGATTCGGGTGCGGATAGAAGCTATATGAGTAGAGATTTTTGTGCTAAATTAAGTTGTCCATTGACGCCTTTGGATAGTAAATTTTTACTCGAATTAGCAAATGGTAAATTAATTTCAGCAGATAATATATGTCGGAATCGAGAAATTAAACTGGTTAGCGAAACATTTAAGATTGATTTGATACCAGTAGAGTTAGGGAGTTTTGATGTGATAATCGGTATGGACTGGTTGAAAGAAGTGAAAGCAGAGATCGTTTGTTACAAAAATGCAATTCGCATTATACGAGAAAAAGGAAAACCCTTAATGGTGTACGGAGAAAAGGGCAACACGAAGCTACATATTATTAGTAATTTGAAGGCACAAAAACTAATAAGAAAAGGTTGCTATGCTGTTCTAGCACACGTCGAGAAAGTACAAACTGAAGAAAAGAGCATCAATGATGTTCCCATTGCAAAAGAATTTCCTGATGTATTTCCGAAAGAATTACTGGTATTACCCCCACAGCGATCCGTTGAATTTCAAATAGATCTTGTACCAGGAGCTGCACCAATAGCTCGTGCTCCTTACAGACTCGCACCCAGTGAGATGAAAGAACTGCAAAGCCAATTACAAGAACTTTTAGAGCGTGGTTTCATTCGACCAAGTACATCACCGTGGGGAGCTCCTGTTTTGTTTGTCAAGAAGAAAGATGGTACATTCAGGTTGTGTATCGACTACCGAGAGTTGAACAAACTTACCATCAAGAACCGCTACCCACTACTGAGAATCGATGACTTATTTGATCAACTACAAGGCTCGCCTGTTTATTCAAAGATTGACTTACGTTCCGGGTATCATCAAATGCGGGTGAAAGAAGATGATATTCCAAAGACTGCTTTCAGAACACGTTACGGTCATTACGAGTTTATGGTCATGCCGTTTGGTTTAACTAATGCACCAGCTATGTTCATGGACCTTATGAACCGAGTGTGTGGACCATACCTTGACAAGTTTGTCATTGTTTTCATTGATGACATAATTATTTACTCAAAGAATGACCAAGAACACGGTGAACATTTGAGAAAGGTGTTAGAAGTATTGAGGAAGAAAGAATTGTACGCTAAGTTTTCAAAGTGTGCATTTTGGTTGGAAGAAGTTCAATTCCTCGGTCACATAGTGAACAAAGAAGGTATTAAGGTGGATCCGGCAAAGATAGAAACTGTTGAAAAGTGGGAAACCCCGAAAACTCCGAAACACATACGCCAGTTTTTAGGACTAGCTGGTTACTACAGAAGGTTCATCCAAGACTTTTCCAGAATAGCAAAACCCTTGACTGCATTAACGCATAAAGGGAAGAAATTTGAATGGAATGATGAACAAGAGAAAGCGTTTCAGTTATTGAAGAAAAAGCTAACTACTGCACCTATATTGTCATTGCCTGAAGGGAATGATGATTTTGTGATTTATTGTGACGCATCAAAGCAAGGTCTCGGTTGTGTATTAATGCAACGAACGAAGGTGATTGCTTATGCATCTAGACAATTGAAGATTCACGAACAAAATTATACGACGCATGATTTGGAATTAGGCGCGGTTGTTTTTGCATTAAAGACTTGGAGGCACTACTTATATGGGGTCAAAAGTATTATATATACCGACCACAAAAGTCTTCAACACATATTTAATTAGAAACAACTGAATATGAGGCAGCGTAGGTGGATTGAATTATTGAATGATTACGACTTTGAGATTCGTTACCACCCGGGGAAGGCAAATGTGGTAGCCGATGCCTTGAGCAGGAAGGACAGAGAACCCATTCGAGTAAAATCTATGAATATAATGATTCATAATAACCTTACTACTCAAATAAAGGAGGCGCAACAAGGAGTTTTAAAAAAGGGAAATTTAAAGGATGAAATACCCAAAGGATCGGAGAAACATCTTAATATTCGGGAAGACGGAACCCGGTATAGGGCTGAAAGGATTTGGGTACCAAAATTTGGAGATATGAGAGAAATGGTACTTAGAGAAGCTCATAAAACCAGATACTCAATACATCCTGGAACGGGGAAGATGTACAAGGATCTCAGGAAATATTTTTGGTGGCCGGGTATGAAAGCCGATGTTGCTAAATACGTAGGAGAATGTTTGACGTCTTCTAAGGTCAAAGCTGAGCATCATAAACCATCAGGTCTACTTCAACAACCCGAAATCCCGGAATGGAAATGGGAAAACATTACCATGGATTTCATCACTAAATTGCCAAGAACTGCAAGTGGTTTTGATACTATTTGGGTAATAGTTGATCGTCTCACCAAATTAGCACATTTCCTGCCAATAAGAGAAGATGACAAGATGGAGAAGTTAGCACGACTGCATTTGAAGGAAGTCGTCTCCAGACATGGAATACCAATCTCTATTATCTCTGATAGGGATGGCCGATTTATTTCAAGATTCTGGCAGACATTACAGCAAGCATTAGGAACTCGTCTAGACATGAGTACTGCCTATCATCCACAAACTGATGGGCAGAGCGAAAGGACGATACAAACGCTTGAAGACATGCTACGAGCATGTGTTATTGATTTCGGAAACAGTTGGGATCGACATCTACCATTAGCAGAATTTTCCTACAACAACAGCTACCATTCAAGCATTGAGATGGCGCCGTTTGAAGCACTTTATGGTAGAAAGTGCAGGACTCCGATTTGTTGGAGTGAAGTGGGGGATAGACAGATTACGGGTCCGGAGATTATACAAGAAACTACCGAGAAGATCATCCAAATTCAACAACGGTTGAAAACCGCCCAAAGTCGACAAAAGAGCTACGCTGACGTTAAAAGAAAAGATATAGAATTTGAAATTGGAGAGATGGTCATGCTTAAAGTTGCACCTTGGAAAGGCGTTGTTCGATTTGGTAAACGAGGGAAATTAAATCCAAGGTATATTGGACCATTCAAGATTATTGATCGTGTCGGACCAGTAGCTTACCGACTTGAGTTACCTCAACAACTCGCGGCTGTACATAACACTTTCCACGTCTCGAATTTGAAGAAATGTTTTGCTAAAGAAGATCTCACTATTCCATTAGATGAAATCCAAATCAACGAAAAACTCCAATTCATCGAAGAACCCGTCGAAATAATGGATCGTGAGGTTAAAAGACTTAAGCAAAACAAGATACCAATTGTTAAGGTTCGATGGAATGCTCGTAGAGGACCCTAGTTCACCTGGGAGCATGAAGATCAGATGAAGAAGAAATAGCCGCATCTATTTCTAGAAGATTCGTCAACACCTTCAACAGCTTAAAATTTCGGGACGAAATTTATTTAACGGGTAGGTACTGTAGTGACCTGAACTTTTCCATGTTTATATATATTAATTGAGATTGATATTTACATGATTAAATATTTCCGACATGTTAAGCAATCAAACTTGTTAAGACTTGATTAATTGAAATATGTTTCATATAGACAATTGACCACCCAAGTTGACCGACGATTCACGAACGTTAAAACTTGTAAAAACGACATGACGATATATATATGGATATACATATGGTTAACATGAGATTATGATAAGTAAGTATCTCCATAAGTATATTAACAATGAGTTATATACATATAAACAAGACTACTAACTTAAGGATTTCGAAACGAGACATATATGTAACGATTATCGTTGTAACGACATTTAAATGTATATATATCCTATTAAGATATATTAATATATCATAATATCATTATAATATAATAATTTAACATCTCATTAGATATAATAAACAATGGGTTAACAACATTAATTGAGATCGTTAACTTAAAGGTTTCAAAACAACACTTACCTGTAACGACTAACGATGACTTAACGACTCAGTTAAAATGTATATACATGTAGTGTATTTAGATGTATTAAAATACTTTTGGAAGACTTCAAGACATATATCAAAACACTCATACTTAACGAAAATGGTTACAGTTACTTTTCCATTCTTTTCTTTCATCAAGAATTCTAGTCGTATTCTTACCCGTATTATACACAGCTTCAAAACGTACTTACTATGAGTATATACCAATAGAAACTAGCATGGGATTCCACTCTTGATTATGTCATGTATGACTAATCAATTTTAACTTCTACCATGAGCTAGTCAACTAACTAGAACTCCTTTTAACCCCCACTCACCACTCACCAATTACCACTCATCATTCACTCCATTTCACTTCCAATTCTCTTTCTAATTCTCTCTCAACACACACACACACACTATTATGAACGTATTTTTCCAGTAGTTAATCATCATCTTCATCAAAAATCACTTCAAGAATCAAGCTATAATCATCATAGGAAGAACACTTCAAGAATACTTCAAAAATCCCTTCAAGTTTACTAATTTACTTCCAAGCTTTCTAATCCATTCCAAGTAATCATCTAAGATCAAGAAACCTTTGTTATATATAGTAGGTTATCTTTATTATTCAAGGTAATATTCATATTCAAACTTTGATTCAATTTCTATAACTATAAACTATCTTAATTCGAGTAAAAATCTTACTTGAACTTGTTTTTGTGTCATGATCCTACTTCAAAAACTTTCAAGCCATCCAAGATCCTTTGAAGCTAGATCATTTCTTATCACTTCCAGTAGGTTTACCTACTAAACTTGAGGTAGTAATGATGTTCATAACATCATTCGATTCATATATATAAAACTATCTTATTCGAAGGTTTAAACTCGTAATCACTAGAACATAGTTTAGTTAATTCTAAACTTGTTCGCAAACAAAAGTTAATCCTTCTAACTTGACTTTTAAAATTAACTACACACATGTTCTATATCTATATGATATGCTAACTTAATGATTTAAAACCTGGAAACACGAAAAACACCGTAAAACCGGATTTACGCCGTCGTAGTAACACCGCGGGCTGTTTTGGGTTAGTTAATTAAAAACTATGATAAACTTTGATTTAAAAGTTGTTATTCTGAGAAAATGATTTTTATTATGAACATGAAACTATATCCAAAAATTATGGTTAAACTCAAAGTGGAAGTATGTTTTCTAAAATGGTCATCTAGACGTCGTTCTTTCGACTAAAATGACTACCTTTACAAAAACGACTTGTAACTTATTTTTCCGACTATAAACCTATACTTTTCTGTTTAGATTCATAAAATAGAGTTCAATATGAAACCATAGCAATTTGATTCACTCAAAACGGATTTAAAATAAAGAAGTTATGGGTAAAACAAGATTGGATAATTTTTCTCATTTTAGCTACGTGAAAATTGGTAACAAATCTATTCCAACCATAACTTAATCAACTTGTATTGTATATTATGTAATCTTGAGATACCATAGACACGTATACAATGTTTCGACCTATCATGTCGACACATCTATATATATTTCGGAACAACCATAGACACTCTATATGTGATGTTGGAGTTAGCTATACAGGGTTGAGGTTGATTCCAAAATATATATAGTTTGAGTTGTGATCAATACTGAGATACGTATACACTGGGTCGTGGATTGATTCAAGATAATATTTATCGATTTATTTCTGTACATCTAACTGTGGACAACTAGTTGTAGGTTACTAACGAGGACAGCTGACTTAATAAACTTAAAACATCAAAATATATTAAAAGTGTTGTAAATATATTTTGAACATACTTTGATATATATGTATATATTGTTATAGGTTCGTGAATCAACCAGTGGCCAAGTCTTACTTCCCGACGAAGTAAAAATCTGTGAAAGTGAGTTATAGTCCCACTTTTAAAATCTAATATTTTTGGGATGAGAATACATTCAGGTTTTATAAATGATTTACAAAATAGACACAAGTACGTGAAACTACATTCTATGGTTGAATTATCGAAATCGAATATGCCCCTTTTTATTAAGTCTGGTAATCTAAGAATTAGGGAACAGACACCCTAATTGACGCGAATCCTAAAGATAGATCTATTGGGCCTAACAAACCCCATCCAAAGTACCGGATGCTTTAGTACTTCGAAATTTATATCATATCCGAAGGGTGTCTCAGAATGATGGGGATATTCTTATATATATGCATCTTGTTAATGTCGGTTACCAGGTGTTCACCATATGAATGATTTTTATCTCTATGTATGGGATGTGTATTGAAATATGAAATCTTGTGGTCTATTGTTACGATTTGATATATATAGGTTAAACCTATAACTCACCAACATTTTTGTTGACGTTTAAAGTATGTTTATTCTCAGGTGAATACTAAGAGCTTCCGCGGTTGCATACTAAAATAAGGACAAGATTTGGAGTCCATGTTTGTATGATATTGTGTAAAAACTGCATTCAAGAAACTGATTTCGATGTAACATATTTGTATTGTAAACCATTATGTAATGGTCGTGTGTAAACAGGATATTTTAGATTATCATTATTTGATAATCTACGTAAAGCTTTTTAAACCTTTATTTATGAAATAAAGGTTATGGTTTGTTTTAAAAATGAATGCAGTCTTTGAAAAACGTCTCATATAGAGGTCAAAACCTCGCAACGAAATCAATTAATATGGAACGTTTTTAATCAATAAGAACGGGACATTTCAGTTATAAGTATTATAACCATTATTATTATTATTTATCATTATAAGTATTATTAATAACCTTATTATTATTGTTATTAGTATGATTATTAGTACTGTTATTATTAAACTTATTATCATGATTATTATTCTTACTAAAATTATTATACGGTTATCCTTAAAACTTGTAACGTTATTACAAATAGTTATTTTATATAAGAAATACATTACACTATATTTTATTAATAAAACGATATTAATTAAACTATATGTAAAAGATATCAATTAACATATAAATGTATATTAAACTTTAATATATAGTTTTATCAACTATGATAAATAATAGTTATACAAAACATATGAACTAAATATATATTATATTCATCAAAATGACATATAGTATAAAAAGTATATTATTAACAACATTATATATATCATATAAATTTATTCGATTACGATTACATGTATATTAATAAATATACAAATGATATAGGTTCATGAATCCGAGGCCAACCCTGTATTGTTCAGTTGTTCAATGTCGCCATATGTATTTTTACTACAAAATACATTAGGTGAGTTTCATTTGCCTTTTTACCCTTTATATTTTTGGGCTGAGAGTACATGCGCAATTTTTATAAATGTTTTACGAAATAGACACAAGTAATTGAAACTACATTATATGGTTGAATTATCGAAATCGAATATGCACTTTTTTATTAAGTCTGGTAATCTAAGAATTAGGGAACAAACACCCTAATTGACGCGAATCCTAAAGATAGATCTATCGGGCCCAACAAGCCCCATCCAAAGTACCGGATGCTTTAGTACTTCGAAATTTATATCATGTCCGAAGGAGGATCCCGGAATGATGGGGATATTCTTATATGCATATTGTGAACATCGGTTACCAGGTGTTCAATCCATATGAATGATTATTTTTGTCTCTATGCATGGGACGTATATTTATGGGAAATGCAAATCTTGTGGTCTATTAAAATGATAGAAATGATTATTTATGTTAAACTAATGAACTCACCAACCTTTTGGTTGACACTTTAAAGCATGTTTATTCTCAGGTATGAAAGAAATCTTCCGCTATGCATTTGCTCATTATAGAAATATTACTTGGAGTTATTTATGGCATTTTTTCAAAAGATGTTGCATTCGAGTCGTTGAGTTCATTAAGATTATTATTAAGTCAATTATAGTGGATATATTATAAAACATTATGCATGCTGTCAACCTTCGATGTAATGAAAGATTGTCTTTTCAAAAACGAATGCAATGTTTGTAAAATGTATCATATAGAGGTCAAGTACCTCGCGATGTAATCAACTGTTGTGAATCATTTATAACTGATATGGACTTCGTCCGGATGGATTAGGACGGGTCTTCACAGAATGAGTTGGAATCTCTTCAAGGTGCAAGTATTAAAGTTGTTCATCTCGTTCCTAGCTACAATTTGGTAGTGCTGGTGGTTCTAACTCCGAATTTCGTTTCATTTGGTGTTAGGGTTTGAACTTGCATGTTCTTGAGAAAACCCAACTAGCATACAAATGGGTATTTGAAGCTATTTGTGGGTGTTGTTAACCCTTGTTGGTGGATTTTGGGTTGGAAGACAAATTGGCCATGTTAGGGCTTGTAATTTTGGTATAATCACTAGGATTAGTGATTATGTTGGTGTTTGAACCCAAATGGGTGTGTTTTGAAACTTGATTTTTGAAATGGGTTAAAATTAGGGTTTGTGATTTGATTTTGGGGAAGACAAGTTGATGTGTGCGAGGTGTACTAGGAAATAGTATTATTTTTACAACGAAATACTATTAAATACGATACAATTTTACACAAGATATTTATTTATTTATAGAATGGATATACCTAAACCTTGCTACAACACTTATAGGCAGTGTACCTAATCGTACAGTAGTGTAGTTTTTAGTAAGTCCGGTTCATTCCACAAGGATCTCTTTTAAACAAGCTTAACGCTATATTAGTTTTAACTTATAAAAATACAAATACATATATAAGTAATATTATTATTATAAAATGGGGTTTTTACCGTTTAATGACCGGTTTGTCGATTTTAAAACTTTTAGTCGCAGTTAAAACCTAATGTAAAATATTAAAAATAAATACAACTTAATTTAAAGCATAAAGTAAATAACAATAATGAAATTGCGATAAATAAAAGTGCGATAAAATAAAATTGCGATAATTAAAGAGTACGATAATTAAAAGTGCAATTAAATACAAAGACAATAAATAAAAGTACGATAATTAGAAGTGCAATTAAATATGAAAATAAAGGAATTATGCTTATTTAAACTTCCGTAATCATGATGTTTGACGTGTTGTTTTTAGTTTATTCGCATGAGTTAATTGTCCTTTGTCCTGGATTATTCGATATGTCCATACGGATTTGTCCATAATAGTCCATCAGGCATAAATATAAAGTGCGAAAGTCTTCGTCAAATTATTCTTATTCCCGAAGTCAAATATTCCAACTAATTGGGGATTCGAATTGTAACAAGGTTTTAATACTTTGTTTAATGAATACACCAGGTTATCGACTGCGTGTAAACCAAGGTTTTACTACTTTGTTAACAATTATACCAATTACCCTTGAATGTAATCCACCCCTATTTCAACAAGTCTATTAACTATTAATCCAGTTCCGTGTCCAGTAAAATGAACAATTATTGGTATTTTTAGATATTCCGCCCACCGTACCCAGTCAAGCGTATGTGGTTATATATAAATACGTCAAATTATAAATCTATATATTAATTTAACGAGGTATCGTTTAGTTAATATAAAACCCATTAATAGCCCATAGTCTAATTTTCACAAGTGTCGTTCTTTTATCCAAACCCCAATTATGGTACAAAGCCCAATTACCCAATTTTAAATATTTTAGCCCAACATCATGATTACTTCGTCTTAAATAAGCATAATAATAACTTAGCTACGAGACATTAATTTAAAAATAACATTAACCATAACTTACAGTGATTAAAAATAGCGTAGCATTACACGGACAGAATTTCGACTTACACCCTTACAACATTCGCTAACATACCCTTATTATTAGAATTTAAAATTAAAATTAAAATTAATATATATATATATATATATATATATATATATATATATATATATATATATATATATATATATATATATAGATGGATGGATATATGGTAAAAAATCAACCAAAAACTGCGAAATTTATAGGGTGTCGCCTGGATTTCAGGGCCATGCGATCGCATGGTTTTTGTTCTTCCAGGCCATGCGATCGCATGGCCAGCTGGGAGAGCTCAAAAGTCTTTAAAAACGTGGGTTGCTTATTTATTTATTATATAATATAATATATATAATTAAATATAATTATATATATATTATATTATATTCTTGTACTCCGTTGACTTGTAATTTTAACTCCGTTGCGTCGCGCGTTGATAGTTGGTTCATGTCTCAGTTCCGGATTTTCGAACGTCCTTGCATACAATTTAATATCTTGTATTTTGCGTTTCGCGTCTTGTACTCTTGTAATTTTGAGACGTTTCTCATCAATAATTTGAACCACTTTGATTGTATTTTGTACTTTTGAGCTTTTTAGTCGTTTGCGTCTTCAATTCATCGAATCTGTCTTTTGTCTTCACCTTTTATTATTTAAACGAATATCACTTGTAAATAGAACAAGTGCAACTAAAAGCTTGTCTTTCTTGAGGGATACTGCTATGAAATATATGTTCGTTTTTAGCATTATAAAATATTCCCACACTTGAGCGTTGCATGTCCTCAAGCAATATAGTCTTGAAATAAAAATACTAGAATCACTTCTTTATTCTTCACACTTTGTACATAAGTGATTTCTATACGGTGGTATAAACAATGGTAGTAACGATGTGGTTTACAGTCCCACATGACTATAAAATTTTAGATCCTTTAAGGAAATTGGATCTTTATAAAAACATTTGATCTTTTGAAAATACAATCTAGCTTTTACCCTAGATAAATTTTCCGGAATAACCCTTCACCGGTGTTTGCAAATTATTTTAGTGGGTTTGGTGGGTTTCAGATTTGAAAATTTTAGCTCAAAACTTACGGTTTTGTGTCACCCACTTGCTAACCTTGTATTAGGAAAGCAACACATCCAGTATACTTGTTCCGTATATTACCTTTCGGTAAACTACTGTCCGGTTGTAAAAGAAAGCGTTGAACAAGCAACTGTTAAGGTAATGTCCCCTGACATGCTTTTAATTATGGTCTATAACGTGTCGGATGTAATTACTATCCTTGGTAGGAGCAATAGTAAAGCTCACCCTTATAATTTTTTGGTCTGGTACAAGGTCTTGTCCTTGACCATGCTATGCAACCACCGTTCTTACGGTTGACACCCGATTTGGTTCAGGTGACCTTAATGAATTCCAGGTGAATTCCTAGGATTTTACGTTCAATGGTAATGAATGCATTGAAAATGGGTTTTTAGAAAACAAATCGGTTTGTAATTTTGATCAAAATATTTTCTCGTTCAAGCTCGAGTTTAGATATCATCAAATTTCATGAGTTTGTAATTCTCAATCTTTAAAAGTCAATCTCTAGGATTGAGTAATATCAGTCTTAAAAGCTGATTTTTGATCTTTTAAGGAGATTATCCTTTCTGGGGATCTGATTCATTAGTCTTATCCAGCTAATTTGCACGGCGTCCTCCCCATTTTATAAGACAGATCCTCTCATGGTTAGGATAAGTGTGACCACTTGGCGACCCTGTTTGATACTGAGGTCCGTGAATTTCCTGCTGATTTTAGAGATGACTTTTCTAGATTTTTCGTCAACCTACAGCTAGTCTGGACGACAACTTCATGACCTGAATCAAGAAGCGCGTGTCTTTTTCGGAAGACTTTACTTCCTTTTAATGATGGAATTGATTCATCGTGTAGATCCATCTTTTCTTTCAAATATATTACAGTAAATCGGGTAAAACTGTTTAGATTAGTCTAAAGCAAAAGTATCTTTAGTTATTTGTTACAAAAATATGTGACTTATGTTTTAAATAACTTGGTAAAGTTTTCCCACACTTGGCTTTTATTTTCCTTTCTTTGCCTTTTTATTGTCCTCTATTCCATTTTAAATGAATTCTAACATTTTGGTTTGTTTCTCAATTTATGTCCTTTCCGAGGAACAATAATTTCGGTGTTTAACACCTAGTTTTATCGTTCATAAATATGTATAAACATGATTTTGAGTTCATTTAATTGAAAATTTTGAAAATTTTTACTAGAATTGGGTAGTCAGTATATAAGACTAGGGCTGTTCTTTGTTATCAGAGAGCACTAGATTCTAATACAACTACTGCTTTACTATTATTTTTAATGGTAACCAAGTGTATAAGTTTAAAATTTTAAAAATCCGAAAGAATTTAACCCCTTCCCACACTTAAGATCTTGCAATGCCCACATTTGCAAGAAATCAGTAACAATTTAAATTATTGAGGGTGATTAGCGTAGAAAAATGATTAAATTTTACCAAAGTTTCCAAACATATTGGCGTTTGTTTGTTGAATGATAAATGGTGCACATCATTTGTTCATTCCGTCTTGTTGTTACATCACATTTGTTTTTCGTTTTGTCGTCAAAAGTACTAGCTTTTGCTGAACTTAATGCCAAACTTTGAAAATGCGCTGTTTTACCCTGTTTTGTACAATTGACAATATACATACATACAAATATAAACAAGCATGGCAATTTGAAATGGGACTTAAAATCCCACTTTCAAATCAAATATGAAACATTAGTACAACAAATAAAAATATTAAACATTACAATAAAAGTATAACAATATATTATGTTTAAACATAAATAAACAGAAATAATAAAAATTAAAAAAAATTACCAACCGGAACTAAATCAATCTGGATAGGGGTTCCAGTTCATGTCGTCATCCGGGTTCCATGCTTGGTGATAGGTGTACTGGTATGCCTGGTTAGGGTCGTAGAGAGTATAAGGTGGTCTCATCTCGGGCTGGTGTTGAGGATAGTAAGCGGGTCAGGTCGGTACGTAGTGATCCTGAGGTGATAGCCGGCTCATAATCTGACGCTGATGATAGTCCCATCTATCATGCTGTCGTTGCCTGGAATGCTAGTAATCATTCCGGGCTTGCCACTGCTCCATCCGTCTAAATCTCTCCGTGTTTGTCATATCTACCTCATCTACACACTGGTAGACATCAGTCATAGCCTCCCGAATGACATCCCTAACGTCATCCGCTTCCTCCATCTCCTCGTCTGATCCTCTTTCTACCTGCGGATGACTACCTACATAGGGTATTTCCTGGTTGCGTCTACTCTTCAATACCTTAGCACCCGCATAAACCCTCAATCCTAAAAGCTCAACCTGTTCCCTACATTCCAAAAGTGGACCCCCTTGGTTCTTATCTACACCTAAATACTCTCCAATGAGAGTAACAAAAATACCTCCTTCTATAATCCCCCCTTCCTGTATTCCTTCAACCATCTTAGATAAATAAAAACCAACACAGTAAGGGATATTAACAAAGCCTCTTGAGTCTCGAATACACTTTAGGTAAAATAAATCGTGTAAGGTCAATTTTTCCTTGTTGTGACCTCTCCGTGTAATCGAGTTAGCCAAAAATCTATGAATTATATGAAGCTCGGCTCTGTTAATATGCAATTAGGTATGTGTTCCTCCCCGCCCAAAAATATTATAATCAGACATACGCCTCCAAACGGCGTTCGAATCAAAATTCCTATCTACCCTTTCACCACGATAAATCAAATTCATACAATCGGGTAGTAGTAATTCAGCGGACGTATATATCTGTAATGCCATGGCCATGTCCAGCATGGACATCTGTATATCCTACCACCAAGTATAAACCTAAGAATGTGTGTTCAGGAATCGTTAGGTATTCTACAGATGGATGCATCGGAAATACTATGAATTCATTAACAAACTGTAGTGGATCATAATAAGGTAAATGTTAATCAGGCTGATGTTGTTGTTCCTGTTGTTGTTCTGGTTCAGGTTCATATTGCATTTCTGGTTCTGGTTCTGGAGCTGGAGCAGGTCGTCTAGATGATGATGATGATGAACCTCCAGTATCGGCTCTATGCAAAACACATTAAACACAAAATTTGTGCATCCAAATATGCATTAGTGTTAGCAAAATAACAATTTAAAACAATCACAATAATATGTTAAATCAAACTTAAACTTATATGCATTTTCATAATTTTTACAATTCTATACTTTTTCAAATAAGCACATATGAAAATGTAGTCAAAGTTCATAAGCATTTAACTCAAATAACATGTCAAAATAGTCATTACTAACAATTAAATAAGTCTCAAATGGCAATTATATCAAATTAGTCAAGTTCGTGAATTTTGCACCTAAAAAGTCCACTTTAATCTCCAAAAATCATGTTTAGGATCAATGTTTGGATAATTTAACTACCTAAACATGTTACACTACTCAATTTAGCAATAATTCATGATAAAAATCGGCCGTAACCTGTTTATATCAAAAAGCCCCAAATTTCTCAAGAACACAAACCCTAGATTTCTAAAATTTTTGAAGTTTTTAGCTTCAAATCATGTTAAATATCATCCATCTAGGTTATACATGCATAAAATACTAACAATTTAACTCTAATTACACTAGAAAATAACAAAATCAAATTAGGAAAAATATAGCTCAAGAACACTAAAAATCAAATTAAAGAGGTTTAGGGGTGTAATTTTTACCTTTATTGATAAACTTTTGAACAATTTCATGTTTAGAGCAGATTGTAGCGAGAAATTTGGTTGAATTTGGTGAAAATTTGATGAAAATTGAGAGGTTTTGGGGTATATGTTCGTGTATATGTGTGTTTGTTGTGTGAAGAACAGACTCGCTGCCCTTTTTGATTCTGGCCAAAAATTCAGCTCCATGCGATCGCATGGAGTTGAAGTTTAAAACCCATGAGATCGCATGAGGGTCCGGGTACAATACTTTGGCCCTTTTTTATATATATATAAAAATCTTATACTTAATAAAACACAAAATTAATAAAATTTTAAAAATTTGTTTCTTTTTAGGATGAGGGCGTTTCAGATCGTTGTCCTAGTCCGTCCCTCGACAAAATTTTAAAATTCGTCAATTCAAAGCGCGGTTTTAAAAGTAAAGATTTTTTTGGGTTTTTTTTTTTTTTTTTTTTTTTTTTTTTTTTTTGGCATACTTTAGTTCAATAAGATTAAAAATAATGATAATAAAAGTTCTCGTCCCTCCCTCGGGTAGAGCAATTTCGGTTCAACGACCTAGTCTTCAACTCATGACGAATTTTAAAAATCAAATTTTTAACTTAACGAAATAAAGTAAATTTTTGTTTTTAAATTCACACCAAACTTAAATTTAAAATGCATAAAATTAAAAATTCATATTAAAAATTCACACCAAACTTAAATTATATTTTTGTTTTTATACATACAAACTTATATTAAAAATCTTAATTTTTCAAATATTTACAATTTTAAATATATTGATTTAAAAAGTTTACAATATTATTTTAATATTAATTTTAAAAACAAAGTAAAGATAAAATTAAAAATCTTTTTGGTCTTTTATTCCACTTTAATCAATCAAATATTATCAAAAACATACGCCCCTCTTTTCGGTAAAGTAATTTCGTCTATATTACCTAGTTTTACTCCTGACGAATTTCTAAAATATTTTGGGTTGATTGATTAAAGATATTTATATCTTAAGAATAAACGGTAAATTTCGCAGTGATGTAATAAATTTTTGTATGATATCAATAATTTCGGTCACGCATACCTAATTTTATCGAATACCAATTTAATACTTTATAACGAACAAATTAGCGTTTATTATCAAAAAGTTAAAAATAAAAATAAAAATAAAAACTGTACATACTTACCTGTGAGATAGTATTCTTAGTGATATGCTTTAGCCCACTCATAAGATAGTCGGACTAATTGATTTTCCATAGCTACATAGGCGTAACCTCGAGCATTCAACGTTTTTTCTTCTAAACATATGAACGGTCCATCTCTACATAAAGTAACAAACTCGGTATTGGAATATGTCTGATTCGTCGAGCATTTTCCTTCGTGTGACCATTTTCCGCATTTATGACATCTTTCAAGGTGTCGTGCTCTTCTTTTCGCTGCGGATTTTGATTTTCCTTTACCAAACTGTAACTTATTATTTTCGTTCCTGGATTCTTTTCTTACTCCGTCTAATTTACCTCTGATTAATGATACTATTTCACTTGGAAGGGTGTCATTATTACGTTTAGTAATTAAACCGTGTAGCATTAGACCATGGTTTAATTCACAGGAAGTCTTCATCTCGTAAAACCTAAAAAAAATAAAAATTCAGAATGGGGGAGAAGACTAGTTCTTTAGGGTCTGCTAGGGAAAGACCATTCGGGTTCCATTTTCGAGAACTACACGAAAACAGAAAATCTAACTCTAACAGAAATACATATTACCCTAAAAAGATTCGATTCTCCCCACACTTAGTTGAAATTGTGATTAACGTTATTTTCAATTGGATCATCAACAACTTGTATATCTCTGACTTTTACTTTAATCCATTTGTTGATTTCCTCAGTAACTTTCACAAATTCAACTAACATCGCCTTTTCTTTTGGCGATAAATTGGATACTAATCGGTTACATAATTTAAAGTTTCCCTTAATCTTAGCATCGTGAATCCGTTTATAAAGTTTCTTCGTTGAACTGTTAAAAACGGGTTCATCTAATTTCGTATCATCAACGGGGTTCTTTGTGATTGGATCATCATTAAGTGTTTCTTCATCTTCCCCACTCTTATGCATTTTTATTGGTTTAACAGTTTTGGTTGGTGGAGATCTAAACTTTCGGTTCACAAAGGTGATCGATGTATCACCATCCCTAAGTGTCATTCTACCTTCTCTTACTTCAATGAATGCCTCGGTGGATGCTAAAAATGGGTGACCTAAAATTAGAGGAATATCGAGATTTTCCTCCATATTAATCACTATGAAGTTTGCAACAAAGGCAAACTTCCCACGTTAACAAGTAAATTATTTGCTATTCCAACCGGGTGTTTAATGGTTAGGTCAAATGATTGAACACCTATTTTGGTTGGTTTTAATTTACCCATACCTAATCTTTTGTATAAGGAAAGAGGCATAATATTTGCACTTGCTCCTAAATCTGCGAGTCCATTATATACAGCACCATCATTAAGCAAGCAAGAAATGATAAATTCACCCGTGTCTCCTGCTTTAGTAAGTCGAGTTGGTTTGTAAACATTTTTCGGGTGTTCTTTTCTTGGTTCTTTCACTTCTATTTGAACTTCTTGTTCACATTTTTCTTCGTTTCTTGGAATGGGAGGTTTGTATAAGAATTCTTCTTCATCACTCAAATTTGAATCCTCTCTATTTTCCAATTTTGATTTTTCATATGTTGTTGATAACATATTTATATTTTCATTTTGAAGGTTTTCTTGGGTGGTGAAATTATGATTGACTTCATTGTCAACTTCCATCGGACCATGTATGTAATGTTTAATTCTGTGACCATTAACTTTAAATTCAATCCCATTTGAATTTATTAACTCTACTGTTCCATATGGGAAAACTCTTTTGACTATGAATGGTCCAGACCATCTTGATTTTAATTTTCCAGGAAATAGCTTGAATCGTGAATTGAAAAGAAGAACTATGTCTCCTTCCTTAAATTCTTTTGAATTTCTGATTCTTTTATCATGCCATTTCTTCGTTCTTTCTTTATAGATTAACAAATTTTCGTATGCTTCATGTCTTAATTCTTCTAATTCGTTTAGCTGACTTAATCGTAGACGTCCGGCTTCATGTAAATCAAGATTACATATCTTCAAAGCCCAAAATGCTTTGTGTTCAATAAGATGACATGCTTTTTCGTAAACGAGTCTAAAAGGTGTGGTTCCAATTGGAGTTTTGTAGGCTGTTCTAAAAGCCCAGAGTGCATCCTCCAATTTAATGGACCATTCCTTCGGATTTGATCCTACGGTTTTCTCTAGAATACGTTTTAATGCTCGGTTGGTATTTTCAACTTGTCTACTTGTTTGTGGATGATAAGCGGTGGAGATTTTATGAGTTACTCCATATCTTTTGAGAACTTTCTCAAGTTGATTATTACAAAAATGAGTACCCCTATCACTTATTAAAGCTTTCGGTGTTCCGAACCTTGCAAAAAGACGTTTTAAAAAATTGACTACAACTCGTGCATCGTTAGTTGGGAGAGCTTGTGCTTCCGCCCATTTAGATACATAATCAATGGCAACGAGAATGTAGAGATTATTATGAGATTTTGGAAATGGACCCATAAATTCAATACCCCAAATGTCAAATACTTCACATACTTGAATGACATTTTGTGGCATTTCATCACGTTGACTTATTTTTCTGGCCCTTTGACAAGCATCACAGGATTTGCAAAGAAGGTGTGCGTCTTTGAAAATTGTAGGCCAATAGAATCCAGCATCGTAAACTTTTCTTGCTGTTAGTTGTGGCCTATAATGCCCTCCTGTTGGTCCTGTGTGACAATGGTTTAAGATTTGACTAGCTTCATCTCCGAATACACATTGGCGTATTATTCCATCGCGACAACTTTTAAACAGATGTGGATCTTCCCAGAAATAGTGTTTTATATCACTAAAGAATTTCTTTCGTTTTTGGTACGATAATCCTTTTTCAAGGAATCCACATACTAAGTAGTTTGCATAGTCTGCAAACCATGGAATTTCATTATAATCTATCTTCAATAGATACTGAAATGTCCCGTTCATATTGAATATAAACGTTCCATATTAATTGATTTCGTTGCGAGGTTTTGACCTCTATATGAGACGTTTTTCAAAGACAGCATTCATTTTTAAAACAACCATAACCTTTATTTTATCAATAAAGGTTTCAAAAGCATTACGTAGATTATCAAATAATGATAATCTAAAATATACTGTTTACACACGACCATTACATAATGGTTTACAATAGAAATATATTACATCGACATATGTTTCTTGAATGCAGTTTTTACATAATATCATACAAACATGGACTCCAAATCTTGTTCTTATTTTGGTATGCAACAGCGGAAGCTCTTAATATTCACCTGAGAATAAACATGTTTTAAACGTCAACAAAAATGTTGGTGAGTTATAGGTTTAACCTATATATATCAAATTGTAACAATAGATCACAAGATTTCATATTTCAATATACATCCCATACATAGAGATAAAAATCATTCATATGGTGAACACCTGGTAATCGACATTAACAAGATGCATATATAAGAATATCCCCATCATTCCGGGACACCCTTCGGATATGATATAAATTTCGAAGTACTAAAGCATCCGGTACTTTGGATGGGGTTTGTTAGGCCCAATAGATCTATCTTTAGGATTCGCGTCAATTAGGGTGTATGTTCCCTAATTCTTAGATTACCAGACTTAATAAAAAGGGGCATATTCGATTTCGATAATTCAACCATAGAATGTAGTTTCACGTACTTGTGTCTATTTTGTAAATCATTTATAAAACCTGCATGTATTCTCATCCCAAAAATATTAGATTTTAAAAGTGGGACTATAACTCACTTTCACAGATTTTTACTTCGTCGGGAAGTAAGACTTGACCACTGGTGGATTCACGAACCTATAACAAATATGTACAT
Organism: Rutidosis leptorrhynchoides; assembly: GCF_046630445.1. NCBI lineage: Eukaryota > Viridiplantae > Streptophyta > Magnoliopsida > Asterales > Asteraceae > Rutidosis > Rutidosis leptorrhynchoides. The sequence continues at coordinate 274,828,855 of NC_092337.1, forward strand.
ATATATCAAAGTATGTTCAAAATATATTTACAACACTTTTAATACATTTTGATGTTTTAAGTTTATTAAGTCAGCTGTCCTCGTTAGTAACCTACAACTAGTTATCCACAGTTAGATGTACAGAAATAAATCGATATATATTATCTTGAATCAATCCACGACCCAGTGTATAAATATCTCAGTATTGATCACAACTCAAACTATATATATTTTGGAATCAACCTCAACCCTGTATAGCTAACTCCAACATTCACATATAGAGTGTCTATGGTTGTTCCGAAATATATATAGATGTGTCGACATGATAGGTCGAAACATTGTATACGTGTCTATGGTATCTCAAGATTACATAATATACAATACAAGTTGATTAAGTTATGGTTTGAATAGATTTGTTACCAATTTTCACGTAGCTAAAATGAGTAGTTTTTACCAATTTTGTTTTGCTCGCCATTTCTTCGTTTCTAATCCGTTTTGAGTGATTTAAGCGGCCACAGTTTCGTATTGAACTTAAATTTATGAAACTAAATAGAAACGGTATAGTTTTATAGTCGGAAATACAATTTATAAGTCGTTTTTGAAAGAGGTAGTCATTTCCGTCGAAAGAACGACATCTTGATGACTGTTTTGAAAAACATACTTTCACTTTGAGTTTAACCATGATTTTTGGATATGGTTTCATGTTCATAAGAAAAATCATTTTCCCAGAAGTATAGCTTTTAAATCAAAGTTTTTCATAGTTTTTAATTATCCAAACCAAAACAGCCCCCGGTTGTATCTACGACGACGTAAATCCGGTTTTATGGTGTTTATCGTGTTTCCGGGTTTTAAATCATTAAGTTAGCATATCATATAGATATAGATCATGTGTATAGTTGATTTTAAAAGTGTAGTTAGAAGGATTAACTTTATTTGCGAACAAGTTTAGAATTAACTAAACTATGTTCTAGTGATTACTAGTTTACCACTTCAAATATGATAGCTTTTTATGTATGAATCGAATGATGTTATGAACATCATTACTACCTTAAGTTCCTTGGATAAACCTACTGGAAAATAGAAAAATGGATCTAGCTTCAACGGATCATTGGATGGCTCGAAGTTCTTGAAGCAAAATCATGACACGAAAATAAGTTCAAGTAAGATCATCACTTGAAATAAGATTGTTATAGTTATAGAAATTGAACCAAAGTTTGAATATGATTATTACCTTGTATTAGAATGATAACCTACTGTAAGAAACAAAGATTTCTTAAGGTTGGATGATCACCTTACAAGATTGGAAGTGAGCTAGCAAACTTGAAAGTATTCTTGATTTTATATAACTAGAACTTGTAGAATTTATGAAGAACACTTAGAACTTGAAGTTAGAACTTGAGAGAGATCAATTAGATGAAGAAAATTGAAGAATGAAAGTGTTTATAGGTGTTTTTGGTCATTGGTGTATGGATCAGATATAAAGGATATGTAATTTTGTTTTCATGTAAATAAGTCAGGAATGATTACTCATATTTTTGTAATTTTATGAGATATTTCATGCTAGTTGCCAAATGATGGTTCCCACATGTGTTAGGTGACTCGCATGGGCTGCTAAGAGCTGATAATTGGAGTGTATATACCAATAGTACATACATCTAAAAGCTGTGTATTGTACGAGTACGAATACGGGTGCATACGAGTAGAATTGTTGATGAAACTGAACGAGGATGTAATTGTAAGCATTTTTGTTAAGTAGAAGTATTTTGATAAGTTTCTTGAAGTCTTTCAAAAGTGTATGAATACATATTAAAACACTACATGTATATACATTTTAACTGAGTGGTTAAGTCATCGTTAGTCGTTACATGTAAGTGTTGTTTTGAAACCTTTAGGTTAACGATCTTGTTAAATGTTGTTAACCCAATGTTTATAATATCAAATGAGATTTTAAATTATTATATTATCGTGATATTATGATATATTAATATATCTTAATATGATATATACATTTAAATGTCGTTACAACGATAATCGTTACATATATGTCTCGTTTCGAAATCCTTAAGTTAGTAGTCTTGTTTTTACTTATGTAGTTCATTGTTAATACACTTAATGATATATTTAATTATCATATTATCATGTTATATATAATATAACAATGTATTTATATGCTTCATATATATTTAGTAAGATGTGGTTATAACGATAATCGTTATATGTATCGTTTCGAGTTTCATACGTCAATAGTCTCCTTTTTAAGTATATAACTTATTGTTGCTATTTTTAATGAGATACTTGATGATCATTATATCATGTTAAACATATATATTTATTCATTTATGTATCATCATGTCATATACAACTTATGGCGTTCGTGAATCATTGGTCAAACTGGGTAATCAGACGTTTACAAAATTTCCGTTTCAATTAACCAAGTCTTAACAAGTTTGATTTCTTAACATGTTGGAAACATTTAATCATGTAAATATAGTTTTCATTAAACATATAATCATAGAAAGGTTCGGAAAAGTTCGGGTCACTCAGTACCTACCCGTTAAATAAATTTCGTCCCGAAATTTTAAGCGATTGGAGGTGTTGGCTCATATTCTGGAAATAAGTGCGGGTACTTCTTCTTCATCTGATCTTCTCATTCCCAGGTGAACTCGGGTCCCCTACGAGTATTCCATCGAACCTTAACAATCGGTATCTTTTTTTGTTTAAGTCTCTTAACCTCACGATCCATTATTTCAACGGGTTCTTCAATGAATTGAAGTTTTTCATTGATTTGGATTTTGTCCAACGGAATAGTGAGATCTTCTTTAGCAAAACATTTCTTCAAATTCGAGACGTGGAAAGTGTTATGTACAGCCGCGAGTTGTTGAGGTAACTCAAGTCGGTAAGCTACTGGTCTGACACGATCAATAATCTTGAATGGTCCAATATACCTTGGATTTAATTTCCCTCGTTTACCAAATCGAACAACACCTTTCCAAGGTGCAACCTTAAGCATGACCATCTCTCTAATTTCAAATTCTATATCTTTTCTTTTAATGTCAGCGTAGCTCTTTTGTCGACTTTGGGCGGTTTTCAACCGTTGTTGAATTTGGATGATCTTCTCAGTAGTTTCTTGTATTATCTCCGGACCCGTAATCTATCTATCCCCCACTTCACTCCAACAAATCGAAGACCTGCACTTTCTACCATAAAGTGCTTCAAACGAAGCCATCTCAATGCTTGAATGGTAGCTATTGTTGTAGGAAAATTCTGCTAACGGTAGATGTCGATCCCAACTGTTTCCGAAATCAATAACACATGCTCGTAGCATGTCTTCAAGCGTTTGTATCGTCCTTTCACTCTGCCCATCAGTTTGTGGATGATAGGCAGTACTCATGTCTAGACGAGTTCCTAATGCTTGCTGTAATGTCTGCCAGAATCTTGAAATAAATCTGCCATCCCTATCAGAGATAATAGAGATTGGTATTCCATGTCTGGAGATGACTTCCTTCAAATACAGTCGTGCTAACTTCTCCATCTTGTCATCTTCTCTTATTGGCAGGAAGTGTGCTGATTCGGTGAGACGATCAACTATTACCCAAATAGTATCAAAACCACTTGCAGTCCTTGGCAATTTAGTGATGAAATCCATGGTAATGTTTTCCCATTTCCATTCCGTGATTTCGGGTTGTTGAAGTAGACCTGATGGTTTCTGATGCTCAGCTTTGACCTTAGAACACGTCAAACATTCCCCTACGTATTTAGCAACATCGGCTTTCATACCTGGCCACCAAAAATGTTTCTTGAGATCCTTGTACATCTTCCCCGTTCCAGGATGTATTGAGTATCTGGTTTTATGAGCTTCTCTAAGTACCATTTCTCTCATATCTCCAAATTTTGGTACCCAAATCCTTTCAGCCCTATACCGGGTTCCATCTTCCCGAATATTAAGATGCTTCTCCGATCCTTTGGGTATTTCATTCTTTAAATTTCTCTCTTTTAAAACTCCTTGTTGCGCCTCCTTTATTTGAGTAGTAAGGTTATTGTGAATCATTATATTCATAGATTTTACTCGAATGGGTTCTCTGTCCTTTCTACTCAAGGCGTCGGCTACCACATTTGCCTTCCCCGGGTGGTAACAAATCTCAAAGTCGTAATCATTCAGCAATTCAATCCACCTACGCTGCCTCATGTTCAGTTGTTTCTGATTAAATATGTGTTGAAGACTTTTGTGGTCGGTATATATAATACTTTTGACCCCATATAAGTAGTGCCTCCAAGTCTTTAATGCAAAAACAACCGCGCCTAATTCTAAATCATGCGTCGTATAATTCTGTTTCATGAATCTTCAATTGTCTAGACGCATAAGTAATTACTTTCGTTCGTTGCATTAATACACAACCGAGACCTTGCTTTGAGGCGTCACAATATATCACAAAATCATCATTCCCTTCAGGTAATGACAATATAGGTGCCGTAGTTAACTTTTTCTTTAACAATTGAAACGCTTTCTCTTGTTCATCTTTCCATTCAAATTTCTTCCCTTTATGCGTTAATGCAGTCAAGGGTTTTGCTATTCTGGAAAAGTCTTGGATGAACCTTCTGTAGTAACCCGCTAGTCCTAAAAACTGGCGTATGTGTTTCGGAGTTTTCGGGGTTTCCCACTTTTCAACAGTTTCTATCTTTGCCGGATCCACCTTAATACCTTCTTTGTTCACTATGTGACCGAGGAATTGAACTTCTTCCAACCAAAATGCACACTTTGAAAACTTAGCGTACAGTTTTTCTTTTCTCAGCAACTCTAGCACTTTTCTCAAATGTTCTTCGTGCTCTTGATCATTCTTCGAGTAAATAAGTATGTCATCGATGAAAACAATGACAAACTTGTCAAGATATGGCCCACACACTCGGTTCATGAGGTCCATGAACACAGCTGGTGCGTTAGTTAATCCAAACGGCATAACCATAAACTCGTAATGACCGTAACGCGTCCTAAAAGTAGTCTTTGGAATATCATCCTCCTTCACCCGCATTTGATGATATCCAGAACGTAAATCGATCTTCGAATAAATAGACGAGCCTTGTAGTTGATCAAATAAGTCATCGATTCTTGGTAGTGGATAACGGTTTTTGATGGTAAGTTTGTTCAACTCTCTGTAGTCAATACACAACCTAAATGTACCATATTTCTTCTTGACAAACAAAACAGGAGCTTCCCATGGTGATGTGCTTGGTCGAATGAAACGACGTTCTAATAGTTCTTGCAGTTGGCTTTGCAGTTCTTTCATCTCGCTGGGTGCGAGTCTGTAAGGATCACGAGCTATTGGTGCAGCTCATGGTACAAGATCTATTTGAAATTCAACATATCGATGTGGAGGTAGTCCCGGTAATTCTTTCGGAAATACATCGGAAAATTCTTTTGCGACAAAAACATCATTGATGCTCTTTTCTTCAGTTTGTACTTTCTCGACATGTGCTAGAACAGCATAGCAACCTTTTCTTATTAGTTTTTGTGCCTTCAAATTACTAATAAGATGTAGCTTCGTGTTGCCCTTTTCTCCGTACACCATTAAGGGTTCTCCTTCTTCTCGTACAATTCGAATTCCATTTTTATAACATACGATCTCTGCTTTCACCTTCTTCTGCCAGTCCATGCCAACTATTACATCAAAATTCCCTAACTCTACTGGTATCAAATCAATCTTAAATATTTCACTACCCAGTTTAATTTCTCGATTCCGGCATATATAATCTGCTGAAATTAATTTACCATTTGCTAATTCGAGTAAAAATTTACTATCCAATGGCGTCAATGGACAACTTAATTTAGCACAAAAATCTCTACCCATATAGCTTCTATCCGCACCCGAATCAAATAAAACGTAAGCAGATTTATTGTCAATAAGAAACGTACCCGTAACAAGCTTCGGGTCTTCCAGTGCCTCTGCCGCATTAATATTGAAAACTCTTCCACGACCTTGTCCATTCGTGTTCTCCTGGTTCGGGCAATTTCTAATAATGTGGCCCAGTTTTCCACATTTATAACAAACTACATTGGCATAACTTGCTCCGACACTACTTGCTCCGCCATTACTCGCTCTAACACCATTTGTTCCTTTCATTCTGTTAACCCCTGGTCCGTAGACCTCATACTTCGCCGCGCTATGACCATTTCTTTTACACTTGTTGCAAAATTTGGTGCAGAACCCCGAGTGATACTTTTCACACCTTTGGCATAGTTGCTTCTGATTGTTGTTGTTGTTGCGGTTATTATTGTTGTTGGGATGGTTGTTGTAGTAGTTGTTGTTGTTGTTGTTGTTGTTGTTGTTGGGCCGTTTGTTGTAGTTGCGATTGATGTTGCGATTGTTGGGATAGTTGTTGCGATTATTGTTGTAATTGCTGTTGTTATTGTATTGGTGATTCTTATCACCGTTTTCCTCCCACTTTCTTTTGACTTGCTTCACATTGGCCTCTTCAGCAGTCTGTTCTTTAATTCTTTCTTCAATCTGAATCACTAGTTTGTGAGCCATTCTACATGCCTGTTGTATGGAGGCGGGCTCGTGTGAACTTATATCTTCTTGGATTCTTTCCGATAATCCTTTCACAAACGCGTCGATCTTCTCTTCCTCATCTTCGAATGCTCCCGGACACAATAAGCACAATTCTGTGAATCGTCGTTCGTACGTGGTAATATCAAATCCTTGGGTTCGTAAACCTCTAAGTTCTGTCTTGAGCTTATTGACCTCGGTTCTGGGACGGTACTTCTCGTTCATCAAGTGCTTGAATGCTGACCACGGTAGTGCGTAAGCATCATCTTGTCCCACTTGCTCTAGATAGGTATTCCACCATGTTAACGCAGTACCTGTGAAGGTATGCGTAGCGTACTTCACTTTGTCCTCTTCAGTACACTTACTTATGGCAAACACCGATTCGACCTTCGCGGTCTACCGTTTCAATCCGATCGGTCCTTCGGTTCCATCAAATTCCAAAGGTTTGCAGGCAGTGAATTCTTTGTAGGTGCATCCTACACGATTTCCTGTACTGCTAGATCCAAGGTTATTGTTGGTATGTACCGCAGCCTGTACTGCAGCTATGTTAAGAAAGGTACAAAATTCCTCTTCGCTCATATTCATGGTTTGTCGATTAGTCGGTGCCATTTCCTTCAAATAGTCAAATGAAACAAGTTAATCATACAGAATATTAAGAGTAGTCAATAGTATCTCGTAGCATAATATGAACTCATTTATAAAAGCTTTTTCTTCATATTAGCGTTTTATAAGTTTAAATTCGGGTAGTACCTGCCTGTTAAGTTCATACTTAGTAGCTAATATACAATTCAACTACTACAATTCTATATGAAAAACTGATTATAATAATATTTCGCGTTCAAACTTTTTCACAATATTTTACAAACTTACAATACCGCTTATTTTACATATAACATGAAATATAGCACACAATAACTTTGATACAAGATAGTTGTGAAGATAATTCTATCTAGTACACAAGTCGTTCAGCAAAGGCAATAAAGACACGTAATTCTTACATCCAGAAACAAGTCATGCATTCTGGTTTTACTAGGACTACTTCCCATCCTTGGTTTTGTGGAACATAACCGTTATGTGTGAAGACCCGTCCTAATCCATCCGGACGAAGTCCATATCGATTATAAACGATTCACAACAGTTGATTACATCGCGAGGTACTTGACCTCTATATGATACATTTTACAAACATTGCATTCGTTTTTGAAAAGACAAACTTTCATTACATCGAAAGTTGACAGGCATGCATACCATTTCATAATATATCCAACTATAATTGACTTGATAATAATCTTGATGAACTCGACGACTCGAATGCAACGTCTTTTGAAATATGCCATGAATGACTCCAAGTAATATCTATAAAATGAGCAAATACACAGCGGAAGATTTCTTTCGTACATGAGAATAAACATGCTTTAAAGTGTCAACCAAAAGGTTGGCGAGTTCATTAGTTTAACTTAAACAATCGTTTCAATCATTTTAATAGACCACAAGATTTCAGATTTCCATTTCTCATAAACATACGTCCCATGCATAGAGACAAAAATATCATTCATATAGATTGAACACCTGGTAACCGACATTAACAATATGCATATATAAGAATATCCCCATCATTCCGGGATCCTCCTTCGGACATGATATAAATTTCGAAGTACTAAAACATCCGGTACTTTGGATGGGGCTTGTTGGGCCCGATAGATCTATCTTTAGGATTCGCGTCAATTAGGGTGTCTGTTCCCTAATTCTTAGATTACCAGACTTAATAAAAAGGGGCATATTCGACTCCGATAATCCAACCATAGAATGTAGTTTCACGTACTTGTGTCAATTTCGTAAAACAGTTATAAAAGTTGCGCATGTATTCTCAGCCCAAAAATATAAAGGGTAAAAAGGCAAATGAAACTCACGATATTGTATTTTGTAGTAAAAATACATATGACGTCATTGAACAATGCAGGGTTGGCCTCGGATTCACGAACCTATATCAATTGTGTATATATTAATACGTATAATGTAAGTTACAAAATTTCATTTATTAATATGTATTATTTATATATTATAGTTTTGTAGAATTTATTCTAACCTTTATTTTAAAACGTATACTTATATTATATTTTAAGTTATATTTTATATATATATATCTATTTTATGTATATATATCTATAATGATTTACGTTTATATAAATAGTGACATTAATATATTTATATACATATATTTGTGGTTAGTATTGTATTTATGAAATTTTATTAGTTTGTTATGTGAATTATTAATACAATCATAGTATATACCATAAGTATATATATAGTGTACAAAAGATTTATTTGTTAAAATAATAATTTAGATAATAATGATTTACTAATAATAATAATAATTTTATTAATAATGATAATACTAATAGCAAAAAAAATGAAAATGATAACTGTTAATGATACTAATAATAATAACTCTAAAATAATATTAATACTAATACCATACTTATGTTAATAATAAGGGTTCTAATATTTATAAAATGATAAATGATAATCATAATAATACTAATAAATATTAATGATGATACTGATAAATATGATATTATTAATTGTAAATGTACTGATGATACTATTATTTATAAACCGGTACAAATTCTAATATTGATGATAATAATATATTTTTATTTCCTTCATAATAATAATAATGATAATCATAATCATAATCCTAATGATGATAAAATACTAAAATGATAAGTTTATTACTAATAATAATATTATTAATACCTATCATAATAATAATAGTAATGTCTATAATACTTTCAAATATGATAACAAGTATGATACTAATAATAACAATAACAATAACAATCAAAACAATCACAATAATAATAATAATACTAATAATAATTAATATATAATAACAATAATAAAATTAGAAAAGAAAACTACCTCACATGAAAAGAGTTTCAAAAAAAAAAAAAAAAAACTACCGTCCTCTGGACTCGATCTCGTGACCACATGCTCACACGCAAACACTCTCGACCATCCCACCAATTCTGATTCTCTGTACTAATATCGAATTTAAATTTTATATATAAACTGTTTTTCTTCTATTCCTCTTCTTCTCCACAAGTCTCATGGATTCAACAAAACATCAATAACCAAAAAAAAAAAAAAATCGGGGTTCCCTTTAAAGCTTCAAAACATTACAGAAAAAAAAATAATTTGGGTTCTAAAATAAAAAAAAAATTACTAAAGGCCTACTGCAGCGTCGGTTCTTGGAACAAAACAAAAAAAATTGATTTCGTAATAGATAACATTATAGATAATGTTTATAACACGAAATAGTTTTCTAAACATGTATAAAAACTACTGGAATCGTCAATTTGATCAGAAACATATACACGAACGCGAATTTGTCTCAAGAACAATTGTTGACTTTTTTTAAACTAAACTTTGACTTCAAAATTCAAGATCGATATAAAGATTTGAGAGTTGAGATTTTGCAGATAGATTCAAAGAAAGATTTCTAACCTTTCTGCATTTTTAGATTTTGAAACTTTATTCGAAATTGAATTAAGAGAAAAAAAAAAATTGGAGCGAGCAGAGAAGAAGAAAAAAAAATATCGATGTGCTCTTTAATCCCATTGGATTTCCTTTTTATTTGATTTGCAATTACACATAATCATGTTGTAATAATAGAGATCGGTTGATAAAAAATGGAGAAAATGTCAACACAGGTTCACGAGTTGGGAGCAGGAAAGGAACAAAAAAAATAATAATAATAGAGATAAAGGATACAGAGGTCACGCGTATAATATAGATCCCTACTGTTTTTTTTTTAATTAATAATAATAATATATAATAACAATACTATTAATATCTAATAATATTAATAAAATTAATAATAATGATAAATATAATATTAAAGATAATAATAATTGTAAAAATGATAATAATAATAATAATAATACCATACTAATTATGATAATATTAATATTTTATCGATAATAATAATATTAGTAATAATAATCTAATTTATACATCCAATTTCATCTTTATATGATATAAAGTGATATTATGAATACAAATATTGATATTTGACGATACAAATAACATTACTACAACAACTATATTTGTATTTAAATTTAATTTATTAATATCATCTATTATTATGTAATATTTAATAATTATGTAATATGTATTGTAACATATACTGAATATTATATATTTATGCATTTTAATATAAATATATTATAATATTTATTTATATACTAATTATATTATACTTATGTATGTAATTATGAAAAATATAAATGTTTTATATATGTAAGTATTATATATATTTATTAAAATAGTACATTATTTCATCATAGATATATAATAAATTTCTACATATACATAATATAATAATTATGTATAAAATCATATATATATAGTTATATTTATATATATGTATACTACCATATATATAAAATCATGTTTTAAATGTTGCGTAGATGATTAATTATGTATATTAAACAATTAACTACAAAGTATAACATTGTACATTTAATATTTTGATAACGTTGGTAAAATATGTTTGAATCATTTATATACAATATACTATATATATTCAAAATGAAAATCTTTAGTTATTAAATGTTATCTTTTATAATAACAAAATTACTTAATAGTTCATTAATACTAATATAATTAGTTTTATATATAATTATTTATATTTACATTCTTAGTTACAATTAAAGGTTCGTGAATCGTCGGAAATAGTTAAAGGTCAAATGTTATCATGAAATAGTTCAAACATAATGAGACTCTGTTTAATAGACTTTGCTTATCGAGTCGAATCATATAAGATTATGTTTAAATTTGGTCGGAAATTCCCGGGTCATCACAGTACCTACCCGTTAAAGAAATTTCGTCCCGAAATTTGAGTGAGGTCGTCATAGCTAACAATAAATATGTTTTCCTGACGAATATGAGTTGATAACTTGAGTTTTATCATCATTGAGTAATATGGATAAAAATAATTCGATTATTCGAAGTGTGCGAATGAAGCTATTCACAAAAGGATGAAATGAGAAACAAAGATTTGTTTTTAACTTTTGACGTAGTCAGGTTTGAATTTAGAAAATAAGGTGCGTCTTAACTTTTGACATTGCCTTGGTTGAATTCCGGAATTTAAGGGATTTAAAGAAAATCTTGAAGATCTATAAAATTTGATTCTTCGGGATTTATGGGAATTAAGATCTCTTTAATTAAATACGGTGATCTGCCCCGATTACTACGTCTGATATTTCCAGTATAAATTAAGCTCTTCCTTTCCATTATTCTCACCATTCTTATACTTTCTTTCTTAGTTCATACATCCAAAAGATTCTGAAAATGATTAATCCAGTTCTGATCCTTGTCCTCATCCTTACTATCGCAACAATCATTCTCCTTTTCCAACTTCCACCAGAGGAATCTGCTTTCTTCTACTTCGCCCTCGGGATTATAATGTTTTTAATTCTCCCGTGTCTTTATGTTGCGATAAACATTGATATACACGGTTTGTAATTTATGTGTTGTTATCGGACTTTATATTCTCCCTTATATTTCAAAGCTCTATGCTTTTGTTTTCTCTTCCCGACTTCAAGTCAAGCGAATAATGGTCCAGAATTTATAGATATAGAGTTTCGAATGATTATAATGTTCTAAGCATGAAGGAACGTGATAGCACGATTTGATTTTCAAATTTATCAACATCACGGAAGATAGAACCATCAAGAATACATTTTCTTGATTTGTTACGGAGTTAAGTGGGATGAAAGAGTTATGTAACATGGCACATGATGACGTTATGATCTGTGAATCATCACGTTTCATTTAGAAACTCAGCATGACTTACTGTAATATAATCACGTTGATCAAGTGTCATTATATTATACTAACTCATGCATCAGTTCCCATCATTACTACAATAACATTCATATTTTAAGCTTGAAAATTTACAGAATATAGAAACTAACAGTTTCTATATGATGTAATACTGATAGCACGAAAAGATTAATGATTTCAGATAAGAATAGTTATAAAAATATCTCCAGAAATATGGAGGATATTTATAATGAAAGGTACGATAATATCTCAGAATATCTAAGATCATAGGATGATAGAAACTATTGTCTGCAAGGGTTTAGAGTAAGGAGCAAGTTATTCACTATAGACTTTAGCAGACATTGAATTATTTGGATTCTTTGAAGTCAAACTTATTCTTTGTGATTTATCCACGGCTTTCTTCATAGTTTCGTATAATCTGCTTTTCGGTACTATATTTTCTATTGAATGTTTCCAATATATTGATACACAGGAAGCACGAAGAGGTATATAATTTCGGACGAGAATATTTATGAAAATATCCTCAGAAATATCAAAGATATTGATGATGATATTTTGGAATTTCTAAGTTCGACGGTTGATGGAGAAAGATTTTCCGCAAGATTTTAACATGACTTCGGAGCAAGATATTCTCTAAAGATTTCAACGGATCCAGAATTACCTGAATCCTTTGAATATAGGATTTGGTCCTTGTATTTGTCCTTGGTCTCCTTCATGGGTAACTCAATCTGTTTTTCAATACCCAATTTTCTATCGAGCGTTCCTAACACTCCTTTCTTTATCATCAAACTTTTGTCCGTTTAGACCATCTACCATTTTTCTGTTTCCTCTGCATTTAATGCTATGATATCTGAATCATCGGTTATTAATCCGAGGTGGTTTCAGGAGAATTGTGTTTTTAGATGATTAAACGTTGATGGTAATATGATGGAATATGAAAGGTTACCTGGTAACAATAAAAGAGCACGCGTATATATAAACGTTATAATAAGGTTGTTTCGTACAAAAAGTCGAAGTTGACTTGTTGGAGCTGTGACAAAATTGGCTAATTTTGAAAAGGGATCGCAAAGTTGTTTTTGTTAATAAATGCCAAAGGATCTGACGCGGCTACGTGTTGAACTTTTACTCAATTGCCGAGAGTTTCTCAGGTGCATAACTATATGCATAAATCTTTCCTTCTGTAGATAAAGTGCGGTTGATTCATCCTATCGATTGAGGTGTTTTCAAGAATCATGAAAGGTTTGAACTCAGAATGTAATCGTGAAGATACAAATGAGGTTTAAGACGAAATCAAGTGGCAAACTTGAAGAATTATTTAGTTTCATATGTTATATTCAATATTTTAATTCATTTTAATTGTCCAATGTTATTAGTCCACAGTCGATAGTCCACAGTTGACAGTGCAATCATTCATATATAGTTTAATATATAATATTTGAATTAATTAATACGTATCGTGACCCGTGTACATGTCTCAGACTCGATCACAACTTAAAGTATATATATTATTATAGAATCAACCTCAACCCTGTATAGAGAACTCGATCATTACTGCATATAGAGTGTCTATGGTGATTCCAAATAATATATATAGATGTGTCGATATGATATGTCAAAACCTTGTATACGTGTCCCGATATTTAAAGTGCGTAAAATAAATAACATAAATTAAATGACGATAAATAAAGTGCGTAAAGTAAATAACAGAAATTAAATGACAATAAATAAAATTGCAAGAATATAAATTGCGATAAAATAAATTACGATAAATAAAATGTAATACGGAATTAACAGTTAGCTAGGAACAGTTAGCTAGGATTTTGTTAGCGTGGTTTCTTGATAAAATTTAATATTGTTAATTAGTCTGTTTCTAATCAATTTTTATTGTATCCATTATTTCTTCATTATGTCACTTGTTGGATTCTGATAGGTCAAAATCCAAATATGAAATTGAATTTGAATGAAAATATTATTCTTTGGTGAACGGATAAGTATCCCGGTGGTTGTAAATAGGATAGTGAATAACTGTTGAATCAGATTCGAAGAATATACAGTGTAACTTATTAATGTGAAATTTAAATATTCCTCGGGTATTACCTACCCGTTAAAATATTTTTATTATTAACAGTTTGTACAAAAGAATTTTTAATTACAATCTTTATGAAAACATATATACATATATATTTTCTTCAGATGTAATCATGAATTTAATGAGTTAACATGATATTAAACTCATTTAGTTTTCAGTTGGAACTAGAATAAATAATCTCTAAAACATTAGAGATTACATAATCACCATGTCGAACGAAGATAACTGATGTAGAACGCCATGTAGAATGATGATTATACTCGAGGTATAGATTGAGATGTTGAGGCATGTGATATTGAAATTTGGGTTGTTGGTGGTACTGTTGGTGCCGGTGATTTGGATGAAGCTGGTACGTTTTGCACCATATTTTCCAAGACTACAACTTATGCGCGAAGTTCGTTAACTTCTTCTATTACACCGGGATGATTGTCGGTTCGGACGAGCGGATGAATGAGGTTTAGAATCTGAGATAGTATATGATCGTGATGAGATACTTTGGAAATGAGAGAGAAAATGGTGTCTCGAACATGTTCTCCGGTAAACGTTTTAGGTTCATTGTCAAGAGGTGAATTTGGTTAGTGGAAATGATCGCCTTCTTCGCGTTTCCATTGATTAAGTCGACTACGAACCCATCTCCATTTCATTCAGAATAGATGATGGCTAATTGATCGATTCATTCTGATTACTCTGCTTTCAGAGCCCGAGTGGAAATCCATATCGAAATAGCTGTCGGAATAACTATCGAAATAGCTATCGAAATCTGATGGACTCGAACTGGTTGAGGGATTCATCTCGTACGATCAGATGAAGGATTTTCGATAAGAAATAGATTATAGGATGTAGATTAGTACCCTACAATATATAATTTACATATGCATATATAATACTAAAATCCCATAAGCTACGGAGGAATCTACGGAAGCTGTCAGGTAAAGGTAACAATAACAGATACGCTAAGATATGAATTTAACTATACACTGTCTATGCAATAAAGGCAGTAAGACGTGTCTTAGACTTTAAGGATGATAAGAAAATAATTTTTCGATACTAAATGATAAGCAAAACTTTTGACATGCAAACACGGTCGAAGTCCAGACTCATTAATGCATTCTAACGACTATCAGTTAGACTCACTAATGCAAGACCTGGTTCGCTAAGACCACCGCTCTGATACCAACTGTGAAGACCCGTCCTAATCCATCCGGACGAAGTCCATATCGATTATAAACGATTCACAACAGTTGATTACATCGCGAGGTACTTGACCTCTATATGATACATTTTACAAACATTGCATTCGTTTTTGAAAAGACAAACTTTCATTACATCGAAAGTTGACAGGCATGCATACCATTTCATAATATATCCAACTATAATTGACTTGATAATAATCTTGATGAACTCGACGACTCGAATGCAACGTCTTTTGAAATATGCCATGAATGACTCCAAGTAATATCTACAAAATGAGTAAATACACAGCGGAAGATTTCTTTCGTACATGAGAATAAACATGCTTTAAAGTGTCAACCAAAAGGTTGGCGAGTTCATTAGTTTAACTTAAACAATCGTTTCCATCATTTTAATAGACCACAAGATTTCAGATTTCCATTTCTCATAAACATACGTCCCATGCATAGAGACAAAAATATCATTCATATGGATTGAACACCTGGTAACCGACATTAACAATATGCATATATAAGAATATCCCCATCATTCCGGGATCCTCCTTCGGACATGATATAAATTTCGAAGTACTAAAACATCCGGTACTTTGGATGGGGCTTGTTGGGCCCGATAGATCTATCTTTAGGATTCGCGTCAATTAGGGTGTCTGTTCCCTAATTCTTAGATTACCAGACTTAATAAAAAGGGGCATATTCGACTTCGATAATCCAACCATAGAATGTAGTTTCACGTACTTGTGTCAATTTCGTAAAACAGTTATAAAAGTTGCGCATGTATTCTCAGCCCAAAAATATAAAGGGTAAAAAGGCAAATGAAACTCACGATACTGTATTTTGTAGTAAAAATACATATGACGTCATTGAACAATGCAGGGTTGGCCTCGGATTCACGAACCTATATCAATTGTGTATATATTAATACGTATAATGTAAGTTACAAAATTTCATTTATTAATATGTATTATTTATATATTATAGTTTTGTAGAATTTATTCTAACCTTTATTTTAAAACGTATACTTATATTATATTTTAAGTTATATTTTATATATATATATATATCTATTTTATGTATATATATCTATAATGATTTACGTTTATATAAATAGTGACATTAATATATTTATATACATATATTTGTGATTAGTATTGTATTTATGAAATTTTATTAGTTTGTTATGTGAATTATTAATACAATCATAGTATATACCATAAGTATATATATAGTGTACAAAAGATTTATTTGTTAAAATAATAATTTAGATAATAATGATTTACTAATAATAATAATAATTTTATTAATAATGATAATACTAATAGCAAAAAAAAAATGAAAATGATAACTGTTAATGATACTAATAATAATAACTCTAAAATAATATTAATACTAATACCATACTTATGTTAATAATAAGGGTTCTAATATTTATAAAATGATAAATGATAATCATAATAATACTAATAAATATTAATGATGATACTGATAAATATGATATTATTAATTGTAAATGTACTGATGATACTATTATTTATAAACCGGTACAAATTCTAATATTGATGATAATAATATATTTTTATTTCCTTCATAATAATAATAATGATAATCATAATCATAATCCTAATGATGATAAAATACTAAAATGATAAGTTTATTACTAATAATAATATTATTAATACCTATCATAATAATAATAGTAATGTCTATAATACTTTCAAATATGATAACAAGTATGATACTAATAATAACAATAACAATAACAATCAAAACAATCACAATAATAATAATAATACTAATAATAATTAATATATAATAACAATAATAAAATTAGAAAAGAAAACTACCTCACATGAAAAGAGTTTCAAAAAAAAAAAAAAACTACCTTCCTCTGGACTCGATCTCGTGACCACATGCTCACACGCAAACACTCTCGACCATCCCACCAATTCTGATTCTCTGTACTAATATCGAATTTAAATTTTATATATAAACTGTTTTTCTTCTATTCCTCTTCTTCTCCACAAGTCTCATGGATTCAACAAAACATCAATAACCAAAAAAAAAAAAAAATCGGGGTTCCCTTTAAAGCTTCAAAACATTACAGAAAAAAAAATAATTTGGGTTCTAAAATAAAAAAAAAATTACTAAAGGCCTACTGCAGCGTCGGTTCTTGGAACAAAACAAAAAAAATTGATTTCGTAATAGATAACATTATAGATAATGTTTATAACACGAAATAGTTTTCTAAACATGTATAAAAACTACTGGAATCGTCAATTTGATCAGAAACATATACACGAACGCGAATTTGTCTCAAGAACAATTGTTGACTTTTTTTAAACTAAACTTTGACTTCAAAATTCAAGATCGATATAAAGATTTGAGAGTTGAGATTTTGCAGATAGATTCAAAGAAAGATTTCTAACCTTTCTGCATTTTTAGATTTTGAAACTTTATTCGAAATTGAATTAAGAGAAAAAAAAAATTGGAGCGTGCAGAGAAGAAGAAAAAAAAAATATCGCTGTGCTCTTTAATCCCATTGGATTTCCTTTTTATTTGATTTGCAATTACACATAATCATGTTGTAATAATAGAGATCGGTTGATAAAAAATGGAGAAAATGTCAACACAGGTTCACGAGTTGGGAGCAGGAAAGAAACAAAAAAAATAATAATAATAGAGATAAAGGATACAGAGATCACGCGTATAATATAGATCCCTACTGTTTTTTTTAATTAATAATAATAATATATAATAACAATACTATTAATATATAATAATATTAATAAAATTAATAATAATGATAAATATAATATTAAAGATAATAATAATTGTAAAAATGATAATAATAATAATAATAATAATACCATACTAATTATGATAATATTAATATTTTATCGATAATAATAATATTAGTAATAATAATCTAATTTATACATCCAATTTCATCTTTATATGATATAAAGTGATATTATGAATACAAATATTGATATTTGACGATACAAATAACATTACTACAACAACTATATTTGTATTTAAATTTAATTTATTAATATCATCTATTATTATGTAATATTTAATAATTATGTAATATGTATTGTAACATATACTGAATATTATATATTTATGCATTTTAATATAAATATATTATAATATTTATTTACATACTAATTATATTATACTTATGTATGTAATTATGAAAAATATAAATGTTTTATATATGTAAGTATTATATATATTTATTAAAATAGTACATTATTTCATCATAGATATATTATAAATTTCTACATATACATAATATAATAATTATGTATAAAATCATATATATATAGTTATATTTATGTATATATGTATACTACCATATATATAAAATCATGTTTTAAATGTTGCGTAGATGATTAATTATGTATATTAAACAATTAACTACAAAGTATAACATTGTACATTTAATATTTTGATAACGTTGGTAAAATATGTTTGAATCATTTATATACAATATAATATATATATTCAAAATGAAAATCTTTAGTTATTAAATGTTATCTTTTATAATAACAAAATTACTTAATAGTTCATTAATACTAATATAATTAGTTTTATATATAATTATTTATATTTACATTCTTAGTTACAATTAAAGGTTCGTGAATCGTCGGAAATAGTTAAAGGTCAAATGTTATCATGAAATAGTTCAAACATAATGAGACTCGGTTTAATAGACTTTGCTTATCGAGTCGAATCATATAAGATTATGTTTAAATTTGGTCGGAAATTCCCGGGTCATCACATTATGGCCGTTGATAAGACAGCGTGTTGTAACGTCGTCAAAGGGACGAGGGTTACGTAATGTCCAACAGTCCCGTAACAATCTAAAAACCTTGTTTCTCACCCCAACTATTGAGTTCGTCACTTGTGGGAACGTTTTGTTTAATAGTTGTAGCCCGATGTTCTTTTTCTCACTTTGGTGAGAAGCGAACATTACTAACCCATAAGCATAACATGCTTCTTTATGTTGCATGTTAGTCGCTTTTTCTAAATCATGAAGTCCTATATTCGGATACATTGAGTCAAAATAATTTCTTAACCCGTTGCGTAAAATAGCATTTGGGTTCCCCGCAATATATGCGTCAAAGTAAACACATCGTAACTTATGGGTTTCCCAATGTGATATCCCCCATCTTTCAAACGAAAGCCTTTTATAAACCAAGGCATTCTTGGAACGTACATCGAATGTCTTACAAACTGATTTTGCCATAAATAGTTGTGCCGAGGAATTCTGACCGACTCTAGACAAGATTTCATCAATCATGTCTCCGGGTAAGTCTTCTAAAATATTGTGTTGTCTATCCATTTTGTGTTTTTATACTGTAAAATAGACAAGAATTAGATTCATAAAAGATACTTATTAATACAAGCAATTTTTACATATATCGTAAAGCATAAGCACACCATATTACATATATTACACCGCACAAAGACAACTATCTTATTCCGACTCACTTGTTTCTTCTTTTTCTAACTTGGTTCTTTTTGCTAAGTTTTTAGGGATATATGATGTTCCCCTAATACGAGCCATCGTTTTCCACATTGGTCTAGAAAAACCTGGTGGTTTAGAGGTTCCCGGGTTATTGTTACAACTTAAGAAATATGGGTGTTGACGATACATATAAAGTTCATCGGGGTTGGAATCAGATTTCTCTATTTTTATACCCTTTTTCTTATTGTTCTCTTTTGCCTTTTTAAATTCAGTTGGGGTAATTTCAATAACATCATCGGAATCCTCGTCGGGATCCGATTCATCGGAGAATTGGTAATCCTCCCAATATTTTGCTTCCTTGGCGAAAACACCGTTGATCATAATTAACTTTGGTCGGTTGGTTGAGGATTTTCTTCTACTTAACCGTTTTATTATTTCCCCCACCGGTTCTTCTTCCGGTTCTGATTCTTCTTCCGGTTTCGATTCTTCTTCCGGTTCCGACTCTTCTTCCGGTTCCTCTTCGGGAACTTGTGAATCAGTCCACGAATCATTCCAATTTATATTTGACTCTTCATTATTATTAGGTGAGTCAATGGGACTTGTTCTAGATGTAGACATCTATCACATAATATCAAATACGTTAAGAGATTAATATATCACATAATATTCACATGTTAAAAATATATAGTTTCCAACAAAATTTGTTAAGCAATCTTTTTTTGTTTTCAAGTAAACACGGTCGAAGTCCAGACTCACTAATGCATCCTAACAAACTCAATAAGACACACTAATGCAAAATTCTGGTTCTCTAAGACCAACGCTCGGATACCAACTGAAATGTCCCGTTCATATTGATTATAAACGTTCCATATTAATTGATTTCGTTGCGAGGTTTTGACCTCTATATGAGACGTTTTTCAAAGACTGCATTAATTTTTAAAACAACCATAACCTTTATTTTATCAATAAAGGTTTCAAAAGCATTACGTAGATTATCAAATAATGATAATCTAAAATATACTTTTACACATGACCATTACATAATGGTTTACAATAGAAATATATTACATCGACATATGTTTCTTGAATGCAGTTTATACATAATATCATACAAACATGGACTCCAAATCTTGTTCTTATTTTGGTATGCAACAGCGGAAGCTCTTAATATTCACCTGAGAATAAACATGCTTTAAACGTCAACAAAAATGTTGGTGAGTTATAGGTTTAACCTATATATATCAAATTGTAACAATAGACCACAAGATTTCATATTTTAATATACATCCCATACATAGAGATAAAAATCATTCATATGGTGAACACCTGGTAACTGACATTAACAAGATGCATATATAAGAATATCCCCATCATTCCGGGACACCCTTCGGATATGATATAAATTTCGAAGTACTAAAGCATTCGGTACTTTGGATGGGGTTTGTTAGGCCCAATAGATCTATCTTTAGGATTCACGTCAATTAGGGTGTCTGTTCCCTAATTCTTAGATTACCAGACTTAATAAAAAGGGGCATATTCGATTTCGATAATTCAACCATAGAATGTAGTTTCACGTACTTGTGTCTATTTTGTAAATCATTTATAAAACCTGCAAGTATTCTCATCCCAAAAATATTAGATTTTAAAAGTGGGACTATAACTCACTTTCACAGATTTTTACTTCGTCGGGAAGTAAGACTTGACCACTGGTGGATTCACGAACCTATAACAAATATGTACATATATATCAAAGTATGTTCAAAATATATTTACAACACTTTTAATACATTTTGATGTTTTAAGTTTATTAAGTCAGCTGTCCTCGTTAGTAACCTACAACTAGTTGTCCACAGTTAGATGTACTAAAATAAATCGATATATATTATCTTGAATCAATCCACGACCCAGTGTATAAATATCTCAGTATTGATCACAACTCAAACTATACATATTTTGGGATCAACCTCACCCCTGTATAGCTTACTCCAACATTCACATATAGAGTGTCTATGGTTGTTCCGAAATATATATAGATGTGTCGACATGATAGGTCGAAACATTGTATACGTGTCTATGGTATCTCAAGATTACATAATATACAATACAAGTTGATTAAGTTATGGTTTGAATAGATTTGTTACCAATTTTCACGTAGCTAAAATGAGTAGTTTTTACTAATTTTGTTTTGCTCGCCATTTCTTCGTTTCTAATCCGTTTTGAGTGATTTAAGCGACCACGGTTTTGTATTGAACTTGACTTTATGAAACTAAACAGAAAAGGTATAGGTTTATAGTCAGAAATACAAGTTACAAGTCATTTTTGAAAGAGGTAGTCATTTCGAACGACATCTTGATGATTGTTTTGAAAAACATACTTTCACTTTGAGTTTAACCATGATTTTTGGATATGGTTTCATGTTCATATGAAAAATCATTTTCCCAGAAGTATAGCTTTTAAATCAAAGTTTTTCATAGTTTATAATTATCCAAGCCAAAACAGCCCCCGGTTGTATCTACGACGGCGTAAATCCGGTTTTATGGTGTTTATCGTATTTCTGGGTTTTAAATCATTAAGTTAGCATATCATATAGATATAGATCATGTGTATAGTTGATTTTAAAAGTGTAGTTAGAAGGATTAACTTTATTTGCGAACAAGTTTAGAATTAACTAAACTATGTTCTAGTGATTACTAGTTTACCACTTCAAATATGATAGCTTTTTATGTATGAATCGAATGATGTTATGAACATCATTACTACCTTAAGTTTCTTGGATAAACCTACTGGAAAAGAGAAAAATGGATCTAGCTTCAACGGATCCTTGGATGGCTCGAAGTTCTTGAAGCAGAATCATGACACGAAAACAAGTTCAAGTAAGATCATCATTTGAAATAAGATTGTTATAGTTATAGAAATTGAACCAAAGTTTAAATATGATTATTACCTTGTATTAGAATGATAACCTACTGTAAGAAACAAATATTTCTTGAGGTTGGATGATCACCTTACAAGATTGGAAGTGAGCTAGCAAACTTGAAAGTATTCTTGATTTTATGTAACTAGAACTTGTAGAATTTATGAAGAACACTTAGAACTTGAAGTTAGAACTTGAGAGAGATCAATTAGATGAAGAAAATTGAAGAATGAAAGTGTTTGTAGGTGTTTTTGGTCGTTGGTGTATGGATTAGATATAAAGGATATGTAATTTTGTTTTCATGTAAATAAGTCATGAATGATTACTCATATTTTTGTAATTTTATGAGATATTTCATGCTAGTTGCCAAATGATGGTTCCCACATATGTTAGGTGACTCACATGGGCTGCTAAGAGCTGATCATTGGAGTGTATATACTAATAGTACATACATCTAAAAGCTGTGTATTGTACGAGTACGAATACGGGTGCGTACGAGTAGAATTGTTGATGAAACTGAACGAGGATGTAATTGTAATCATTTTTGTTAAGTAGAAGTATTTTGATAAGTGTCTTGAAGTCTTTCAAAAGTGTATGAATACATATTAAAACACTAAATGTATATACATTTTAACTGAGTCGTTAAGTCATCGTTAGTCGTTACATGTAAGTGTTGTTTTGAAACCTTTTGGTTAACGATCTTGTTAAATGTTGTTAACCCAATGTTTATAATATCAAATGAGATTTTAAATTATTATATTATCATGATATTATGATATATTAATATATCTTAATATGATATATACATTTAAATGTCGTTACAACGATAATCGTTACATATATGTCTCGTTTCGAAATCCTTAAGTTAGTAGTCTTGTTTTTACTTATGTAGTTCATTATAAATACACTTAATGATATATTTAATTATCATATTATCATGTTATATATAATATAACAATGTATTAATATGCTTCATATATATTTAGTAAGACGTGGTTATAACGATAATCGTTATATGTATCGTTTCGAGTTTCATACGTCAATAGTCTCCTTTTTAAGTATATAACTTATTGTTACTATTTTTAATGAGATACTTGATGATCATTATATCATGTTAAACATATATATTTATTCATTTATGTATCATCATGTCATATACAACTTATAGCGTTCGTGAATCATTGGTCAAACTAGGTAATCAGATGTTTACAAAATTTCCGTTTCAATTAACCAAGTCTTAACAAGTTTGATTGCTTAACATGTTGGAAACATTTAATCATGTAAATATAGTTTTCATTAAACATATAATCATAGAAAGGTTTGGAAAAGTTCGGGTCACTACAGATATTCATCAGGAAAGTTGTCTTGTATGGCCGATTCATTTAGAACTTCTAATTCGGGATTTTCAAGACGAGAAAGATGATCAGCGGCGAGATTTTCTGCTCCCTTTTTATCTCAGATTTCAATATCAAACTCTTGTAAGAGTAAGATCCAACGGATTAATCTTGGTTTGGCATCTTGTTTTGAAAATAGGTATCTAAGAGCAGAATGGTCGGTATAGACCACCGTTTTAGCTAGAACAAGATATGAACGAAATTTATCAAAAGCAAAGACAATAGCAAGGAGTTCTTTTTCAGTAGTTGTGTAATTTGTTTGTGCTCCTTGTAACGTCTTACTAGCATAATATATAGGTTGAAATCGTTTTTAAATCCTTTGTCCTAAAACGGCTCCCATTGCAAAATCACTTGCATCGCACATTAATTCAAATGGTAGATTCCAATTTGGAGTTATCATGATCGGCGCATTAGTGAGTTTCTCTTTAATTATATTAAAAGATTTGATGCATTCATCTGAAAAGATGAATGGAACATCCTTTTCTAGGAGTTTATTCATAGGAGTGGCAATTTTAGAAAAATCTTTTATGAAACGTCGGTAAAAACCGGCATGCCCTAGAAAACTCCTATCTCCTCTAACATTGGTGGGATGTGGAAGTTTAGCAATTACATCTACTTTAGTTCTATCCACTTCAATTCCTTCCTTTGAGATTTTATGTCCAAGAACGATGCCTTCTTTAACCATGAAATGGCATTTCTCCCAATTAAGTACTAGATTTGATTGTTCGCATCTAATAAGCATTCATTCAAGATTAACTAGACATGTTTCAAAAGTATCACCGAAGACTGAAAAGTCATCCATGACAAAGAACATTCTCAATTGGTTCATATCCATTAGCTATAAGTGTAGCTAACATTTCAGCTTCATCAATTGGTTCATTACCTTCTCCTAAAGAACATTCTCCTGTTCCTTGTAATTCTGGAAATTCTTCTAACAATTCTGCATGTGATTCTATAGTTTGAATATAATAACATGTATCATCTGCAGATTGCGGTTGTTGCATGGCTCTATCAACTGAAAAGGTAACACTCTCGTCCTCTATACTTAGGGTCAGTTTCTTACCAAACACGTCTATTATTGCTTTGGCCGTGTTTAAGAATGGTCTTCCTAATATGAGAGGAACTCGAGAATCTTCTTCCATGTCTAGAATAACAAAATCTACTGGAAATACTAAAGTACCAACTTTAACTAGCATGTTCTCCATTATCCCTCTAGGATATTTTACTGATCGATCGGCTAGTTGTATGCTTATTCGTGTTGGTTTCAATTCTCCAAGGTCTAGTTTAACGTATAGTGAATACGGCATTAAATTTATACTAGCACCTAAGTCTGCCAATGCTTCTATTGAACTAAGACTACCCAGAGAACATGGAATTGTGAAACTTCCTGGATCTGATAATTTTTCTGGTATCTTATTCAACAGCACTGCAGAACAATTAGCATTCATAGTAACAGCCGAGAGTTCTTCCATTTTCTTTCTATTTGTGATTAGATCTTTCAAAAATTTAGCATATCTAGGCATTCCTGAAATCACATCAATGAAAGGAAGGTTTACATTTATCTGTTTAAACATATCCAAGAATTTGGATTGCTCGGCTTCAAGTCTCTCTTTTCTCATTTTACTCAGGTAAGGAAGTGGTGGTTGGTATGGTTTAACATAAGGTTTTGCCTTAACTGTGTTATCTTCATTAACCTTTTAAACTACCGGTTCTTTTTCCTTATCTTGTTCAGGTTGTGGTTCTTGTGGAGTAGGAATAGCTTCATCAGAAATTACAGGTATTTCAGGTAGTTTAAGTGTAATACCACTTCTTGTGGTAATGGCTTTAGCTGTTTCATTCCGGGGGTTAGCATTTGTATCACTTGGTAGACTTCCCGGTTTTCTTTCACCTATTAACCTTGCTAGGTTGCTTACTTCTTATTCTAGATTTTGAATAGAAGCTTGTTGATTTCTAAATGCTTGTGCATTTTGTTCATTCGTTTGTTTCTGAGATGTGAAAAACTAAGTTTGAGAATCAACTAGCTTCGACATCATATCTTCTAAATTTGGCTTTTTATCATCGGTTTATGGTGGTTTGTTTTGAAAATTAGGTCTTTGCTGATTGTAAGTATTGTTGGATACGTGTTGATTGCTAGGACCTTGTTGGTTATTGTATGGAACATTTCGGTTATAATTCTGATTTTGATTATAGATCGGTCTTGGCGGTTGATAATTATTCTGATAATTATTTCCAGGCCTTTGGTTTATGTATGAAACATTCTCTCTTTGTTCCATTGTTAGTTCAATACTGAGACAATCTTTTGTCAATTCTGGTCCTCCACACTGCTCACAACTAATTCGTATTGAGTGGATATCTTTAGTCATCTTTTCCATTCGTCTCTCGACAGCATCTATCTTTGCGGAAATGGAATCTAAGTCATGGCTAGAATCGGCTCTAGCTGCTTTAGATGATCTAACGATATCTTTTTCTTGGTGCCACTCATGTGAGTGGGAAGCAGTGTTATCAATAATTTTATAAGCATCAGTTACAGTTTTCTTCATAATAGAACCACCAGCTGCTATATCGATGTCTTTCCTTGTAGTGATGTCGCATCCTTGGTAGAATATTTGTACTATTTGACAAGTGTCTAAACCATGTTGCGGAAATCCTCTTAATAAATTTCCAAATCTTGTCCACGCTTCATATAGAGTTTCGTTTGGCTTCTGTGTGAACGTAACAATTTCTCCTTGAAGTCTCACGGCTTTAGATGCCGAAAAGAATTGTTTGAGAAATTTTTCAACTAAAACGTCCCATGTATCAATCGCTCCTTCAGGTAACGATTCCAACCAATCTTTGGCTTCTCCCTTTAAAGTCCAGGAAAATAACATGAGATATATCTGTTCATCCTCCACTTCTCTTATTTTAAATAGAGTGCAGATCCTATTAAAGGTACGAAGATGTTCATTTAGATCTTCCTTCGGCGCACCACTAAATTGGCATTGATTTGTTACCATGTGTAGGATTTGTCCCTTGATTTCATAATCTGGCGCATTAATGTCAGGTTGAGTAATTGCGTGACCTTGGCCATGCGTTTAGCTCTCATTCGGTCTTACATACTTAGAGGTTCCAGATTCTCCATGATTGAATTTGTTGAATCTGAATCACTAGAGGATTCTGATTTAATGGTTCGTTTCTCAACAATCTCTGTTTGAATGATTGGTGGTTCCGGAGGAAAGATTAATGGTTCAGGATCTCTGAATTGTCCCTGAATATCCTCCGGATTCTCAATTGTGAGGTCGGGTTCAAAAAATGGATTATCAGAAATTTGAATTTGAGTACTTGGTCGACTAGATGACGATTCTAAAGAAAAATCAACGGCGATAATATTTGCTAGATGTCTTGATCGAGTTACAGGTGGTGAACGTACAAAAGGTGGTGAACGTTTTGCTCGGTGCATTCACTGAATATCCTATTAGTTATAAAAATAAGAAAAATTATATAAGTTATCAAATTAATAGACTTTTCTGATTTTGCCCACGTTTCGAATAGCCAAAAGATGCAGCAGAGGGGCAGGATTCGTTTGGTCTCAATATAATTGAGTACTGTTTGGCTCCAATAACCCGGTCCACGTACAAATCCAACTATTACTACGAACCAGAAAATTTTGATGTCTATCAATTTAACCGCTTAAAATAATTTTTCGTAATTTAAAGAAATTTTAGAGAAGAAATAGAAAAAAAAACTAAGTCCTAAAACTAGAATGTCGAGAAATAAGAAAGAAAAAGAGCGCGTTGAAAAACGTCGAAAAATAAAAGGCGTCGAAAAATAAAAATAAGAAAGTAGTGCGTCGAAACTTAAAAAGGAACTAAAAACTAAGAATTAAAAGTTGCGTCTAAAATATTAAAGCCTAAAAGAAAAACTATATCCCAAATGGCAATAACTTAAAAAGGTACTAAAATTTAAAAACGGCGTCGCAAAATTCTAAAGCACCTAAATCTTAGTCTAAAGAAAAAGCACTTAAGGGATTTTACGGCAAAGCCTAAAAATCTAGAAATAAAAATAACTATGGAAAAAACTATAACTTAGAACTAAATACGAGCGAAAAATATAAATATTACGCTTAAACGATTAAAAGGTACAAAATATAAAAAAATAAACTTAAAGTTGTAAAAAGTACAATTTTTATAAAAATATTATTTTTATATTATTTATTTTATAAAACTATTAATTTTGTAATTTAATTAAACTAATTAAACTTAAAATACAAATTAAATAAAAACTAAATTAACTAATTAATTAATCTAACCCTAATTAGGGTTTAAATTAAATAATAATAATAATAATTATTAACCCTAAACTCGTACAGCTTATGTTTTAGACGAGTCAAATCACTCCATGCGATCGCATAGAGTGTATGTTATATATTCATGCGATCGCATGGCTTAAGGTTTCGGGCCAGAGTTGGGCTCCTACAGTGATCGGGCCGAGTGGTTTTTAAAATTTTTTGTTTTTGTTTTATGTTTTAATAAATAAATATATAAATAAATAAAAACTTGTATTTAAAAAAAACTAAAATAAAAATAAAGAAACTTTATAATTTTATAAATATTTAACAAACTCTTAAAAATATTTATATTTTTGTTTTTCTTTTTATATTTTAGAATATTAAAAACGTTTTTTTATAAAAGCGTAGTTTTATAAAAGTAAAAAAAAATCTTTTTTTTATAGCGTTGCGCTTCCGGCGTTTAAGCAAGAATTTCCCCGGCAGCGGCGCCAAAAATACTTGATGTGTGCGAGGTGTACTAGGAAATAGTATTATTTTTACAACGAAATACTATTAAATACGATACAATTTTACACAAGATATTTATTTATTTATAGAATGGATATACCTAAACTTTGCTACAACACTTATAGGCAGTGTACCTAATCGTACAGTAGTGTAGTTTTTATTAAGTCTGGTTCGTTCCACAGGGATCTCTTTTAAACAAGCTTAATGCTATATTAGTTTTAACTTATAAAAATACAAATATATATAAAAGTAATATTATTATTATAAAAGGGGGTTTTTACCGTTTAATGACCGGTTTGTCGATTTTAAAACTTTTAGTTGCAGTTAAAACCTAATGTAAAATATTAAAAATAAATATAACTTAATTTAAAGCGTAAAGTAAATAACAATAATGAAATTGCGATAAATAAAAGTGCGATAAAATAAAATTGCGATAATTAAAGAGTACGATAATTAAAAGTGCAATTAAATACAAAGACAATAAATAAAAGTGCGATAATTAGAAGTGCAATTAAATATGAAAATAAAGGAATTATGCTTATTTAAACTTCCGTAATCATGATGTTTGACGTGTTGTTTTTAGTTTATTCCCATGGGTTAATTGTCCTTTGTCCTGGATTATTCGATATGTCCATACGGATTTGTCCATAATAGTCCATCAGGCATAAATATAAAGTGCGAAAGTCTTCGTTAAATTATTCTTATTCCCGAAGTCAAATATTCCAACTAATTGGGGATTCGAATTGTAACAAGGTTTTAATACTTTGTTTAATGAATACACCAGGTTATCGACTGCATGTAAACCAAGGTTTTAATACTTTGTTAACAATTACACCAATTACCCTTGAATGTAATCCACCCCTGTTTCAACAAGTCTATTAACTATTAATCCAGTTCCGTGTCCGGTAAAATGAACAATTATTAGTATTTATAGATATCCCGCCCACCGTACCCAGTCAAGCGTATGTGGTTATATATAAATACGTCAAATTATAAGTCTATATATTAATTTAACGAGGTATCGTTTAGTTAATATAAAACCCATTAATAGCCCATAGTCGTTCTTTTATCCAAACCCCAATTATTGTACAAAGCCCAATTACCCAATTTTAAATATTTTAGCCCAACATCATGATTACTTCGTCTTAAATAAGCATAATAATAACTTAGCTACGAGACATTTATTTAAAAATAACATTAACCATAACTTACAGTGATTAAAAATAGCGTAGCGTTACACGGACAGAATTTCGACTTACACCCTTACAACATTCGCTAACATACCCTTATTATTAGAATTTAAAATTAAAATTAAAATATAAATATAAATATATATATATATATATATATATCTATATATATATATATATATATATATATATATATATATATATATATATATATATATATATATATATATATATATATATATATATATATATATATATATATATATATATATATATATATATATATATATAAACGTTTATAGATAGAGAGATGGATGGATATATGGTAAAAGATCAACCAAAAACTGCGAAATTTATAGGGTGTCGCCTGGATTTTAGGGCCATGCGATCGCATGGTTTTTGTTCTTCCAGGCCATGCGATCGCATGGCCAGCTGGGAGAGCTCAAAAGTCTTTAAAAACGTGGGCTGCTTATTTATTTATTATATAATATAATATATATAATTAAATATAATTATATATATATTATATTATATTCTTGTACTCCGTTGACTTGTAATTTTAGCTCCGTTGCGTCGTGCGTTGATAGTTGGTTCATGTCTCGGTTCCGGATTTTTGAACGTCCTTGCGTACAATTTAATATCTTGTATTTTGCGTTTCGCGTCTTGTACTCTTGTAATTTTGAGATGTTTCTCATCAATAACTTGAACCACTTTGATTGTATTTTGTACTTTTGAGCTTTTTGGTCGTTTGCGTCTTCAATTCGTCAAATCTGTCTTTTGTCTTCACCTTTTATTATTTAAACGAATATCACTTGTAAATAGAACAATTGCAACTAAAAGCTTGTCTTTCTTGAGGGATAATGCTATGAAATATATGTTCGTTTTTAGCATTATCACAAGTGTTTAGCACTTGTGATTTGGGTTAGTTGGTGTTATAGGACCATTTTCACTAGTGTTAAGTGATTATTGGTAAGTTTGGGCACGGATTGTGCTTGTAAGTGCAATTGGATCATAATTGCACTAAGTGTTAATTTGGGTTGGTTTTTAATCCACCCTAATTGTGTTGTTTGTTATGTGATCAATGGAATAGGTACTATCCATTGACGGTTACGGATTTGGTTTGCATTCATCAAGGCGACAAGGTGAGTGTAAATATATTATATGCGTATGTATTCATAGGATGGGTGCGGGTGGGGTAGAGTGATTCTTATGCGTTTGGGTTCACTTTACAGGTGTGTGGGATGATGGACCCCATGAGTTTGGGGTCCACGTAGTACGTTTGTGCATTTTGGGTTACTACCCTTGGGGTACTGAATCTCGTGAGTTTCGAATTCACATTGACAAGTAGGTCAACCCCGTTGTCGATGTTGTTGAGGTGATTTGGGAAGTCAATCGCGTATGATTTCGGATTCACAATGTCGCGTATAGTTCGGACATTCCCATTGTTGTTGTTATGGCTTAGGGTAGTGAGTCTCGTGTAGTTTAGATTCACTAGGGCTCGTGTAGTTCGGCCAACCCTATTGTCGTATGGATTGGGGTAGTGAATCTCGTGTAGCTCGGATTCACTAGGGCGTGTGTAGTTCGGCCAACCCCAGTTGTAGTCGAGATGAAGGTAGTAAATCTCGTGTAGTTCGGATTCACTAGGGTGCGTGTTGTTTCGGCCAACCTTCATGTGTTTGAGGTTAAGGGGTCAACCATGGGATCTTTACGTATTGTGTGTGTGTGTATATATATATATATATATATATATATATATATATATATATATATATTGTGGTGTTGTAGCTAATCTTGCGGACTTGACATGGTGGTATGTAGCGTGTAACTTGCTTTGTTATACATGGATGCAGTATGTGTTTATTACTTGTATTGGTGATACGTATTCATTTTATGCATATGTATGGATATAGTATGTTTACATTCACTAAGCTTTATAGCTTACTCTCCCGTTATTTATATTTTTATAGATTTGCAAGGAAGAGCTGTCAAGGATAAGCGCGGGGACTAGTGGATTATTGCGGGTTGCTTTAGAAGACTTTGCTTTTGGATTTGACATAGAATTGGGTAGTGCAATCTCAATCACCATGCTTGGTCTTATGTTGGAATTTAAACTAGTTGAGTCGAAATTAACTATTGGTGATGTCAAACGGGTCTTGGGTCGATATGCCCATGTTGACACCCGGACTTATGTATTGTATTAATTAACGTTGTTTAAACTTGTCAGGTTATTAGAAGTGTTTTGAAAACATAATCGTGCAGTCGTTGTCATTAATATTATTGTGGTATAAAAGAAAAAAATTTCTGGGTCATTATAATGACAGGTTGGGTCATTACAAGTGGTATCAGAGCATGGTTTGAGGGATTTAGGCGACTTGAGATAGGTTCCTATACTTAGACTTTTGAATGTGCTTAATTACTACGGGACTTGTAGGAGTACGGGCCAGAACTGAAATTTGGTTAGTGCCTTAGTGTGTAGGTGAACTAACTAGGATTGTGGCTTGTATCGTGATATTATTCTTGTGTGTGTTTATATCACGTGGTGTTTGTGTTTGTGTATATCATCGAGCAAGATAGTCGTTGAACTAATGAGTTGAAGCCACATGCGCGCGTAACAATGACTAGCTACCATTTTTACGGGTGCAAATCATGTCAAACGAGTGAGGTACAACGGGTGTTGAGCAAGATGGGGCGGTGTTGTGCGTGTAGTTTATTTACGTTTCGTTGTTTAACCGATTTGCATTCTTTAGAATGAAGATGAGAAGCGGGGCTTCAGGTGGGAAGCAAGGTGATGATGATGAGTTGACGGCTAAGATTAGGGCAGCTTTGGAGAGTTATTCCTAAGTCCTTAGCGGGAAGGTTAAAGAAGCCTTTCAAGGGGCGATTGAAGGACGAGTAACTGATCTTCTTAAGGAACAAGTGGGTACGATTGTTCAAGCGGAGTTTGAGAAAAGGTTTCCTAAACCTCAAGTTGAAGGCGGTGGAGAGGATGTTCCTCTTGATCATGGGATTCGAGGCAATATAGTCAGAAGGGAGTTTATTTACAAAAACTTCATGATGACTAAACCTCCTAGGTATGCAAGAGACCCCGATCCTTTGATGAGAACCGGTTGGATCTCGGATGTCGAAGGGTGTTTTTGCACGAGTGAATGCCCTCCTGATAAGAAAATGAGACTCGCTACTAGTTTGTTACGGGGAATGCGAAGAATTGGTTGGACGGTAAGATCGATATCGTCGGTGAGGAACCGTTTATGGGGTTATCGTGGGACGATTTTAAGAAGAAATTCTTCGAGGAGTTCCGAACGCAAGCCGATTTGATGAGGTTGCGTGATGAGTTGTGAAGTTTGCAACAAGGGTATATGGACCTAAATACTCTTAGGGCTACCTTTTTGGCCAAGGCCCGATTTTGTCCTGAATATACGGGGAACGATTGGTTGTTGATGGAGCACTTTCTAATACCTTAAAAGATGATTTGAGCAGGAAGATTAGCCTTGGGAAAGTGGACTCGTTTTCTAAACTATTTGCAGTGGCTAAGGGTTTTGAATCGTAAGCTCCGAAGATGGTTGATGATATTTCAGGTAAGAGAAGGGTTAAATCATATGGCGCTCCGAGCAAGAAAACTAAAAGTGCGATTGAGAGCACGGGTAGCGTGAGGAAAGGAGTGTCAGATGCTAGTGCATTTAGATGTTTCAATTGCGGAGAAAGAGGTCACAATTTTTGGGAGTACCTGGTATCGAGAGGTAATGGCATTGTGTGTTTCAATTATCGAAAAGAAGGGCATCGCAAGACGGAGTATCCTGAGCTAGTGATGGCGGGCATCGCGAGAAGACTTTTAGGTACTTTTAGTGTGGTATTCGTATGTTGTTCATTTTGTAATAGCATGCGGTGTGTATGTAAGCCTTAGCTAAACTTTATTCTCCGTTGAAGATAATTTGTCGCGAGCGGTCGGCTTACGTTTGTGGTTTTGAGTTGCACTCGGTAGAATGTGTGGTTATGTGTGGTGCCTTTTGACTCTATTGTGTGAGTCTTTTGTTGTTTGGCATTTGGGGGTATATGGGTCGTTAAACTCGCTTGGGTGAGACCCGTAGGACGTTGGTTGTAATAGCTACCTAGTGAGTGGAATAATTATACGTGTACGTATATAGTGTATTTACTTGTGTTGCATGTGATATGGGTTTAAAGTTCGGGCGTCGATACCATATCATCATGTGTGCGTGGGCGTGAAGTATAGGTTTAGTCGCAGTGTAAGACACCACATTTTACGTGACGGGTGGCTTAGTCGCAGTGTTAAGACACCACTCCGGGGTTAGTGACGTGTGGGTTTAGTCGCAGTGTTAAGAAACCACATTTGTCACGATGGGTGAGTTTAGTGAAAGTGTAAGACACCATCCAAGGGTTGATGTTACAAGACGTATGTACACTTTCGGTCATTGTGCGAGTATTAGTGGTCATTGTGCGAGTACCGTTCCCTTGTGCGCGCGAGTTATTGGGTTAGTTTGTATCGTGTGTTATATCACCATGTGAGGGTACGTGACGTGTGTTCGTCTTATCTTACAGTGTTGTGTTTTGTTGCTCGTTGTGAGTGAGGTGGCGAGTGACATCCTGGCGTAAGGATTCGCTCTTCGTTGGTCACTTGATGCAATGTGGTGAGTGACTCCGTGAGATCTAACTCTTCTTTGACCACGATTACGGTTTGATGTGTGTGGCGAGTATTCTTCACTCTTCGTCGGCCACTTTTTCATGTAAGATGTGGGCGAGTGTTGCTCACTCTTTTTCGGCCACTTTTCGTGTGTGTATGCATGGTAGTGCCATTCGGGAGGCGCTTTTCGTTGACCACGTACATGTACGAGTAGTGTCATGGTTGTTGACTAGCTTTGACGTGTGAAGGTAACCGTGTTAATGTTTATGACGAAGTTGTAAGGGTTTATTTCATGACCCGTCCTAATCCATCTGAACGAAGTCCATATCGATTATAAACGATTCTCAATAGTTGATTACATCGCGAGGTACTTGACCTCTATATGATACATTTTTACAAACATTGCATTCGTTTTTAAAAGACAAACTTTCATTTCTTCTAAAGTTGATGACATGCATACCATTTCATAATATATGTAACTATAATTGACTTAATAATAATCTTGATGAACTCAACGACTCGAATGCAACGTCTTTTGAAATATGTCATGAATGACTCCAAGTAATATCTCTAAGATGAGCAAATGCACAGCGGAAGATTTCTTTCATACCTGAGAATAAACATGCTTTAAAGTGTCAACCAAAAGGTTGGTGAGTTCATTAGTTTAGCATAAATAATCATTTCCATCATTTTAATAGACCACAAGATTTTCATTTTCAGTTCTCATAAATAAACGTCCCATGCATAGAGACAAAATATCATTCATATGGATTGAACACCTGGTAACGACGTTAACTTAATGCATAGAATATCCCCAAAACAGAACCTCTCATCTGTATAATAATCTCGAAGTACTAAAGCATTCGTACCCCGAATGGGACTTGTCAAGGTCCATAGATCTATCTTTAGGATTCGCGTCAACCAGGGGCCATTTCCCTAAATTCTTAGGTTACCAGACTTGAAGGGCGATATTCGGTTTAATAATCCAACCATAGAATGTAATTTTGATTATTGTGTCTATTTTGTAAAACATTTATAAAAGCAACGCATGTATTCTCAGTCCCAAAAATATATATTGCAAAAGAATTTAAAAAGGGAGTAATGAAACTCACACTACTGTATTTTGTAGTAAAAATACATCTGATGATTTTGAACAACTGAACAATGCAGGGTTGGCCTCGGATTCACGAACCTATATCATTTATATATATATTAACACACATGATCGTAATCGAATAAACATATATATTATTATTAATAATATGCTTGTTAAATTATTTGTTATATAAATATAGATATATTTAATTTATATATATATATATATATATATATATATATATATATATATATATATATATATATATATATATATATATATATATATATATATTTTATTTAACTAGTGTTTATCTTTCATTATAACATGTTAATAATAATAATTTATATTAGAGTTTGTTTATGATAAATTATATATGTATATATTAGTTGATATATTTTATATGTATAAATTTCATTTGTTTGTTAAAATAGTAGTTATAATAATACTAAAATAATATTAGTAGTGATTAAAATAATGTTAATTAATAATACTAGTATTAATAATGATGATAATGAAAATAATAATTTTGATAATAATACATACTAATAATTCTTATAACAATTTGATTACTAATGATAAGCTTAATAATAATACTTTTATTAATAATAATAAGTATAAAATGATACTAATAATAACGTTGTTAATACTTAATGGTATTACTTAATAACAAAATAATAATAATATTAGTCATAGTACTTATGTTTACATAATAGTAATGGTAATACATATATTAGTCCCTAATAATAATAATAGTAATAACAATATTCCTAATTATAACTATCATCATACTAATAATAATGATAATATCAATAATACTTGATAATGTTAATAATGATAACTTTTATAAATATACTTATGTTTGTAATAATATTAATAATAATAGTAATAATAATAATAGTAATACTAATTGTATTAACAATAAAAATAATTATTTTTCTAATGATAATACAACAATAATAATAATAATAGCATACTTAATAATAATAATAATCATAATAATAAAAGTAACAAATAAAAACTACCTTTAAATGGTTTTCCAAAAAAAAACGCCCATGACCGGGCTCGAACCCATGACCTCTTGAACACCCGACAACCACTAAACCAGTCGTCTGTTTCTAGTTTTCTGAATAAGATCCCATTCGATATTATTTAACCCATGCCTTCTATTTCCCCTATTTCTTCTTCCCCATTTCATTCATTCGACCAAAAGTATTTCCAAATATCATATCAGCGAAAATATAAATCGATTTAGGACTTGGATTCTATCTATAACTACCTGTGATCATATCATTAGATTAACAGAAGAAAAAAAATGTTGCTGCTTCTGTTTTCGTAAAATAAATAAATATTGAAATTCAAACCTTGATCTCCATAGTCAAATCAAATTAGTGAATTTGTAAATTGGTCTTAAGATTTAATAGCCAAAACTGAAACAATTAGTGGTTGAGTAATTCAATTTAAATCGAATAAAATAAAACAATTGAAGCTGAGTCAGGAAGAAGAAACACACGAAGAACCAAAACATCAAACTCGGATTTTAAAGCATTTTCAGACCAAAATCATAACATGAAAAAAATAGCATTTATCTCCTAAAAACTTTCTGAAAACTCAATTTAATTTGAAACATCACAAAGAATAAGAATTTTGCTATGAACACAATTGTTTGACTTTTTGAAACACTTCTTTGACATCAAAATTCTCACTTGATACAAAGAATTGACAAATGATACTTTCCAGAAAGTTTTCATGAAAGATTTCTAACAGAATGGCATTTTTACATTTTGGAAATTTGTTTGGATTCACGGTTTTGATAAAATTGAAGAAGAACAGAGTCGTGGTGCTTTTTCCTATCTTTTTCTGTGCTAGATGTTTGATTTCCAGTAAAAGAATTTTATGGAGTTATTGAGTACAAAATGAGGCTTCTATAATTGATCACAATAGCAGTAATGTGAATGGATATTGACATTTAACAAATTGAAGACAAAAAAATACATAATCTTTTAATCAGAGAACTACTAAAGTAAATATTTTGATAGAGATGGCAAACGAATTTTTGTTGTTATTGTGAGAGTGAGGTCATGATTTGTACTGGATGAAGGATAGAAATCTTCAATTAAACACAGTGTGAAAGTGATATGAAACTGAATGGATTCTGTGTTTTTTTAATATTCAATTAATCAAACTTTATAATAATTATACAGATTTATATAATTAGTCGCATAAGTATTTATATATATGTATATCATTATCTTGTATATGTATTATCTTGTCTCTAATGATTAAGTAGTCTACGAACCCATCAGATGAATTGGGGATGGCTGATTGGTTGATTCATTCCGGTGATGCTGCTTCCGGAGCTTAGGTGAACATCCATATCAGAATAGCGTTCGGAACGACTATCAGAATAGCTTATCGGAATCTGAAGGACTCGAACTGATTGAGGGATCCATCTGGTGCAATCAGGGAATTGATTTTCGATATGCAATAGATTATAGGACTTAGTTTGATATTCTAAAATCTCATAAGTTACGGAGGATTTTTCAGAACTGAAAGGCAAAGTTTACAGTAACTGATACACTAAGATATGAATTTTGTCTATACACTATTCATGCAATCAATGCAGTAAGATGTATCTAGACTAGGAATGATAAACAAAAATTTCCTAATGATGATAAGTAGATGATTTTCGACTAGAAATGATAAGCAAAACTTTTGACATGTAGACACAGTCGAAGTCCAGAACCATTAATGCATCTAAACAACTATCAGTTAGACACACTAATACAAGACCTGGTTCGCTAAGACCACCGCTCTGATGCCAACTTTCATGACCCGTCCTAATCCATCTGAATGAAGTCCATATCGATTATAAATGATTCACAATAGTTGATTACATCGCGAGGTACTTGACCTATATATGATACATTTTACAAACATTGCATTCGTTTTTAAAAGACAAACTTTCATTACATCAAAAGTTGACAG
Source organism: Rutidosis leptorrhynchoides (assembly GCF_046630445.1). Taxonomy (NCBI): domain Eukaryota; kingdom Viridiplantae; phylum Streptophyta; class Magnoliopsida; order Asterales; family Asteraceae; genus Rutidosis; species Rutidosis leptorrhynchoides. The sequence continues at coordinate 274,867,968 of NC_092337.1, forward strand.
TCATGCATCCCATTTCATAATATATCAAACTATCAACGACTTAATAATAATCTTGATGAACTCAACGACTCGAATGCAACGTCTTTTGAAATATATCATGAATGACTCCAAGTAATATCTCTAGAATGAGCTAATGCACAGTGGAAGATTTCTTTCATACCTGAGAATAAACATGCTTTATGTGACGACCCGGAAATTTCTGACCAAATTTAAATTTAATCTTTATATGGTTTCGACACGATAAGCAAGGTTTGTAAAGTTGAGTCTCAAGAAATTTTAAACTATTTTTATGAATTCATTGACCTCTGACTATGCCAGATGATTCACGAACAATTGTTTGTAAGCAATTATATATATATATATATATATATATATATATATATAATTATAAATGTAAGTTTTAGAAATTATAAAATGTTATTAACTCATTAAAAATAAATATGTAAATAAATATACACATGAATATATATATATATAATATTGTATACATAATTATTTTTATATTGAAAAATAAATAGTTTATAAACATTATATGTAGAAAGTTATAAAATTTATTTATATGTAAATAACTACAAATTAAAATATATTTGTTGTATTAATATTAATGATATATTTCCTACTTTCATTATTAACATTAATATTATTATTATAAATATTATTATTGTTATCATTATTATTATTATTTGTAATGTAATATATAATATATAAATATTACAAAAACCGAATGCTAGTAACTTTCACAATCAGTTTGGTATCTCTTCCTGATTTTCCGTGATTTAATGTCGACAAGTGAGCTGGAAAGTTAAATTTTTTTTTATATTCTATTCTATTACACATGTGATGTGTATCCGAAAATAATTGAGTGCTTATAGGTGATATGAAAAAGCAACCAAGAACCACTTAAACTTCAAACCCACAACGATTGATCATCTTCATAAATCACTATTAAACCACCTCCTTCAACCATCGAAAAACCCGCACCAACCAACCACATCGACACCATTGAAACTCATCTAAACCGCCATATTTCCCTTACTATATTGCTGCAGCTGCTACCATTCTTGTTTGTATGTCGTAAAACAATCTCAATTCAATCGAAACCACTGGGTAACTACTGCAGTAACTATGCTATACGTTTATGTTTGGTGCTATACTAGTTAACCCACAAAATCACTACCATCAGTCTGCTATAATACCTACTATTCTGTGTTTATCTTTTCTCTTTCTGTCTTCCCTTTTCTGCTGTAAATCACTGTTCGAACAACAATAAAGCTGTTGTACACATTAAATGAAAACCGCAGATATTAAGGTTAGCAATAATTAAAAGTGACGATGAATAGAGAAGTGATGCATGTATGATGATTATCGATGATGACTGTTGATGCGTTTCTGTTAAAACCGCTCCAACCGTCCCCCATTAACAATCGCCTATATCCATGATCACTGCCGCTGTTTCCGTTTTCTTCTTATTTCGAGCAAGACATGAACCACTACTCAAATCTTAATTAATTACAACTATTATTAAAAGTTGCTGCTGCACGTTTGTTTTCCTCCTCCTTGTGGCAGACAACAACAAAAAAAAAATACATATAAACCCACTTGGAATATTTAATGAGATAGTGGGATAGGTGTATGCTGTATTTCTGTTTCCTGCCTACTCCTTTTCGCATAAAAAAAAAGAATAAAAGATAAAGCGTAAATGGTGGACCTAATTGATTCTTTTTCATGTGCCAAGCAATAACTATAGTATGCAAACCGATGGAAATCTAATTAGTGGACTGATTTCATTGAATTCGGGCCACAGGCCTTTCATTTCTGTGACGGGCCAGGGTTATATTAGTGAAGGTGGAATGGTGGGCCTATTCATGTTAAATTGGACTACTATCATCGCCCATATTTTTGTTCGGTTGTGTTAAGGATAATGGAGATGCTGTTGCAATTAGGAAAAGATGATTATAATAATTGAATGATAACCGGTGTATGATGACTAAGTTATGATCATAATAGTGATTAAAACGATGATACGGTTAAGATGAATGGTATAAATGGTATACGAACACGATGACGATAATAATAGTGATGATTTAGGATGATAATGTTAATGAAGCATAAATATGATGTGGTGATTTGATAATCGAAAACAATGGGGAGATATGAAATGATTAAATGATAAAACAAAATGAAAACAATTATGGTGACGCGGTTATGTTAATGGCGAAGATAAGGGTTTGATAATGATGTACGGTTTATATGATGCACGATTGTTCTATGGTGATTATTTCAGAAAAACACAAATGTTGTAATGGTTAGGATTGTTTTCGGGTTAGCGGGACGTCGCGGGTTCAAACCCGAACTTGGGCGTTTTTAAGAGCTACTTCTTTGAGGTAGTTATTACTAATACTCTTTTTATTATTATTATTATTATTTATTACTATTATTATTATTACAATTATATTATTTTAATTATTATCATTTTTACTAATAGTATCATTAAAATATCTATTAAAACTATAATTATTACTAAACTCACCATTATTATTAAAAATATTATATTTGCTAAAACTATCATTTTTACTTTATCATTGTTAGTAAAACTATCATTTTTGTTTAAAGTTACTATTAATACTATCATTATCATTATTATCCTTAATCTAGTATTACTACAATTATTAAGTTTGCAAAACACAAAGATATATATATATATATATATATATATATATATATATATATATATATATATATATATATATATATATATATATATATATATATATATACATTTATCACATAAAGTATACTAATATTACATAAAATTATATTTTAACTAATATTATTTATATAACATTAATTAAATATTGAATAAGTGTCATAAGGTATTATAAGTATTAATAAAATTATATATAATAATATTAATCTTAATACATACCAAAGTATATAAACTTAACTGATTTATATTATGAGTTAATATATATACAAATGATATAGGTTCGTGAATCCGAGGTCAACCCTGCTTTGTTCAATATAGTCATATGTATTTTTACTACAAAATACATTAGGTGAGTTTCATTTGCTCCCCTTTTACTCTTTACATTTTTGGGCTGAGAATACATGCAAATGCTTTATTAACTGTTTTACAATATTTATATGCGTGAGTTTCATTTACTCCCTTTTTCTCTTTACGTTTTTGAGCTGAGAATACATGCAAATGCTTTATTAACTGTTTTACAATAATTATATGTGTGAGTTTCATTTGCCCTTTTTACTCTTTACGTTTTTGGGCTGAGAATACATGAAAATGCTTTATTAACTATTTTACAATATTTATATGTGTGAGTTTCATTTGCCCTTTTTACTCTTTACATTTTTGGGCTGAGAATACATGCAAATGCTTTATTAACTGTTTTACAATATTTATATGCGTGAGTTTCATTTGCTCCCTTTTACTCTATACATTTTTGGGCTGAGAATACATGCAAATGCTTTATTAACTGTTTTACAATATTTATATGCGTGAGTTTCATTACTCCCTTTTTAAATGCTTTTGCAATATATATTTTTGGGACTGAGAATACATGCGCTGTTTTTATAACTATTTTACGAAATGGACACAAGTAATTGAAACTACATTATATGGTTGAATGATCGAAATCGAATATGCCCCTTTTTAATAAGTCTGGTAATCTAAGAATTAGGGAACAGACACCCTAATTGACGCGAACTCTAAAGATAGATCTATCGGGCCCAACAAGCCCCATCTAAAGTACCGGATGCTTTAGTACTTCAAAATTTATATCATGTCCGAAGGAGGATCCCGGAATGATGGGGATATTCTTATATGTATATTGTGAATGTCGGTTACCAGGTGTTCAATCCATATGAATGATATTTTTGTCTCTATGCATGGGACGTATATTTATGAGAACTGAAAATGAAAATCTTGTGGTCTATTAAAATTATGAAATGATTATTTATGTTAAACTAATGAACTCACCAACCTTTTGGTTGACACTTGAAAGCATGTTTATTCTCAGGTATGAAAGAAATCTTCCGCTGTGCATTTGCTCGTATTAGAGATATTACTTGGAGTCATTCATGACATATTTCAAAAGACGTTGCATTCGAGTAGTTGAGTTCATCAAGATTAATATTAAGTCAATTATAGTTAGATATATTATGAAATGGTATGCATGCCGTCAACTTTCAATGTAATGAAATATTGTCTTTTCAAAAACGAATGCAATGTTTGTAAAATGTATCATATAGAGGTCAAGTACCTCGCGATGTAATCAACTATTGTGAATCGTTTATAATCGATACGGACTTCGTCCGGATGGATTAGGACGGGGTAATGACAGTTGGTATCAGAGCGGTGGTCTTAGCGAACCAGGTCTTGCATTAGTGTGTCTAACTGATAGTTGCTTAGATGCCTTAGTGAGTCTGGACTTCAACTGTGTCTGCATGTCAAAAGTTTTGCTTATCGTTTTTGTCAGAAATCATCTGCTTATCATCTTTAGGAAATTACCTGCTCATTATTCTTAGTCTAGACACGTTTTATTGCATTGACTGCATGAATAGTGTATTGACAAAATTCATATCTTAGCGTATCTGTTACTGTAGACTTTCTAGACACGTTTCCTTAATTTCCTCCGTAATCTACGGGATCTTCTGTACTATATTAGATATTCTGTATAATTATAATATTATCCGATAACCGAAAATCATTTCATATCAAAAATCCTCTAACTAAATATAAAATATGGATCCTACACCTAGCTTGGATTCCATTAGTTCCGGAAGCGATTTCGAGATGTATATTGAAGCAGACTCCGAAGTCAATGAACCAGAAGTGCCTCAACCATTTAGTTATTTTTTTTTCTGGAGGAGATGGGGGTGGGTCCGAGACTTACTCACTTGATGGAGAAATGAAGAAAGCGAGCCCGACCGCGAACCAAACTTACCTCCTAACATCGGAGAAAACGATATACTCACCGGTGAACCTATGCGCAACACTGTATTCACCCCTCTTGCTAAAGTTTTTCACCTAGAAGGCCGCGTTACTGCAATCTCAGAAAATATTCAACCTCTACTTCCGAATACCAATCGAAGAGGAATATTAGAAGAAGTTAGGGAACTTCGAATTGATAATCAAGATCTATCAAATCAGATGAGTGGATGGATAGAAATGATAGAGGGTAGGATAGAAAACCTAACAAGAATGGTGCGTGATTTACAAGCTATACTTACTACACCAACATCATCACCAACCTTAGCACCAACAACACTTGTAGCACCGACAGCAACAGTACCACCATCAGCAGCACCAGCAGCATAACAAGTACCAACAACAACAACATCACCACACTTCTCAACCTCGCAATCTATACCTCAAGCATGATCATCGTTCTACGAATCGTTCTACGAATCGTTCTACATAAACTATCTTCTTCCTTCATGGCGAGTATGTAATCTCTAATGTTTTAAAGATTATGTACTCTAATTCTAGTCGTAAATCTAATGAGTTTAATATCACATTGACTCATTAAATCCATAATTACGTCTGAAGAAAATATATATGTATATATGTTTTCATAAAGATTGTAATTAAAATTTTTATTGTACAAACTGTTAATGGTGAAAATATTTTAACGGGTAGGTAATACCCGAGGAATATTTAGATTTCGCATTAATAAGTTACACTGTACATTCATAGAATCTGATTCAACAGTAATTTACTATCCTACTTGCAACCACAGCTATACGAATCCGTTCATCACAGAATAACCATTTTCATTCAATTTCATATTTGGATTTTGACTTCTCAGAATCCAACAAGTGGCATAATGAAGAAATAATGGACACAATAAAAATTGATTAGAAACAGACTAACTAACAATGTGAAATTTTGTTAAGAAACCACACTAACAAAATCCTAGCTAATTGTTCCTAGCTAACTGAGTACATTTTATTTATCGCAATTTAATTATCGCAATTTACATTCTCGCAATTTTATTTATCGTCATTTAATTTCTTTTATTTACTTTACGCACTTTATTTATCATCATTTAATTTCTGTTATTTATTTTTACGCACTTTAAATATCGGGACACGTATACAAGGTTTTGAGATATCATATCGACGCATCTATATATATTATTTGGAATAACCATAGACACTCTATATGCAGTAATGCGGGAGTTAGCTATACAGGGTTGAGGTTGATTCTACAATAATATATATAGTTTGAGTTGTAATCGAGTCTGAGACGTATACAGGTCACGACACGTATTAATTAATTCGAATATTATATATTAAACTATATATGAATTATTAGACTGTCAACTGTGGACTATCGACTGTGGACTAATGACATTGGATAATTAAAATGAATTAAAATATTGATTATAACATATGAAACTAAACATTTCTTCAAGTTTGCCACTTGATTTCATCTTAAACCTCATTTGTATCTAGACGATTACAATATGCGTTCAAACCTTTCATGATTCTTGAAAACACCATAATTGGGAGGATGAACCAACCGCACTTCATCTACGTAAGAAGAGATTGATGCGTATAGTTATGCACCGGAAAACTTTCGGAAACTGAGTAAACGTTTAACGCGTAGCTGTGCTAATTTCTTTTAGCGTTGTTATTACCGAAAATAACTTTACAATTTCTTTTCAAATTAACCAATTATGTCACAGCTCCAGCAAGACAACTTTGACTTTTCATTCGAAACAACCTTATTATAACCTTGATATATATGTGTGCTCTTTTATTGTTACTGGAGAACCTTTTATTTCTTCATATTACCATCAGTGTTTAATCATCTAAAAACACAATTCTCCTGAAACCACCTCAGATTGATAACCGATGATTCAGATATGGTAGCATTAAATGCAGAGGAAACAGCAAAATTGTAGATGGTCTAAACGGACGAAAGTTTGATAATAAAGGAAGGAGTGTTGGAAACGCTCAATAGAAAATTTAGTACCAAAAAGCGGATCATGCGAAATTATGAAGGAGACTGTGGACAAATCACAAGGACTAAACTTGTACATAAAGAATCCTGATGATTCTGTTTCTGATGAAATCTTTAGAGAATATCTTGCTTCGAAGTCATGTTAAAAATCGTGCGGAAAATTTTTCTTCATCAACCTTCGAACTTAGAAATTCCAAAATATCATCATAAATATCTTCGATATTTCTGAGGATATTTTTATAAATATTCTTGTCCGAAATTATCTATCTCTTCGTATTTTCTGTATTCCATTATATTGGAAACTTCTGTAAAATCTAAGTATAAATTATGAATGAATAGTGGAAAAGTGTTGGGAATTGAAGCATGGGTTAGTATAATATAATGACGCCCGGCCAACGTGATTATATTATAGTAAGTTATGCTGAGTTTCTAATGAAACGTGATGATGGTTCACAACAGATCATACCATCATCATGTATCATGTTACATAACTCTTTCATTCTGCTTAACTTCTGAACATGTCAAGAAAATATATTCTTGATAGTTCTATCTTCAGTGATTCTGGTATTTTGATAAATCAAATCGTGCTATTACCTTTCTTTTCTGTATATAATCTTAGTTATGTTCTTTCGAACTTCATATCTACAAACCGAGACGTCTTAATCGCTTTACTTAAGGCCGGGAAGAGAAAACAAGAGCATGGAGCTTTGAAACATAAGAGAAGATATAAAACTCGACAACAACACAGAAATCACAAACCGTGTACATTAATACGAATAGCAATATAAAGATACGGGAGTATGATAAACACAATAACCCTAAGGTGATAGTAGAAGTAAACAGATTTTTCTGGTGGAAGATTGAAAAGAAGAATGACAGAAATGATAGTTGGGAAAATATCAAGGATTAGAGCTGGACCAAACATTTTCATAATCTTTTGGATGTATGAACAAAGAAAGAAAGTATATGAATGGTGAGAATAATGAAACGGAATAGTTTAATTTATAAATGAAATACCAAACAGAGTAATCAAGGCAGATCTCCACATTTGATTAGAGAGATCCTGATTTCCTTATTCGCCGAAGAATCAGATCTTATAGATTTCCAAAGATTTTCTTTTAAATTCCTTAAATTCCGAAAATCCACCGTGACTACGTCAAAAGTTAAATCTCTATCTAATTTTTTTTGTGACAGCTTCACTCGTACGCTTTACATAATTGAATTGTTTTATCTATATTAGTCAATAATGATCAAACTCTATTTATCAACTCATATTCGTCATGAAAACATTTTTATTGTTAACCATGACCACCTCACTCAAATTTTGGGACGAAATTTATTTAACGGGTAGGTACTGTGACCACCCGGAAATTTCTGACCAAATTTAAACTTAATCTTTTTATGGTTTCGACACGATAAGCAAGGTTTGTAAAGTTGAGTCTCAAGAAATTTTAAACTATTTTTATGAATTAATTGACCCTTGACTATGCCCGATGATTCATGAATAATTGTTTGTAAGCAATTAAATATATATATACATATATATATAATTATAAATGTAAGTTTTAGAAATTATAAAATGTTATTAACTCATTAAAAATAAATATGTAAATAAATATACACATGAATATATATATATATATAATATTCTATACATAATTATTTTTATATTGAAAAATAAATAGTTTATAAACATTATATGTAGAAACTTATAAAATTTATTTATATGTAAATAACTACAAATTAAAATATATTTGTTGTATTAATATTAATGATATATTTCCTACTTTCACTATTAACATTAATATTATTATTATAAATATTATTATTGTTATTATTATTATTATTATTATTATTATTATTATTTGTAATGTAATATATAATATATAAATATTACAAAAACCGAATGCTAGTAACTTTCACAATCAGTTTGGTATCTCTTCCTGATTTTCCGTGATTTAATGTCGATAAGTGAGCTGGAAAGTTAATTTTTTTTTTTATATTCTATTCTATTACACATGTGATGTGTATCCGAAAATAATTGAGTGCTTATAGATGATATGAAAAAGCAACCAAGAACCACTTAAACTTCAAACCCATAACGATTGATCATCTTCATAAATCACTATTAAACCACCTCCTTCAACCATCGAAAAACCCGCACCAACCAACCACATCGACACCATTGAAACTCATCTAAACTGCCATATTTCCCTTACTATATGGCTGCAGCTGCTACCATTCTTGTTTGTATGTCATAAAACCATCTCAATTCAATCGAAACCACCGGGTTACTACTGCAGTAACTATGCTATACGTTTATGTTTGGTGCTATACTCGTTAACCCACAAAATCACTACCATCGGTCTGCTATAATACCTACTATTCTGTGTTTATCTTTTCTCTTTCTGTCTTCCCTTTTCTGCTGTAAATCACTGTTCGAACAACAATAAAGCTGTTGTACACATTAAATGAAAACCGCAGATATTAAGGTTAGCAATAATTAAAAGTGACGATGAATAGAGAAGTGATGCATGTATGATGATTATCGATGATGACTGTTGATGCGTTTCTGTTAAAACCGCTCCAACCGTCACCCATTAACAATCGCCTACATCCATGATCACTGCCGCTGTTTCTGTTTTCTTCTTATTTCGAGTAAGACATGAACCACTACTCAAATCTTAATTAATTACAACTATTATTAAAAGTTGCTGCTGCACGTTTGTTTTCCTCCTCCTTGTGGCAGACAAAAAAAAAAAAGACATATAAACCCACTTGGAATATTTAATGAGATAGTGGGATAGGTGTATGCCGTATTTCTGTTTCCTGCCTACTCCTTTTCGCATAAAAAAAAGAAGAAAAGATAAAGCATAAATGGTGGACCTAATTGATTCTTTTTCATGTGCCAAGCAATAACTATAGTATGCAAACCGATGGAAATCTAATTAGTGGACTGATTTCATTGAATTCGGGCCACAGGCCTTTCATTTCTGTGACGGGCCAGGGTTATATTAGTGAAGGTGGAATGGTGGGCCTATTCATGTTAATTTGGACTACTATCATTGCCCATATTTTTGTTCGGTTGTGTTAAGGATAATGGAGATGGTGTTGCAATTAGGAAAAGATGATTAAAATAATTGAATGATAACCGGTGTATGATGACTAAGTTATGATCATAATAGTGATTAAAACGATGATACGGTTAAGATGAATGGAATAAATGGTATACGAACACGATGACGATAATAATAGTGACGATTTAGGATGATAATGTTAATGAAGCATAAATATGATGTGGTGATTTGATAATCGAAAACAATAGGGAGATATGAAATGATTAAATGATAAAACGAAATGAAAACAATTATGGTGACGCGGTTATGTTAATGGCGACGATAAGGGTTTGATAATGATGTACGGTTTATATGATGCACGATTGTTCTATGGTGATTATTTCAGAAAAACACAAATGTTGTAATGGTTAGGATTGTTTTCGGGTTAGCGGGACGTCGCGGGTTCAAACCCGAACTTGGGCATTTTTAAGAGCTACTTCTTTGAGGTAGTTATTACTAATACTCTTTTTATTATTATTATTATTATTATTTATTACTATTATTATTATTATTATTATTATTATTATTATTATTACAATTATATTATTATAATTATTATCATTTTTACTAATAGTATCATTAAAATATCTATTAAAACTATAATTATTACTAAACTCACCATTATTATTAAAAATATTATATTTGCTAAAACTATCATTTTTACTTTATCATTGTTAGTAAAACTATCATTTTTTTTAAAGTTACTATTAATACTATCATTATCATTATTATCCTTAATCTAGTATTACTACAATTATTAAGTTTGCAAAACACAAAGATATATATATATATATATATATATATATATATATATATATATATATATATATATATATATATATATACACATTTATCACATAAAGTATACTAATATTACATAAAATTATATTTCAACTAATATTATTTATATAACATTAATTAAATATTGAATAAGTGTCATAAGGTATTATAAGTATTAATAAAATTATATATAATAATATTAATCTTAATACATACCAAAGTATATAAACTTAATTGATTTATATTATGAGTTAATATATATACAAATGATATAGGTTCATGAATCCGAGGTCAACCCTGATTTGTTCAATATAGTCATATGTATTTTTACTACAAAATACATTAGGTGAGTTTCATTTGCTCCCTTTTTAAATGCTTTTGCAATATATATTTTTGAAAGGGGCATATTCGGCTTCGATCATTCAACCATATAATGTAGTTTCGATTACTTGTGTTTATTTCGTAAAACATTTATAAAAGCGCATGTATTCTCAGTCCCAAAAATATATATTGCAAAAGCATTTAAAAAGGGAGTAATGATACTCACAATACTGTATTTTATAGTAAAAATACATATGACGATATTGAACAATGCAGGGTTGGCCTCGGATTCATGAACCTATATCATTCGTATTTATATTAAAATATATACTCATAATCGAACAACTTCATATCTTATAACTTTATATATTATATATTTAGTTTGTATATATATATATATATTTGTAAAATGATTATTATTTGTATAGTTATATTAATACATCTATATTTATATACATACTTGTTTAATGTTATATTTAATAATCGGTAGCGTCACTAGTATCGTGTGATTAACAAGCTAAACTTGTTTTACCAACAGCATCAACAGTATCGTTAGCGTCACTATTATCGTCAGTACAGTCAACATCAGAATCAACAACACCAATAACATCACAAACTCCGTCAGTTCAAGAATCACTGCGGACATCATTACGAATCAATAATGCGTATATTGTATCAACGAGTTATGAAGAATTAACTCATTTCCTCTGAAGAAATTATTTGTATATTTTATATAAATATATTTTGAAATAAAAATAAATCTTTTCATGCTAAGCTATTGTGTGTGAATCTTAACTACTCGGTTAATTCATATTACAAATATGCAATAATGTACGTCCTTCGCCTACAACTTAACTATCGTTAACTACAATCTCTGTCTCAATTCAACAAATTCCAATTTCTAATAAATCAAGTATATATTTAATTTTACACTTTCATCATCGATGTAACCGAAACTTTTCAGATAACATCATTCGTACTTTGCGAAGTTCACAAGAATTTAACGAAAACCAACATCACGCCTCAACAAATAACGAAGTATTGATTCATAATTTCAATATTATTGAAGAAATACTTATGTAATCTCTAAAGCCTTCAAGGGATTATTCAATTCTGGTTCCAACCGTAAATTGAATGAGTTTAATTTAGTATTTAAATCTATGTTACATCTGAGTAGAATATATACATATATGTTTTCGTAAAGATTGTAATAAAATTCTTTTGTACAAAATATTAATTGTGAATTTTTTTTAACGGGTAGGTAATACCCGAGAGATATATAAATTCACAATTAATGTGGTACATTCTCCGAATCTGATTCAGCAATCATCAACTATACACACTGTATTCTCAACAATACACATTCTTTTATAGAAATCAAAACAACCATACTCATTCAAACTCAATTACATAGTCCGATTTTGAAATCGCAATATTCAATTCGAGATATAACCGGTATCATCACTCTTAGATTCTTACATCTTTCAAAGCTATACTTTGACTTCAAAACTGTGATAGAACATCATAGAACCCAGAAAAGTATTTGTATCATTTAAAATCCTAGAACATCATATAAATAGTAACGATTACAATCTATGTTCAAGTCTTTCGAAACTCCTGAAGACACTCGAGATGATGATCCAACCACATGTTACCCAAAATTATACACCTGAAAAATCCTCAAAACCAAAGTTATAGTTTAACACGTACTCGCGTCAGACCCTTTGGCATTTATTAGCAAAAATAACTTTGAGATTCCTTTTCAAAGTAACCAATTTTGTCACTGTTCCAGCAAGTCAACCTCGATTTTTCAGTCGAAACAATTTGCCCTTTCACCATCATTACCGGGGAACCGTTTATGTTTCACCACATTAGCAGTAAACTTACCAACAACTTCATTGATCTTTAAGCCTCTCCGAAAAATCGCTGTACCTACTCATTTGAAATATCCGCATTTTGTAACAAGAATTTTCATGCCAATTACTGGGAATCAGCAATCAGTATTTTGAAATATCGCAGCATGTCTACGCCAACAGTTATATGTGTACATATAACGTCTATATTCTGGACTTACATACTTCGAATGTGAAGTTTCTGAAAAACACCCTAAAATGCGAACTAGTTCTCCGAGAGTGAAAAAATGTTGATGAAGCAACAAAAACTATAAACGACTTTAAAAGTAAAAGTTTGATGATAATAAATAAGTGTGCTGGCAAAGCGCAAAAAAAGAGAAGTTTTGGAACTGGAAAACGGATTAAGCAAAGTATGAAGGAGGTTGTGGACAAATCACAAAGACTGAACCTGCCTTCAAAGAATCCAAATGATTCAGTACCTGCTGAAGTCATTAACGAATATCTTACTCCTGACTCTAAATTCTTGCGGAAAAATTTTCTTCATCAACCTTCGAACTTAGAAATTCCAAAATATCATCATAAATATCTTCGATATTTCTGAGGATATTTTCATAAATATTCTTGCCCAAAATTATTTATCTTTTCCTGCTATCTATGTTACATCATAAAGGAAACTACTTTAGTTTCTAAATTTCTTTAAAATTCGAGTATAAATTATGAATGAATTTCTTCATCACAACTTGATTCAAAAATTCTAAGATATCATCGTACCTTTATTTTAAATATCATCGATATATCTGAAGATATTCTTATTTGAAATCATTTACCTCTTCGCGCTATCTGTATTACATCATAAAAGAAACTATTTTAGTTTCTAAATTCTAAAACATTCAAGTTTAAAATAGGAATATTTTGAAGTAGTGTGGAACTGAAGCATGAATTAGTATAATATAATGACACTTGATCAACTTGATTATATTACAATAAGTCATGCTGAGTTCCTAAATGGAACGTGATGATTCATAGATCATAACATCATCATGTGCCATGTTATACGACTCTTGTATTCTATTTAACCTCTAAAATATCAAGAAAATATTTCTTGATGATTCTGCCTTTTCCAAGGTATTCTGGTAATTTGACAAGTCAAGATCGTGCCATCACAATTTCCTTCCTAGAACATTAACATTGTTCATTTCAAAATTCATATCTGTGAATTCTGGACCATTACAAGCGGTGCTTAATCGCAAGAAGAAGAAACGAAAGGATAAAACTCCGAAATAGAAATTGGGGTATAAATTGCAGCAAATAAAAGAGAGCATTAACTGTGAATGACAATGATTATAGAAGACAGAAGCAGAGACTTTGAAATATAAGGGAAGATATAAAGCCCAACGACAAACCAGAAATTATAAACCATATATATCGATGCATATAGCAATATAAAGACACGGGAGAACTAAAAACACTATAAACCCAAGAGTATAGTATAAGTAAATAGATTCTTCCGGCGGTAGATGAAAAAGAAGAATGACCGATATGAAAATTAGAAGTATATCGAGAATCAGAACTGGATGGAACATATTGATGAATACTTTAAAATATGAGTTAAGGGAGAAAGAATAGAAGGTGATGAAACATGGCTAGGAACATAGAAATCAACAGATTTAACTCACTCAATGGCGGAATAAGTGAATCAAACCCTCTAGTGAATAGGTTAAGCTTTTTTGGATTAATTTGGTCTAACCATAACTAAATCAAGTGTTATTAGATCAACACCTAGAACTATTATTCACCACCTGGGTGATTTGGATTGAGAGAGAATCAGAGGAGCTCACTAGATCTGAGTGTGTGTAACAAATGAGAGGCTTAACCTAAAATGAAGAACATAAGACTTTATATACCCATGCTGTTGACTCACCCGTACAATTCATCCATCACATGTACGAGTTAGCTTCATCAGCCGTACGGGTGATCACTCACTCGTGTCTTCTCATTTAGGTTGTAATTGTGACTTAGCGAGCCTGTTAGCCGTACTAGTGAGGCTTCACTCGTACGTCTGACTAAGTCTAACATAGTCAAACATCCAAATCTCATTCCTGCAGTTCCTGTAACCACATATAAAAATGGATAGGATAATAACGAGCATTCATGGTGGCTTGTAAACTGTTGTAGCTGCAATGGACGTGGGTAGATGTCTAGGGACTTGCATAAAATGCATCAACAGAAGGTGTGAGTTGTAAGAAAATGAAGGAGATGAATTTATAAGAAAATCTCTGACAGAACAATTAAAATGGACGATCCCATTTAAAGCGGATCTTAATTCCCTTGGTTACCGGAGAATCAAATCTTATTACGAAGATTTTCTTCAAATCCCTTGAAATTTGGAAATCAATCATATCTACATCAAATGATAAGATGAATCTACACTTACTCATTTCACTCTTCTATGTTAGCTTCATTCGTACTCTTCATATAAATGGATTGTTTATCCAAATTATTCGCTGATGATAAAACTATAATTTTCAGCCCGTATGCATCATGAAAACATACTTATTATCATTCACGACCTTTCCACTCAAATTTCGGGACGAAATTTCTTTAACGGGTAGGTACTATGACAACCCGGAAATTTCCGACCAAATTTAAACTTTAATCCTTATATATTCCCGGCACGATAAGCAAAGTTTGTAAGTTGAATCTCAAGAATTTTAATCGGTGTTCATACATTCATTTAACCTCGACCAAATTACGACGATTCACGAACTATTATTTAATTGGATATGAATATGTATAGGTATATGTATATATAACAGTTTGAGAATGTTAACAAAATATTAAACGTATAATACTTTAAATGAACGTATTTGTTTCAATATGATTAGCGATGGAATTAGAAGATAATATCAAATGATTGATTTATCAGATACATTGAATTATTATTACGAGTCCCTATTGAGAGGTCCACTTTGATTTAGAAAACCTTTCCTTTTTAATGGTATTCGGAATTGTTGGTAAAAGTGATTTACAAAAGTGTCATTTACAAGAGTTAGTCAAAAGTTAGTAATCATTTCCGTTTAAATTTCAAAAGTGTACTTTAATTTGATTAACTAGTGTCCCTTAATAAATCAACCATTTAGTTTTCATATTAAAAACATTGTTTGGTAGAATAACTACTAATATTTAAAAAGAGTTAAATTATATAAAACGAACTTTGAAATATAATTAGTTTTGAAAGACTAAATATTATATCATTAGATAAATATTTCGAACATATATATTATGTACAAATTTACAATTTTAAATATATATATATATATATATATATATATATATATATATATATATATATATATATATATATATATATATATATATATATATATATATTAACTTAGTCATAAAACATCCTGATTTAAAATAAAATATTTTGACAAACAACGAGCCACTGATTTATAGAAGCAAATGACCACAACGCTCAATTTTATAAAGTTACATTTTTATAAGGTAATTTATTGATGAGTAAGTTAATTTATTTATAAGGGTACACGTAGCGTAACGTAAAAGGCTAGTTTTCTAATCATCCGAAAGTGCGCTCGAAAAACCGAAAGTGGTACATGAGTCAAGTGACAGCGTACGAGTCATTTTTGTAAAAATTATATTTTTATCATTAACGTAAATATAATATAATATTTAATTAATTATAAAGATTTAATATATATAAAATTATATTATAAAAAAAACGTTAGCAGCCATGAAATAATTAAGTATGAGCTGGAATCATTTTAAATCATTATTGTGGAGGTGTAGGTTCATGAATTTGGCTTATAAAACCAAACATTTCGGACGAACGTTTCATTGAATCTATCTCTCGATATCTATTATTATTATTATTATTGTTATTATTATTATTATTATTATTATTACTATTAATAATCATATTATTATTAGTAGTATTATTAGTATTATTACATAAAATACAACGACGAGGTCATGAGCGAGTAATTTCAAAACTGGTGTTCGAGTAGGATAGGGCTAAGGAAATTATTATAGCTATGGAGGTGATGGGTAATGTTCATGGGTATGCTCGTAAGGTCAATCTAGTGTTTATCATTTCCGTTGCGTCTACGTACCTTTCCTGCAATATTGAATCTCAATATTTATACGTGAGTACTTGTAAATTAATTTTTACATATCAATAGTGTATCCCTGACTAGTGCTCGAGTATTTAGGATTATGCATGCTTGTACTTTTGATATTGCCCTTAGTTAGGTTATGTTGAATCTCGAATTAGTTACACCTGCGGTTGAGATAAGGTATAAGATATGCATGTCGTTGGAAAGCTAGGGAAAAATTAAGAACTTTTCCTTTAGATGTCGAATGGTTTCGATGAACGGATTAGAAGTTATAGTCAATTGAATTTTTGATATTATTATTAAAAATGATTATTATTATCGTCGTTCTAGTTTTTATCGAATTATTATTATTATTATTATTATTATTATTATTATTATTATTATTATTATTATTATTATCAATAAAAAGTATTAACATTAAAAATTGTTATTTTTATTATTATCACTAACGTTAAAGTTAGAATTAGTATTATTATTATTATCACTAAAATAGTTATTAGGATTATCCTTATCATAATATTTATTATTAGTATTATTATGATTAAAACTTATATTAGTAACACTTAATTATTATGATTATTATTATCATTATTATGAACACGATATAAAAGTCGATTAAAAACTATTAAACGAAACGATTAGGAAATAATGAGTATGTGTATCATGATGAAATTAAAATATTGTAAGATATTGATTTAGATAAAACTATCGTTCTTAGTATTTTTATCATTACTATTATTAAATGTATCGTTAGTATTAAAACTATCATTTTAACAAAAATTATCATTTTAAATGAAATGTCATTGTTATTATAAAATATCATTATTATTATCATTTTAAATAAAATTATTATTTTAAAGTTAATATTAAAAAGTATCGTAAATATTAAAGTTATTATAATTAAAATTATCATTTTATCATAATATCAATTTGAGTAAATATAAATATTGATATTTTTATTAATAGAATAATAATAATTATTATTACAAAATAATACAACTTTTACTTATTATCATAATATCAATGTTATTTTATCAAATAAATATGTAATACAAATAATAAAATTACCTTAATAAGATCTATCATAATATTTTTATGAACTTTATAAATTTTATTACTTAAGATATATAAAAGTATATTTTTTATATAAAGTTTTATTTATTAATAAATGAATTATATTATTTACTTTAATAAATCTTTTAAAAATATTAAAAAACATAAAACGATGATATTTAAACTATATAATAATCATGTATAAATTTTGGAAATCATTTTGAGTCAAATTGACTTTTGTTGACTTTTGCATATTAGTCTCGAGCATTAGGATTGTGGTACACTATGACCTGACTTAAATTGTTAGATAAACATTGACCAATATATGAATATATATAATTAATTTAGGTTCGTGAATCTGATGCCAACCTTGCACTTGTTCAATGATGTTATATGTATTTTTACTACGAAATACAGTATGGTGAGTTTCATTTGCCTTTTTACCCTTTATATTTTTAGGCTGAGAATACATGCGCAATTATTATAATTGTTTTACGAAATAGACACAAGTAATCGAAACTACATTATATGGTTGAATGATCGAAGCTGAATATGCCCCTTTTTGCTTGGTAGCCTAAGAATTAGGGAACATCACTAATTTTGAGAATTAGTGCACGCCTAATTGACGCGAATCCTAAAGATAGATCTATTGGGCCTAACAAACCCCATCCAAAGTACCGGATGCTTTAGTACTTCGATGTTGTTTTATCATGTTCGAAGGATTTCCCGGAATGATAGGGGATATTCTTATATGCATCTTGTTAATTTGATTACCAGGTGTTCACCATATGAATGATATTTTTGTCTCTATGCATGGGACGTATATTTATGAGAACTAGAAATGAAATTCTTGTGGTCTGTTAAAATGATGAAAATGAATGATTATGATAAACTAATGAACTCACCAACCTTTTAGTTGACACTTTAAAGCATGTTTATTCTCAGGTGTGAAAGAAATCTTCCGCTGTAAATTTGCTCATTTTAGAGATATTACTTGGAGTCATTCATGACATATTTCAAAAGACGTTGCATTCGAGTCATTGAGTTCATCAAGATTATTATTAAGTCAATTATAGTTGGATAAATTATGAAATGGTATGCATGCCATCAACTTTCGATGTAATGAAAGTTTGTCTTTTAAAAACGAATGCAATGTTTGTAAAATGTATCATATAGAGGTCAAATACCTCACGATGTAATCAACTATTATGAATCGTTTATAATGTATATGAACGGGTCCTTTCATGAATATGAAAAAATTTAATTACACATCGATATCACTTTTATTATATTTTTCTATTTTTCTGTCTGAAGAATATAATCCTGTCAATTTCTATGGCTATAAGACAACCAAATTTTTCAATGTTAGTTATGAAGTTATTCAATTATCTATCCTCTTTATCAATTAAAACAGTTCCTAACATCAATTATTTGAGGAATTAAACCGAAATTCTTTTTACAGCTCATTAACTCTGTTTTGTCACATTCAAATCAAAAGCTTGAGTTAAGATCGAATTTTAAAATCTGTAAGTGAGGTTCTGTTAGTAATCCTCTATTCGTACTTCCTGTAAAATCTCATTTACCAATTCTTGTTATCAAGGTCGAATTTATGAGTCAAAGTAATTTTCAAAAAAAGTCAAACACTATGTTCTTCATAAAATTCAATTTCGTTTGAAAGTTTCTGAGGTAATTAATGATTGCGAAAGTTTCTATAAAGGATTTAGAACGTATTTCATTTTGAAATCATAAGCTAAAATTTTCTTAATTTCAAAATCACAGAATGAGTTCTTCGTTATTTATTTATTTATTTATTTTTCTTCGTTACAGCAATTGCTGTTTCCTTTTAATTTTTTTTATTGTTATTAAATTGGAAATCACGGAGGGTTTATAAGATCCAAATTAATAGAGCTAAACCCAATTTTAAACTCGCTTGTATATTTGAAAACTGATTTCTATCGAGTTAAGAATATTAATGAAGAAGATGAATTCAGATTATTAGTTAAGAGAAATTAAAATCGCATAATAACAGAAAAGCTTAAATGGTTCGATGGTCATGGGT
This sequence comes from Rutidosis leptorrhynchoides, assembly GCF_046630445.1. NCBI lineage: Eukaryota > Viridiplantae > Streptophyta > Magnoliopsida > Asterales > Asteraceae > Rutidosis > Rutidosis leptorrhynchoides. Next base: position 274,888,268 of record NC_092337.1, read on the forward strand.
GTTATGTTTAACGAGAGGTCTTAGGTTTGATCCTCACTTGGTGCATTCTTTTTATTAAAGGCTTTTAAAGGTAGTCTTCCTTTTAAAAACTTTTATTTTCATTATTATTATTATTATTATTATTATTATTATTATTATTATTATTATTATTATTATTATTATTATTATTATTATTTTTATTATTTTTATTTTTATTATGATTATTATTATATTGTTATCGTTATTGCTATTATTAATAATAACAATTGTTATTATACATACTAAGATTAATAATATAATTAGTATTATTATTAATATTATTATCATTATCATTACTAGATTTATCACTAAATATTATTAGTATCATCATTAATATTAGTATTAGTATAAGTATGATTTATATAATTATTACTACTAAATTTATCATTTTAAGTATCGTTATTAATATTAATATTATGATTAGTTATTATTATTGTTGATATTGTTAGTATTATAGTTATTATTAATAATATCATATTTAAATTTATAAGTATTAGACATGTTATTAACATTAATATTATTAAGATTATTATAAACTATATCATTTAAGTATTATTATTTTTAGTATTATCAATAATATTAACATTAAGATTTTATTGAAAATAAAAGTTAAGGATATCATTAAGATTATAAGTATGTATTAATCATATAACAATTTTTATATAAATATTCATAAATGACAAGTTAGATATTACCAAAATAATACTAATATGAGATAAATATAACTACATATATATTAAACATTTTGAATATATACACAAACTAAATAAGTATAATATATAATTTAAGATATAATATATAAATTTGTTCGATTACGATTATATATTTTAACATATATACAAATGATATAGGTTCGTAAATCTAAGGCCAACCCTGTATTGTTCAATGTCGTCATATGTATTTTTACTACAAAATACAGTATTATGAGTTTCATTACTCCCTTTTTATATATATTTTTGGGACTGAGAATACATGCGTTGATTTTATTAATGTTTTATGAAATAGACACAAGTGATCAAAAACTACATTCTATGGCTGGATTATGAATATTGAATATCACTCCTTTTTAGCTTGGTAACCTAATAATTAGGAAACGGGTATGGCTCCTAATTGACGCGAATCCTAAAGATAGATGTATGGACCTCGACAAGTCCCATCCGGGGTACGGATGCTTTAGTACTTCGAGATTATTATTATTATACAGACGAGAGGTTCTGTTTTGGGGATATTCTATGCATTAAAGTTAAGTCGGTTATCAAGCGTTCACCATATGAATGAATTTTAATTCGCGGGTTACGCGTGTTATTATGTACTCGGGTTACGTATACAAATAAAAATATGAAATCTTGTGGTCTATTAAAATGATGAAAATGAATGTTTATGATAAACTAATGAACTCACCAACCTTTTGGTTGACACTTGAAAGCATGTTTATTCTCAAGTTTGAAAGAAATCTTCCGCTGTGCATTTGCTCATTTTAGAGATATTACTTGGAGTCATTCATGACATATTTCAAAAGACATTGCATTCGAGTCGTTGAGTTCATCAAGATTATTATTAAGTCAATTATAGTTGGATATATTATGAAATGGTATGCATGCCGTCAACTTTTGATGAAATGAAAGTTTGTCTTTTTAAAAAAAACGAATGCAATGTTTGTAAAATGTATCATATAGAGGTAAAGTACCTCGCGATGTAACCAAATGTAATGTATTCGTCCAGATGGATTAGGACGGGTCATTAAAGATTGCATGAATAGTGTATAGACAAAAAAATTCATATCTTAGCGTATCTACTAATTCATATCTTAGCGTATCTGTTACTGTAAACTTTGCCTGACATATTCCGTAAATTCCTCCGTAATCTACGAAATCTTTCGTACTATATATATAGATATTCTATGTAATTAGAATACCATCCGATAGCTGAGAATCATTTCATACCAAAAAACCCTTTACTCAATCGTACGAAATGAAACTCGCCGCTATTTCAAGTTCCTCAGATTCCGACAGCTATTCCGATATGGATTTCCACTCGATCTCCAAAGACAGTGTAACCGGAATGGATCAACCGACCAGTCATCATCAATTCTGGATGAATTGGGGATGGGTTCGTAGTCTACTTAATCATTGGAGACAAGAAGAAGGTGATCCTTTCCATCAACCGAATTCACCTCTTGACAATGAACCTGAAGCACTCACCAGCGAACCTATCCGAAACACCATTTTCAGCCTCATTTCTAGAGTAGCTCGACACGATTATATTCTATCCAAAATTCTAAACCTTATTCATCCACTCATTTCGACCGACAATCATCCTGGAGTAATTGAAGAAGTCAACGAGCTTTGCACTCGAGTAATCAATTTGGAGAATATGGTGCAAAACTTACCAGCTTCAGCAACATCACCAGCACCAACAGTACCACCAACATCAACACCAGTACCACCAACAATCCAGGTTTTAACATCACATGCCTCAACACCTCATTATGTACCTCGAGCATAATCATCATTTTACATGATGTTCTATATCATTTATCTTCACTGAACATGGCGATTATGTAATCTCTAAAGTCTTAGAGATTATTTATTCTAGCTCAAACCAAAAAACAAATGAGATTAATATCATATTAATTCATTAAATCCATGATTACATCTGAAGAAAATATATATGTATATATATTTTCATATAGATTGTAATTGAAAATTCATTTGTACAAACTATTAATGGTGAAAATATTTTAACGGGTAGGTAATACCCGAGGAATATTTAGATTTCACATTAATAAGTTACACTGTACATTCTTCGAATCTGATTCAACAGTCATTTACTATCCTACTTACATCCACTGATATACATATCCGTTCACTGTAGAATAACCATTTTCATTCAATTTCATATTTGGGTTATGATCTATCGGAATCCAACAAGTGGCATAATGAAGAAAATATTGGACAAAATAATATTGTTAGAAACAAACAAATTAACTATGAGAAATTTTGTTAAGAACCCACGCTAACGAAATCTTAGCTAACTGTTCCTAGCTAACTGTTAATTCCTTATTACATTTTATTTATCGCAATTTATTTATCGCAATTTTAATTCTCGCAATTTTATTTATCGTCATTTAATTTCTGTTATTTATTTTACGCACTTTATTTATCGTCATTTAAATACTGTTATTTACACATTTTAAATATCGGGACACGTATACAATGTTTTGACATATCATATCGACGTCATCCATATATATTATTTGGAATAACCATAGACACTCTATATGCGGTAATGATCGAGTTAACTATACAGGGTTGAGGTTGATTCTAAATAATATATATACTTTGAGTTGTGATCGAGTCTGAGACATGTATATAATGGATCACGACACGTATTAATTAATTCGAATATTATATATTAAACTATATATGAATTGTTGAACTACTAATTGTAGACTACTAACTGTGGACTAATAATATTTACAATTAAAATGAATTAAAATATTGATTATAACATATGAAACTAAACATCTCTTCAAGTTTGCCACTTGATTTCATCTTAAACCTCATTTGTATCTTGACGATTACAATCTGCGTTCAAACCTTTCATAACCCTTGAAAACACCTCAATCGAGAGGATGAATCAACCGCACTTCATCTACAGAAGAAAAGAGTGATGCATATAGTTATGCACCTGAAAACACTCGAAACCTGAGTAAACGTTTAACACATATCTGTGCTAGCTCTTTTGGCATTATTATTACCAAAAATAACATTGCAGTTCTTTTTCAAAATTAGACAATTTTGTCACAGCTCCAGCAAATCACCTTCGCCTTTCATTCGGATTAGTCTTATTATAACTTTGATATATACGATTGCCCTTTCATCATCGTTACCGGGGAACCTTTTATGTTCCACCATATTAGCAGTAAACGTACCAGAAACTTTAGTATTCTCTGGCGTAAGTCTCTTCGAAAATTCATTACATATTCATTGAAACCCTATCATATACTCATCCACATCTTGTAACGATAATTACCATACCAAATACCGAGAGGCATCAATCCATAATCTCGAATTTCTCAGTAATTCTACGACAACAATTATATATATATATATATATATATATATATATATATATATATATATATATATATATATATATATATATATATATATATATTATATATATATATATATATATATGTAACTTCTATCTCCTGGATTTACGAACTTCAATTCTGAATTTCTGAAAAGCGCTTTAGCCTATGAATCAGTTTTATGAGTTTTGAAAAAGCTCAAAGATTTTGATACTGAAAAAATGAATTGAGCAAACCATGAAGGAGACTCTGAACAAATCACAAGGACTAAACTTGTACATAAAGAATCCTGATGATTCTGTTCTGATGAAATATTTAACGAATATCTTGCTCCTTAATCATTCTAAAACATTGTGAATTAATTTCTTCATCACAATTTGATTCTAAAATCATAAGATATCATCGTATCTTTCATTATAAATATTCTCAATATTTCTGAATATATCTTCATAAATATTCTTGTCTGATATTATTTATCTCTCCGCGTTATCTGAAACTGTTAATTTCTAAAATTCTGAAACCTTCGAGTTTAAAATATGAATGTTTTTGAAGTAGTGTTGGAAACTGAAGCATGAGTTAGTATAATATAATGACACTTGATCAACGTGATTATATTACAGTAAGTCATGCTGAGTTTCTAATGGAATGTGATGATTCACAGATCATAACATCATTATGTGCCATGTTACACGACTCATACATTCTACCTAATCTCCAAACATATCGAGAGCATAATTTCTTGATAGTTCTATCTTTTCTCTTGAATTTTGGTAATTTAACCAATCAAGATCGTGTTATTACAATTTCCTTCTTAGAACATTAACTATGTTCATTTCGAAATTCATATCTACGAGTTCTGGACCATTGTTCGCTTGACTTAAAGTCGGGAAGAGAAAACAAAATTATGAAACTTCAAAATATCAATGGGAGTATAAATCACAGTAAATTAGAGAGAGTATTAACTGTGGATGTCAATGATTACAGAAAGACAGAAGCAGAGACATCAAAATATAAGGGAAGATATAAAGCCCAATGACAACCTATAAATTATAAACCATATATATCGATGCATATAGCAACATAAAGATAAGGGAGAACTAAAAACACTATAAAACCGAGAGTATAGTAGAAATGAATAGATTCTTCTAGTGGTAGATGAAAAAGAAGAATGACAGATATGAAAGTTAGGAGTATGTCAAGAATCAGAACTGGATGAAGCATATTGAAGAATGTTTTAGAAGTAAAAATTGGGAAAGAAAGTATAGAAGGTGGGAGTGTGAGTTGTAAGGAAACGAAGGGGGTGGATTTATAGTAAAATATCCGACAGAGCAATCAAAACAGATGATCGTATTTAAAGCGAATCCTAAATTCCATAATTACCGAAGAATCAAATCTTATTACGAAGTTTTTTCCAAATCTCTTGAACTTGGAAGTCAATACTATCTACGTCAAAAGATATGATGAATCTACATCTACTCATTTCACTCTTTTGTGATAGCTTCACTCGTACTCTTCACAAAATCAAATGGTTTTATCCATACTACTCAATGGTGATAAAACTCTATTTATCAACTCATATTTGTCATGAAAACATTCTTATTGTTATCCATGACAACCTAGATCAAATTTCGGGGACGAAATTTCTTTAACGGGTAGGTACTGTGATAACCCGAAAATTTCCGACTGAATTTAAACTTAATCTTTATATGTTTCGACACGATAAGCAAAGTCTGTATTGTTGAAATCTCATAAACTTTGAACTGTATTCATGTAATCAATTACCCTTTAAATACTCCCGACAATTCACGAATAAATGTGTGTAAATAAATATGTATGTATGTATATATATATATATATATATATATATATATATATATATATATATATATATATATAAGCGTATATATAATATTTTGAATTAATAAGAAACACTTTAAGCAATTGGAATTAAAAATGAAAAATAATTTATAGAAAAATTTAGTTGCTATTAAAATGAAAATATATAAATAGGATAATATGAATTTGTATATATAAATACATATATATATATATATATATATATATATATATATATATATATATATATATATATATATATATATATATATATATATATATATATATATATATATATATATATATATATTATATATAATATTACAAAATTTATAATATATCTAATATTAATGTATTAAATTTAATTATAAGTTTAAATACAATGTCATATCAATATTACTATTATTACACTTATTATTATTATTATTAATAGTAATAATAATAATAATATAAATATTCGTATTATTAATATATTATAACATATATAAAAATTGAAACATATAACATGTTATTATTATTAAAAATTATTATAAATAATCATTATTAATATTATAGATATCATTAATATTATTAGTACTATAATTATTAGTATTATTATTATCATAAAATTTTATTAGCATTATTTAATTATCTTTATCATTATCCTTACTATTATTAGCATGATATTATTATCTTTATAAATATTATTATTATTATTATTATTTATATCATTACTAACATTATTATTAATAATAATTATTAATATTAATATTATTATTTATTATTATTAATATTAATAGAATTATTATTATTAATCTTATTTATAAATAGTCGACGAATCATAAAATTGAATCAGGTCCAATCCATTTTCAAACTGTATTTGATTTGTACCTCCTATATCTGATTATTGAAATTAAGTCACAAATTAGTACGAATCTGTTATCAATCGTAATCATATTTTATTTTTTTAATTTTTCTATCGTCCTTATTGTCTGATCGAATATATTCCTGTCGACCCAATTGTAGCTATAAAACAAATACAATCGAATTTTAATGATGTATTAATCATTAATTATCACATTATATACCTACATTGCTGCAATCGTGAATGAATAACAAAAAAAATCAAAGTTTACAGCTCGCCTACCCTGTTCTTGTCTCATTTATTCAATACTTTGAATTCGATTTAAATCTCAAAAACTATAAATGCAGATGTGTTTTAAATCTTCAATTCAAACTATCTGCAAAGTCTTAAACCCCAATTTTTCCTATCGAGCTCTAATTTGAGAGTCAAACCTTATTTTCAAAAAGTCAACTGTCGTGTTCATCGTAAAATTTGAATTCATTTTGCTGTTTTAGGACCAATTAATGATTCCGAAAGTTTATAAGGAAGATTTGAAACCTTTTTCATGTTGAAATTACAATCTAAAACTGTCTAAATCGTGGGATTGATGTTTGAGTTCAAACGTGTTCTTGAAGAGCTGTTAAAGCAAAATTTGTGTTTATTATGTTTAAATTGATTTAATCAAGCATTGAGAGTCGTTTCTGTTTGTTAATTAGCCCTAGTTAAATCCTTAAATTGTTATAACAAATGGTTTATCTCCGATTTAATGTTGAAGAAGAAGAAGAAGAATACGGGACAGAAAAATAAATTGGATAAATATAATCAGAATATAGATTTAGTCAGAAAAACTGAGATGGCGTGGTGGTCTTGGGTGTTTGAGGGTTAGCGAGAGGTCTCGGGTTCTAGCCCGGTCTTGGGCAATCTTTTTATAAAAGCTTTTTCAAAGGGTATAACCTCTTATTTTTATTTCCATTATTATTGTTATTATTATTATTATTATTATTATTATTATTATTATTATTATTATTATTATTATTATTATTATTATTATTATTATTATTATTATTATTATTATTATTATTATTATTATTAGTATTGTTATTATTATGATTAATATGGTTATCATTAGTATTATTATTATCATAATTATAGTTATAAGTATTACAATTATTGTTATCATTAGTAAAAATAAGTATCATTAATATTGTTAATGTTATTATTAATATTGTTAATATGATTATCATTAGTAATAAATTTTATTATAAAGTATTATTATTATCATTATAATTATTATTATTATTACTAGTATCATCATTTAGGATATTATTAGTAGTATTATTATGATGAAAACCAATATTGTTTTTATTATTATTATTATAAACATTATTATTGCTAAAATTATTATGAAAAGTATCATTTTAAGTAAAAGTACTATAATTATTAAGATCATTAATATTATTATTACAAATAACATTTTTATAAAAATTATCATTTCAATTAATATTAGGATTATTATTATTATTATTATTATTATTATTATTATTATTATTATTATTATTATTATTATTATTATTATTATTATTATTATTATTATTATTATTATTATTATTATTATTATTATTATTATTATTATTATTATTATTATTATTTTTAGAGACATTATTGCTATTTTTATCTCTATTATTATTACTACTATAATTATTATTATCATCAGTATTATTATTATTGATATTATTATTATAGTCAAACATAACTTTTATTACTATTGATGTAAAAATATATTTATAAGTAACATTACATATGAATTAATTATATTAACAATCTTTAAATAAATATTCATATATATAATCAATTAGGTATTTTAAAAATATATAGATATAAAACTATACAAATAATAATCATTTTCAAATATATATATATATATAAATTAAATATATAATATATAAAGTTATAATATATGAAATTGTTCGACTACGTGTATGTGTTCTAATATATATATGAACAATATAGGTTCGTGAATCCAAGGCCAACCCTACACTTGTTCCATGACGTTATATGTATTTTTACTACGAAATACAGTAGCATGAGTTTCATTTGCTTCCTTTTACTCTTTAAATTTTTGGGCTGCGAATACATGCAATGTTTTAATAACTGTTTTACAATATTTATATGCGTGAGTTTCATTTGCTCCCTTTTTAAATGCTTTTGCAATATATATATTTTTGGAACTGAGAATACATGTGCCATTTTTATAACTGGTTTACTAAATGCTTTGAGATATATTTTTGAACTGAGAATACATGAACTGCTTTTATAAACGTTTGACGAAATAGACACAAATATTCAAAACTACGTTCTACGATAGGATTATTTGGATTCAGAGGTTCAATTTCTATAAAGATTGTATTATCGACCATCGGTGATATGATTTTGTCATTGCACGCACGCATTACCTCCCGAAATGGTTCGATTTTGTAGTTAGTAACGGAGAGATGATTTTGCATTGCACGCACGCATTAGCTCCCGTTTTAGCTACCATCGGTGAGATGATTTTGCATTGCACGCACGCATTAGCTCCCTATATATTATATTGTATTGTATTCAATTTTGTAGTTAGTAATGGAGAGATGATTTTGTCATTGCACGCACGCATTAGCTCCCATTTTAGCTACCCTCGGAGAGATGATTTTTCATTGCACGCACGCATTAGCTCCCATTGTAAAAATTATATTGTATTAACTACCACGGTGAGATGATTTTGCATTGCACACACGCATTAGCTACTGTTGGTGAGTTGTTTGATAGGTTCCGGTGTTCTTCATATGAATGATTTTATAGCAGGAGTAGACCTGCACATATTGTTTTTGAAATATGAGTATCTTGTAGTCTATAATATTATTGGAAAAGTTTGTTTATGATAAACTAATGAATTCACCAACCTTTTAGTTGACAATTTAAAGCATGTTTATTCTCAGGTATTAAGGAAATCTTCTGCTGTGCATTTGCTCATTTTAAAGATATTACTTGGAGTCATTCATGGCATATTTCAAAAGACATTGCATTCGAGTCGTTGTGTTTACCAAGATTGATAATAAGTCATTCATAGTTTGGATATATTATGAGATAGTATGCATGTCTATCAACTTTCGTTGTAATGAAAGTTTATCTTTTAAAAACGAATGCAATGTTTGTAAAATGTATCATTTAGAGGTTAAATACCTCACGATGTAATCAACTATTGTGAATTGTTTATAATGTATATGAACGGGTCCTTTCATTTCTGCTTCTGTTTCTACTTCTGTTCCTGCTCCTGTTTCTCCGTCTACCGCTTGACATCGTGCTCGTCAGCCTCGTATTGATGATCCGGTCAACTACTATATATCTACTTTTACCCTCATGACCCGGGCTTTCTAGCCGGAGACCCATATTGATGCCTTGAGTGACTGCATGCGTGTTCTGCAGCATGTGGATGTGCTTGATGAAGTTAAGCGTGATATGTCTAGGTTCGATAGCTTCAGGAACGGTGCTGAGTTCAGGATCCGTAAGCGTGACCGCGAGGTGGACGCGAAACTTAAGGCGTTGGAGGATGAGACGCATGGCATCAAAGTTGAGTTGGAGGTGGTGAAGGATAATTTGAAAAGGTATGAGACTCCCTAGGAGCCTCATGCTGGACCAGCTTATCATACCTGCTCCAAGAAGATGTGATATGATATGATCGTGAATGATTTATTTCTATTGTCTGTTTATCTATCATCATCATTTTATTCCTGCTTATGGTTTTGGTTTGACATGATTTATTATATGTGATTATTTGTATCATATAAGTATGAATATCGTTATCATATACATACGTCTCTCTTATGTTCTGACTTCGGGAGGAACTCCCATTTTGATTAAACGTATCCTTCGACTCATGCGTGTTTTTTTTATAAAACCACCTCGATTAGTGAAACCGAGGGATGTCATTCATGACTTCTAGAATGCTCGGCATTCCAATGTCAGATATTATATTTATGTATATAACATTCTTGTTATATTACGTGCCTTTGTGCCTTTGTGCTTTAGTTTACGAACCGGTAAAAGTCGTTCTTGACTTTTAAAGATTCTCGAAATTTCAACAACATTTTATGCTATCATTATTCATGTTCATTACTCTCGATATTTTTGTCTCTTCCGTACACTGATTAAGTGACCGTTTTAGAGAAAATTGTGTAGAAAATTGAAGTTGATCACGTATCCTGACCTTATGGAGTGATATTGAAATGGAAGTATGAATTAGTGTAATATAATGACGCCTGGCTAACGGGATTATATTACGGTAAATCATATAGAAGTTTCAATACTGTTTCATGAGGAATAGAAAGTGAATTAAAGAAAATTCTAGTAAGCACTACTTTTGTATTTGAAAGATGGCCTGTCGAAGATTTGAGAAAGAATGACCACGTAGCCAAGGACTACACAAGAAGGACTTTTATTGAAGATTCATTAACCTTGGAAATTTGTTATAGATTCAAACGCCCTAGGCACTTAAGGAACAAGTGCTTAAATAGAATAAACACTGGACTTGCTCGTGATAGGACAATATTTATCTCAACTAGAGAGGCTCACGAGGATCCTGATTTCGATGATAGTATATTCCTTCTCAAGATTTTATGATTTCGAAGTTGTTTAGCACTGATACGGTAGAAGCCGTATATCCGAGGAATTTAGGTGCTGTGACTTATAATCCACCAACAACCATGGACGTTAAAAATTCTATAGAACCATGTAATGGTAAACTTATGAAGTTAGCTGAATAATTTGAAGTTGTGCCTCGGATTTAACGGGAAGGTCATTTGAAGATGACGTCTTACCAATAAGGTTAAGGCGATTTAATGTCGTGATTGGCCAGGATTGGCTATCGAAGAATAGAGCTGGGATCGTTTGCCTTGGTAAACCCATTTGTATTCCTCAAGTAGATGGAGAACCGTTAATGATCTTTGGAGATAAGAAATACAAGCAGTTGAATCTAATCTGGTGTTCGAAAGATCAAAAGTACCTTAGAAAAGGCTGTCATGTTATTCTTGATCATGTGAGCAAACACGACTTAGAAGAAAGGCGACTGGATGATGTGGTTGTCGTTAGAAATTTCCCTGAAGTATTTCCCGAGGATTTACCTAGACTTCTGCCGCATCGTGTGGTAGAATTTCAAATTGATCTCCTACCTGGTGCTGCTCCAGTAGCATGTACTACTTATAGACTAGCTCCTTCTGAACTTCAAGAATTATCAAGTCAACTTCATGAGTTGTTGGACAAAGGTTTCATTCGTCCCAGTTCGTCCCCTTGGGGAGCTCCTGTTTTGTTTGTTAAGAAGAAAGATGGTTCGTTCCGATTGTGTATTTATTATCGCGAGTTGAACAAGCTTACTGTTTAGAATCGTTACCCCCTTCCGAGAACTGATGATCTGTTCGATCAGATTAAAGGTTCGTCTGTTTTTTTCTAAAATCGATCTTCGTTCTGGTTATCAGCAATTGCGCGTTAAAGAAACTGATATTCCAAAAACCGCTTTCCGAACCCGTTATGGTCACTACGAATTTCTTGTTATGAAGTTCGGTTTGACTAAGCAGTATTCATGGACCTCATGAACTGTGTGTGTAGTCCTTATCTGGACAAATTCGTTATCGTTTTCATCGATGATATTCTTATCTATTCCAAGAGTGATCAAGAGCACGAAGAGCATTTGAGATTAGTGCTTGATTTGTTAAGAAAAGAAGAGCTGTATGCTAAATATTCAAAGTGTGCATTCTGGTTGAAAGAAGTTCAATTCCTTGGACACTATGTTAGTGAACAGGGAATTCAAGTTGATCCGACCAAGATTGAGGCAATTGAGAAGTGGGAAATTCCGAAAACTCCTACTCAGGTTCGTTAGTTCCTAGGTTTGGCATGCTATTATAGAAGGTTCATTCAAGATTTCTCACGAGTAGCGAAATCTCTAACTGCTTTAACGCATAAGGGAAGAAATACGAATGGAAAAGTGAACAAGAGTCTGCTTTCTAAACTCTGAAGAAGAAGTTAACTTCTTCACTAAATATTATCACTACCTGAGTGATGATTTTATTATATATTGTGACGCTTCCAGTCAGGGCTTTGATTGTGTTTTGATGCAGCGAAAGAAAGTCATTGCTTACGCGTCACGTCAGTTGAAGATTTATGAATAGAATTATACAACCCATGAATTAGAATTGGGAGCTGTTGTGTTTGCACTTAAGATTTGGAGACATTATTTATATGGGGTCATATGTACAGTGTACACTGATCACAAAAGTCTTCAACATATGTTTGACTAAAAACAGTTGAATATGAGACAGCGAAGATGGGTTGAGTTGTTGAACGATTATGATTGTAAACTCCTTTATCATCCAGGGAAAGCCAATTTTGTGGCTAGAGCTTTGAGTCGAAAAGAGGGTGTTGAACCTCGTAGGTTTAGAGCCTTGAATATGACTATTCGAACAAACCTCGCAAGACAGATTCTTGCGGCACAACAAGAAGCCTTGAAGGAGGAGAATGTTGTAAATGAAAATATGAAAGGCTTGAGTAAACAATTAGAGGTACGAGCTGATGGTACACGGTATTTTGCGGGACGTCTTTGGGTTCCGAAATTTGGTGATTTACGACAACTTGTTTTAAATGAAGCTTATAAGTCTAGATACTCTATTCATCCTGGTTCAGAAAAGATGTATCATGATCTCAAGGAGCTATATTGGTGGCCTAACTTGAAAGTTGATGTGGCTACTTATGTGGCTAAGTTTTTGGCTTGTGCTAAAGTTAAAGCTGAAAATCAGAAACCGTCCGGACTTTTGGTGCAACCTGAGATTCCCGAGTGGAAGTAGGAAGGTATACGATGGATGGTTATGATACCATTTGGGTGATTGTTGATTGACTCACAAAGTCAGCTCATTTCTTGCCAATTAAGGAAACAGATTCGATGGAAAAACTTACTCGTTTGTATTTGAAGGAGATTGTTTCAAGACATGGTGTTCCCGTATCTATCATTTCAGACCGAGACAGTCGATTCACATCAAGGTTTTGGCAATCCTTACAGGAAGCTTTGGGAACAAAGTTGGATATGAGCACCGCTTATCATCTACAGACGGATGGTCAGAGTGAAAGGACCATTCAAATGTTGAAAGACATGTTACGAGCGTGCGTTATTGATTTTGGTAATGGTTGGGATAGATATTTGCCACTGGCTGAATTTTCTTATAATAATAGTTATCATGCAAGTATTAAAGTCGCACCATTTGATACACTGTATGGTAGAAAGTGTAGGTCTCCTATCTGTTGGAATGAGGTTGGGGATGCTCAACTCACAGGCCCAAAGATTATTTATGAGACTACCGAGAAGATCGTACAGATTAAAGAAAGGTTGAGAACCGCCAGGAGTCGGCAAAAGAGTTATGCCTATGTTAGAAGGAAATCTTTAAAATTTCTAGTTGGTGATTGTGTCTTATTGAAGGTATCACCTTGGAAAGGTGTAGTACATTTTAGTAAGAGGGGAAAGTTGACTGCTCGATTTGTTGGACCATTTGAGGTTACTGAAAGAATTGGACCCGTGGCTTATCATTTGAAATTGCCACAAGAACTTAGCGCTGTTCATGACTGTGACAACCCGGAAATTTCCGACCAAATTTAAAGTTAATCTTTATATGTTTTCGACACGATAAGCAAAGTCTGTAATGTTGAGTCTCGAAAGTTTTGGAATTATATTCATGTAAACAATTACCCTTTGACCGTGCTCGACGATTCACGAACAATATATATATAACTGGATGTGCATATATGATTATATATATAAATATTAATTGAAAACGTTAAAAAAGTAATGGATGTATAATACTTTACATGAACGTATTTGTTTCAATATATTGTTTAATATATTTATTGACGAAATTTAAAGATAATATCAAATGATTGAATTATCAAATACATGGTGAATTTGTTACGGGTCTCTATTACGAGGTCCACATTGATTTGAGAAATCATACCTTTTTAACGATATTCGGAAAAATTGGTAAAGTGATCTACAAGTGAGAACAAGATGTCAATTAACGAGTGTTAGACAAAAGTTAGTGGAAATTTCTGTTTGATTTTCAATGCATGCTTTACAATAATTACCTAGTTACTTTTGATAAAATAACAATTTAGTTTTCATATTAGTTAAGGTGAAAGTGAAATTAGGGAATATAGATAACTTAGAAAATAGGTATCGACAAGTTAAATAAATTGACATTTTACATTAAGATAATTTCATACGTTTATTTAACCTTTGGACTTTATTCCATGCTTCACCAACAGACTGTAATTTAAAAACTTGAAACCTATTTTGAATATATATAATTCTACTTTTCTAAAAACATTTTATGATATAACGATTTCCATTATTTTAACCTTTTAAGAAAATGATTCTTAAATATATTTAGTTTTGGAAAACAAAATTATCATATTTATTTGATTTAGTTTCAAACGTACAAAAACGTTTTCAATTTAAAAAGAACTTTATTATTAAAACGTATATAACTTTTATAAATATCTAGAACTACTTTTGACAACTCATTACTTAACCAGTATGATAAAGATAAGGATATTTATATTTTATTTTATTAAATATATATAATGATTTAAATTAATATTATATATATTTATACGCGTATTATACGTACATAGTTTTATACTTTTACTTTACCTTTACTTTACTTTTACTTTACTTTAACTTTTATTATTTACTTTAATAATTCATACTATAATAATTCACTTTAATAATTTACTTTAATAATTCATACTTTAATAATTCACTTTAATAATTCATACTTTAATAATTCACTTTAATAATTTATACTTTAATAATTCACTTTAATAATTCAAAAATCTATTATAAATAGAATTCAATAGGTTTCATTATTTCATAGAAACTTGAAAATATATTTCTCTAAACTCTCTCAATCGATTTACATATATATATTTACTCAGTATTATTTCAAGATATTATTAGTATATATATAAAATACTACGACGGGGTTATGTTCAGGCGATTTCAAAATGAGTTTTCAAACAGGATAGATCTAAGGAAATTATGGATTATAGCTATGGAGGTTATGGTTTATTGATCGTGAGGTCAACCTAACATTTATCATTTTCGTTGCGTCTACGTACTTTCCTGCAATATTGAATCACAATATTGATACGTGAGCATTCATAACTTATCTTTTATATATTAATACGTCATTAAATAGTTTATGATAAATCATGAATTTAATACATATGCTACTAAGATAAGATATATGATATGCATGTGGTTGGAAAGCTGGCGAAAAATTAATAACTTTTTATTTAGATATCGAATGGTTTCGATGAACGAATTAAAAGATATAGCCAACTGAATTATTGTTAATTTTAGTATCATTATTAAAATGATTATTATTACTATCGTCATTATTATCGTCATTACTATTACTATCTAATTATTATTATTATTATCGTTATTGTTATTGTTATTAATATAAGTATTATCATTAAAAATTGTTATTGTTATTATTATTACTATCGTTATTATCATTAAGGTTATTATTAATATTATCGTTATTATTATTATTATTATTATTATTATTATTATCATTATTATTATTATTATTATTATTATTATTATTATCATCATTATAATAATTATTAGTCTTATCATTAGTATTATTATAATTATTGTTATTAGTATCATTATCATTAAAACTAATATTGTATCAGCTAATTATTAGGATTACTATTATTATCATTATTATGAATGCGATATAAAAGAGGACTAAAAGCTATTAAACAAATCGATTAGGAAATAATGAGTATAAGTATCATGGTGAAATTAAAATATTGTAAGATATTGATTTAGATAAAAATATCGTTTTCATTATTTTTATCATTATTGTTATTAAAAGTATCATTAATATTAAAACTATCATTTGTATTAAAATTATCATTTTTAATAAAAATATCATTGTTATTATAAAATATCATTATTATTATCATTTTAGTGTTATTATTATTAAAAATTATCATTTTGAATAGAATTATTATTCTTATATAAAATATTATTATTATTACAGTTAATATTAAAAAGTATCGTTATTATTAAGATTACTATAAATGTTAGAAAATGTATTCATTAAAATTATCATTTTATGAATATTTTTAGTATTATTAATAACAACAATATTATTATCATTGTTATTATCATTAACTGAAGGTATTTCGTATGCCTGAGAGACATATTAAATTAATGTGGCTAATATGTTTTGATCCAAGTCGGGTCATACCCAATAACAAGCTTACCGACACCTTATTCTTATTTGATTTTAACGATTGGATCGTTGATTAAAATACACGACTCTTGAATTTTATGAAAAAGGTTTCTAAAATAATAATACTGGATATGTATGTATAAATTATGAAATAATTTATATGATAAGCATTTAATTATTTATAGGTTACATAATTAATTAAGTTATGTTACATTTTATAAAATTGGTTTTATAAAATATACATAACAAATAATATGCAAGTTTATAAAATGTATTTTATAAAAACTAGTTTTATAAAATCTAGTTTTATAAAAAAAAAACTATTTTATAAAATCACATGGGAGTGGCATTGGAAGTTTAAGCAAGCATGCTCTACACACTACTTGAGGTGGTGACTTCCCATACCACATGCATATGTACCAAGAGAAAAATACATATCAAAGAGAGCAAAAAAAAAAAAAATTCTTTTCTCCTTGTGTGGCCTGCTGGCCGAAAGTTTAAAAAAAAGGAAAGGAGTTCTTCATTTTTTTGTAAGACAAATCAAGTGTAAAATCCTAACCAAATTATAAAAGGTGTTGATGATAAAAGGCTTGGGGTATTACAACTTGAGGCTTCATCATTTGGAGCTCATTCATCATCATCTTCATCATTCAATTACCTAGCTTGGAGTAGGTATAATCTCCTTACTCTCTTGTAGTTTGTAAGCTTATTTCATAACTTGATCCTAATTAGGATTTAACTTTAATTGGTTAAATATATACAAGTTCTAAAATGGTAATTACATGGTTGTAAATCGGGTTTTCATGCTTTCGCTTTAATTTGATTCTTAAAATGTTTTAAACTTTATGGAACTTGTTAAATCCCAATAATGGTATCTAGAGCCAAAGTTGATGGAATATGCTTCGAGATGATTTATTAAACCCACTATATTTTTGCATTTTATGAACATGCATGAAAGTAGAATGCAAAAAATTTTCGGGTTTGGGTGGGTTCTTAATTTGGCCGAATTATTAGGGGTTCCAAAGTGGTTTTGGACTTGCCATTTGGTTCATATTTGTTGATATATTAATGTTCACAATCATAGCCATGACCTAGTGTTTGAATGAATGCTTGTTTGGTTGATTAATTATTCATTTGGTATGTAATATTAATTCATTCATTTGGTTTGTAATATTTATTCATATGGTTACGTAATTTATTTTATATTTGGTATGTAAAATAGATTAGGTTGTACTTTCATTTTTCTAGAAAAATGTATTAGGATATATTTTTTGTAAAAATGAAGATGCAAGATGAAGACAAGGAAGATGCATGATTAAGTGGGAGATTTTGAAATCTCCTACTTTGTGTTATAACCCATTAACCGGTGGCATTTTATTTTTGGCTAAACAAAATGCCTACCAAAAGGCTTGATTGTGAACATATTTTTTTTGCATGCATGGTTGTTTATTGTGTTTGTATGTTTGGTTGCTACAATTAAATCACAAGTTAACAACAAGCTAAATGACAATTTAATTGGTTAAATTAGACATTATTAATGACATGCAAAACGACAATTTAATTGGTTAAATTAAAAGTGGCAAAAGGACATTGATAATCGGTAATTATGTACATGAAAAGGATTTAATAATTGGTTATTAAGACACAATAAAATGATTTATTTTCAAAGTAATAAAATTGGCTTTATTACATATTATGAAAATGGATTTTCACATGAACCACACACTAAATGCATGTTAGTGTATGGTACAATAGTTTTCTTAAACTAGAAATTATGAAAACTTAAAACCCCTTAATTAATAAGGTAAACAAGTTAAACGCCATCCTTATTGTGCGACACTTAGGCATATTAGGGAACTCATGATGGGATAAAGGTCACCTAACCATCATGAGCAAACTAATATAATTAAGGTGAATTTCGCACACTTGTGGGTTAAAGGTCACCTAACCACTTGTATGTTGAATTTACACGTTTACACAAGTAGGACGACTTGATTTGAGAATCATGAACTTAGGGTCACCGAAGCATGAGGAACAAATAGGCATTGATGGGATAAATATGCCATGCAAAAGGATTGCATGATCCCATAACTTAGAAGTTGCAAAAGGATTGAAATTGTCGTATAATGACTACCTAGCTAAATCAAATGACGGGATAAAGGTCACCTAACCAAAATTTGGTTTACCGTTGGATTCTAAAATTTAATAAATATCAATTGGATTTAAAGGGTATTGATTGTTAAATTAAAAATGATACTTAAACAACTTTGTTAAATTTTGTAGATGGCCGCCAATAACAACAACATTCCGAACGCACCAATCAACTTTAACAACCTATCGTTGAGGTCAATCCTCGAAAAGGAGAAACTCAACCATACAAATTTCTTGGATTGGTTTCGCAATCTAAGAATTGTCCTCAAACTTGAGGATAGGGCGTATGTGTTGGAAGACCCCATTCCCGATCAACCCGACGAGGATGATACGGAAGGCATGGCTTATTGGGATAAGTATTGCACCGATTCAGTGCAAGTTGCTTGCCTTATGCTTGGGACTATGATACCTGAACTCCAAAAGGACTTCGAGCATCATAGTGCATATGACATGATCACACAGTTGAAGGAGATGTTCCTTCAACAAGCTCGTGTCGAGCGCTTTGAAATGGTCCGAGTGCTTCATGCATGTCGGATGGACGACTCCCAATCCGTTTCATCTTATGTCCTTAAGATGAAAAGCCTAATTGAACGAGCGAACCGTCTAAATTACAACGTGTCTAATGAATTAGCCACTGACCTTATCCTTAACTCATTGTCAAAGAGGTTTGACACATTCGTGTTAAATTATAACATGAAATGTTGGGATAAAAGCATTGGCGAATTACATGCCATGCTTAAGACGGCCGAAGAAATAATGGGTAAAAGGGCTTCACCCGTGTTTATGATCAATGAAGGTGGGTCCAAAAACAATAACACTTCTAAGCCAAAGGCGGCTAAGAGGAAAGGACCCCCCTACCAAGGAAAGGACAAGGGAAAAGGGAAGATGGTTACCCCAACCAACAAGAACAAAAAGAAAAAGGTTGCCGGTAAAGCAAACCCCAAGGAAGATCTGTGCTTTGGTTGCGGTGAAATGGGTCACTGGAAACGCAACTGCCCGATCTATCTAAAGGAGTTGTAGGAAAAGAGGGATGCAGGGCAAACCTCAGGTAATGTATACATGGTATACGTTGAGCTTAGTATTACTTCCTCTAATACATGGGTATTAGACACAGGATGTGGAACTCACATTTGCAATTCTTTTCAGGGGTTCAAGAGAAGTAAACAAGAAGCGGGAACATCAAGTCTCTTCATGGAAAATGGAGCTAAGGTTCAAGTAGTAGCTCAAGGAGACTTTATTTTGAAGCTTCCAAGTGGTTTAGAGCTTATTTTGAAAAATATTTTGTATGCACCCGATTTATCTCGAAACATTATTTCTGTATCCCGTTTGAAACAATATGGTTTTAATCTTAATTTCATTAATGATGATATCCATGTTTCTTTAAATAATGTGTTCTATTTTAAGGCTTCACCTTTGAATGGTAATTGGTTCATGATGACACATCATACAATAGCCCAATGTTCCATGCAAACACAAAAAAACTCAAAAGGGATTTGAGTGATTCCTACTTATGGCATTGTCGCCTTGGTCACATAAACAAGAATCGAATGCATACACTTCAAAAGAATGGACTTTTTAAATCAAATGAACTAGACTCGTTTGATGTATGTGAATCTTGTTTACAAGGCAAAATGACTAAAGCACCTTTCAAAGGGACGTATGAAAGGGCTAAGGACTTATTGGGATTAATACATTCGGATTTATGTGGACCCTTTAAGCCCATAGCTAGGAATGGTGAACGATACTTCGTTACTTTCATTGATGACTTCAGTCATTTCAGATATGTCTACTTGTTAAGACATAAGGACGAAACTTTTGAGGCATTCAAAGAGTATCAAAAAGAAGTACAAAATCAACTCAACAAGACAATCAAGGTACTTCGAACCGATAGAGGAGGTGAATACCTAAGCGATTCTTTCCAAGATCATCTTAAAGGTTGTGGGATTATCTCGCAACTTACTCCTCCCGGAACACCCCAACTTAATGGAGTATCCGAAAGGAGGAACCGAACCCTAATGGATATGGTTCGATCTATGATGTCAAGAAGCTCGTTACCTCTATCATTTTGGGGTTATTTTCTATGCTCCGCGGCTCGTATTTTAAATATGGCCCCAACCAAGAAAGTGGAACGAACACCTCATGAGATGTGGTTTGGAAAACCTCTATCTCTATCATACTTAAAGGTATGGGGACGTGAAGCTTACCCTAAGCGTTACGTCCCTAATAAGTTGAATGCTCGATCCACGAAGTGTATCTTCATAGGATATCCCAAAGATGAGATGGGATACTATTTCTATGATCCATCCAAGCAAAATGTATTTGTTGCTCGAAAGGCGGAATTCCTTGAAAATAAGTTCCTAATGGAAGGAAATAGTGAAAGGAAGATAGATCTTGAAGAGGTTTAAGATCAAGTACAAGATACACAATTGGTTGACACTAGCACTCAACATGAAAATGTTGAGAGTGATCAAATGGATGATCAAAATACACAAGACGTTCGCAGATCTGGTAGGATTAGTAATCCTCCTAAGAGATATGGGTTTCTCATGGATAGTTGCTATGTGGTTGATTTGGATGAACCAACAAACTACCAAGATGCTTTATCAAGGATTGATAAAGATAAATGGCAGGAAGCCATGAACGCTGAGATGCAATCCATGTATGACAACCAAGTTTGGGAACTTGTTGCTCAACCTACTGGCTCAAGGCTAGTTGATTGTAAATGGCTTTTCAAAATGAAAATCGACATACATGGAAACTTGAATACATATAAAGCTAGACTTGTAGCAAAAGGTTTCACTCAAACTCAAGGGGTTGACTATGATGAAACTTTTTCACCTGTGGCAATGCTAAAATTTATTAGGATATTACTTGCCATTACTGCTCATTATGATTATGAAATATGGCAAATGGATGTCAAGACCG
Source organism: Rutidosis leptorrhynchoides (assembly GCF_046630445.1). Lineage (NCBI taxonomy): Eukaryota > Viridiplantae > Streptophyta > Magnoliopsida > Asterales > Asteraceae > Rutidosis > Rutidosis leptorrhynchoides. The sequence continues at coordinate 274,910,439 of NC_092337.1, forward strand.
CTTTCCTAAATGGACATCTTGAGGAAGATGTCTATATGGTTCAGCCTGAAAGTTTTGTTGATCTGAAATATCCTAAAAAGGTATGCAAGTAAAAGAAGTCAATCTACGGATTGAAACAAGCATCTAGAATGTGGAATCATCGTTTTAATGAGGAGGCCAAGAAATTTGGTTTCATTAAAAATGGTGATGAAGCTTGTGTATACAAGAAAGCTAGTGGGAGCACAATCATGTTCCTTGTACTATATGTGGATGATATATTATTATTTGGAAATGATATTCCCGCAATGGAAGGTGTTAAAACTTGGATAAGTAAATGCTTCTCCATTAAGGATCTTGGAGAAGCACAATAAGTTTTGGGGTTTGGGATCTACAGGGATAGACCCAAGAAACTGATAGGTTTGAATCAAAGTGCATACATTGAAAAGATCTTGAAAAGGTTCAAAATGGACAACTCTAAGAAAGGTTTGGTACCTATTCAAAGAGGAACGCTTCTCAGTTCATCTCAGTGTCCTACCACGAAAGATGAAAAAGCGAGAATGAAGAAAGTCCCGTACGCATATGCTATTAGGTCAATCATGTATGCAATGATATGCACTAGACTGGATGTGTCATGCGCTCTTAGCTTGACAAGTAGATACCAGAATAACCCAGGAAACAGTCATTGGATTGCGGTTAAAAGTATATTGAAATACCTTAGGAGGACTAAGGATATGTTTCTAATATATGGGTCTGGTGAGGAGGAACTCGCTGTAAAAGGTTACGTGGATGCGAGTTTCCAGACTGATCGAGATGATTCTCGATCACAATCCGGTTATGTCTTCATATTAAATGGAGGTGCGGTCTCTTGGAAGAGTTCAAAACAGGATGTTGTTGCATTATCCACTACAGAGTCGGAGTACATTGTTGCCTCATTGGCAGCTCAGAAAGCTGCATGGATGAAGAAATTCATCGACGACTTAGGAGTAGTCCCTTCCATTCAGGACCCTCTTGAGATCTTTTGTGACAACGAGGGTGCGATTGCTCAAATCAAGGAACCTCGTGCTCACCAAAAGACCCATCACATTGAGTGGAGATTGATAATGCTAAAAACGAACATATATTTCATAGCATTATTCCTCAAGAAAGACAAGCTTTTAGTTGCAATTGTTCTATTTACAAGAGATATTCGTTTAAATAATAAAAGGTGAAGACAAAAGACAGATTCGACGAATTGAAGACGCAAACGACCAAAAAGCTCAAAAGTACAAAAGACAATCAAAAAGGTTCCAATTATTGATAAGAAACGTCTCGAAATCACAAGAGTACAAGATTCAAAACGCAAAGTACAAGATATTAAATTGTACGCGAGGACGTTCGAAAATCCGGAACCGGGACTAGAGTCAACTCTTAACGCTCGACGCAACGGACTAAAAATTACAAGTTAACTATGTATATAAATATAATATAATATATAATTAATTATATTAATTATATATATATTATATATATATAATAAAAACCGTCGGCAGCAAGAAACTCCAAGGGTGTGAGCTGTAAATATCTCTCCGCGACTCGCGGAGTTTTAAGGCCATTTTGCCGCGAGTCGCGGAGCCCCAATTTTCAACCCTGGCTATAAAGCAACCCGAATTCTGATAAAAAAAAAAAAACACATCTTTTTCTCTTCCTCTTCATACGTAAATATATTTATATTTATAATTTATATTTTAATTTTAATTATAATTCTAATAATAAGGGTATGTTAGCGAATGTTGTAAGGGTGTAAGTCGAAATTCTGTCCGTGTAACGCTACGCTATTTTTAATCATTGTAAGTTATGTTCAACCTTTTTATATTAATGTCTCGTAGCTAAGTTATTATTATGCTTGTTTAAAACGAAGTAATCATGATGTTGGGCTAATTACTAAAATTGGGTAATTGGGCTTTGTACCATAATTGGGGTTTGGACAAAAGAACGACACTTGTGGAAACTAGACTATGGGCTATTAATGGGCTTTATATTTGTTTAACTAAATGAAAGTTTGTTAATGTTAATATAAAGATTTACAATTGGGCGTCCCTATAAATTACCATATACACTCGATCGGACACGATGGGCGGGGTATTTATATGTACGAATAATCGTTCATTTAACCGGACACGGGAATGGATTAATAGCCACTAGAATAATCAAAACAGGGGTGAAATTACATTCAAGGGTAATTGGTGTAATTGTTAACAAAGTAGTAAAACCTTGGTTTACACGCAGTCGATAACCTGGTGTATTCATTAAACAAAGTATTAAAACCTTGTTACAATTCGAATCCCCAATTAGTTGGAATATTTAACTTCGGGTATAATAATAATTTGACAAGGACACTTGCAATTTATATTTATGACTGATGGACTGTTATGGACAAAAACCAGACGGACATATTGAATAATCCAGGACAAAGGACAATTAACCCATGGGCATAAAACTAAAATCAACACGTCAAACATCATGATTACGGAAGTTTAAATAAGCATAATTCTTTTATTTCATATTTAATTTCCTTTATTTTATATTTAATTGCACTTCTAATTATCGCACTTTTATTTATTGTTATTTAATTTTATCGCATTTTTATTATTCGCAATTTCATTATCGTTATTTACTTTACGCTTTAATTTAAAGTCTTGTATTTATTTTATATTTTACATTAGGTTTTAACTGCGACTAAAGTTTTAAAATCGACAAACTGGTCATTAAACGGTAAAAACCCCCTTTATAATAATAATATTACTTATATATATATTTGTATTTTTATAAAAGTAAACTAATATAGCGTTGAGCTTTGTTTAAAGATTTCCCTGTGGAACGAACCGGACTTACTAAAAACTACACTACTGTACGATTAGGTACACTGCCTATAAGTGTTGTAGCAAGGTTTAAGTATATCCATTCTATAAATAAATAAATATCTTGTGTAAAATTGTATCGTATTTAATAGTGTTTTCCTAGTAAAATAATAACTATTTTATATACACCTCGTTCGACATCAAGTATTTTTGGCGCCGCTGCCGGGGATCAAACTCTTAAAAGCCGGAAGCGCAACGCTAATATAAAAAAAAATAAAAAATTTTTTTTTTAGTTTACTTTTATTAAAAATTCGCTTTTGTAAAATTACGTTTTAAAAAAATTCGAAAAATATAAAAAGAAAAACAAAAATATTAGTATTTTTAAGATTTTGTTAAATATTTAAGTTTTATAAGTTTCTTTATTTCTATTTTAGTTTATAAAAATATAAGTTTTATTTTAAAATCGTTTATTTAAATTAAAAACAGAAAAAAAAAAAAAAATAAAGAAAAACGCGAAAAAGTAAAACCTGTCAACTGAATTCTGGATCCCCGCGACTCGCGGGGTTTTCTTCTCTCTTTGCCGCGACTCGCGGAGACCTTCTGACACACGGACAAAAACCCTAAAACCGCATTAATTACGGGTTATTATTTATTATTATTATTTAAACCTTATTATTATTATTATTATTATTATTATTAGTTTTAAGTTTTATTTTTATTTAATTTATGTATTTAGTTTAAATAAGTTTAATTAAATTATAAAATTAGTAGTTTTATTAAATAAATAATATAAAAATAATATTTTTATAAAAATTGTACTTTTTACAACTTTTTGTATATTTTTATATTTTGTACCTTTTTAATCATTGTAGCGTAATATTTGAATTTTTTTAGCTCATATTTAATTTTAAACTTAGTTTTAGCTATAATTATTTTTACTCCTAGATTTTTAGGCTTTGCCGTAGAATTCCTTAAGTGCTTTTTCTTTAGACTAAGATTTAGGTGCTTTAGAATTTTGCGACGCCTTTTTAAGTTTTAGTTTCTTTTTAAGTTATTTCCATTTGGGATTTAGTTTTTCCTTGTAAGCTTTAATATTTTTAGACCTTTTACTATGTATCAATTATCATTCCAATTAGTAATTTCAATTTGCGATTATAATTTTAAGTTAGTTGTAGTAATAAGGTTAAATTAGTTAAGTATTTTTAAGTTTTTATAAGTTTCTTTTATTTTTCCATCGTCTTTTATTTTTCAACCATTTTTTCTTTTTCGACCTTTTGCGACGAACTCTTTGTCTTTCTTATTTCTCGCCATTCTAGTTTTTAGGACTTAGAATTTTATTCTACTTCTTATCTAAATTTCTTAAAATTACGAAAATTTATTTTAAGTGGTTAAATTGATAGACATCAAAATTTTCTGGTTCGTAGTAATAGTTGGATTTGTACGTGGACCGGGTTATTGGAGCCAAACAGTCCTCAATTATATTGAGACCAAACGAATCCTGCCCCTCTGCTGCATCTTTTGGCTATTCGAAACGTGGGCAAAATCAGAAAAGTCTATTGATTGGATAACTTATTATAATTTTTCTTTCCTTTTAAAAACTAATAGGATATTCAGTGAATGCACCGAGCAAGACGTTCACCACCTGTAACTCGATCAAGACATCGTTTAACAAATATAACCGCCGTTGATTTTTCTTTAGAATCGTCATCCAGTCGACCAAGTACTTCAGTTCAAATTACCGATAATCCATTTTTTGAACCCAACCTCACAATTGAGAATCCAGAAAATATTCAGGAACGGTTCATAGATCCTGAACCATTAAACTTTCCTCCGGAACCACCAATCATTCAAACAGAAATTGTTGAGGAACGAACTATTAAATCAGAATCATCTAGTGATACCGAGTCAACAAATTCAATTATGGAGAATCTGGAACCTTTAAGTATGGAAGACCGAATGAGAGCTAAACGCACTGGCCAAGGTCACGCAATTACTCATCCAGACATTAATGCGCCAGATTATGAAATCAAAGGACAAATTCTACACATGGTGACTAATCAATGCCAATTTAGTGGTGCGCCGAAGGAAGATCCAAATGAACATCTACGTACCTTTAATAGGATCTGCACACTATTTAAAATACGAGAAGTGGAGGATGAACAGATATATCTCATGTTATTTCCCTGGACTTTAAAGGGAGAAGCCAAAGATTGGTTGGAATCGTTACCTGAAGGGGCGATCGATACATGGGATGTTTTAATTGACAAATTTCTTAAACAATTCTTTCCTGCATCTAAAGCAGTAAGACTTCAAGCAGAAATTGTTACGTTCACACAGAAGCCAAATGAAACTCTATATGAGGCGTGGACAAGATATGGAAAATTGTTAAGAGGATGTCCGCAACATGGTTTAGACACCTGTCAAATAGTACAAATATTCTACCAAGGATGCGACATCACTACAAGAAAAGACATAGATATAGCAGCTGGTGGTTCTATTATGAAGAAAACCGAAACTGATGCTTACAAAATTATTGATAACACTGCTTCCCACTCACATGAGTGGCACCAAGAAAAAGATATCATTAGATCATCTAAAGCAGCTAGAGCCGATTCTAGCCATGACTTAGATTCCATTTCCGCAAAGATAGATGCTTTCGAGAGACGAATGGAAAAGATGACTAAGGATATTCACTCAATACGAATTAGTTGTGAACAGTGTGGAGGACCACATTTGACAAAAGATTGTCTCAGTATTGAATTAACAATGGAACAAAGAGAGAATATTTCATACATAAACCAAAGGCCTGGAAATAATTATCAGAATAATTATCAACCGCCAAGACCGATTTACAATCAAAACCAGAATTATAACCGAAATATTCCATACAACAACCAACAAGGTCCTAGCAATCAACAAGTATCCAATAATACTTATAATCAGCAAAGACCGAATTTTCAAAACAAACCACCACAACAAACCGATGATAAAAAGCCGAATTTAGAAGATATGATGACGAAGCTAGTTGAAACTCAAACGCAGTTTTTCACATCTCAAAAACAAACCAATGAACAAAATGCTCAAGCATTTAGAAATCAACAAGCTTCTATTCAAAATCTGGAACAAGAAGTAAGTAACCTAGCAAGGTTAATAGGTGAAAGAAAACCGGGAAGTTTACCTAGTGATACAAATGCTAACCCCCGGAATGAAACAGCTAAAGCTATTACCACAAGAAGTGGTACAACACTTAAACCACCTGAAATACCTGTAACTTCTGATGAAACTATTCCTACTCCACAAGAACCACAACCTGATCAAGATAAGGAAAAAGAACCGGTAGTTGAAAAGGTTAATGAAGATAACACAGTTAAGGATAAACCTTATGTTAAACCATACCAACCACCTCTTCCTTATCCGAGTAAAATGAAGAAGGAAAAACTTGAAGCCGAGCAATCCAAATTCTTGGATATGTTTAAACAGATAAATGTAAATCTTCCTTTCATTGATGTGATTTCAGGAATGCCAAGATATGCTAAATTCTTGAAAGATCTAATCACGAATAGAAAGAAAATGGAAGAACTCTCGGCTGTTACTATGAATGCTAATTGTTCAGCAGTGCTGTTGAATAAGATACCAGAAAAACTATCTGATCCAGGAAGTTTCACAATTCCATGTTTTCTGGGTAGTCTTAGTTCAATAGAAGCATTAGCAGATTTAGGTGCTAGTATAAATCTAATGCCGTATTCACTATACGCTAAACTAGACCTTGGAGAATTAAAACCAACCAGAATAAGCATACAACTAGCCGATAGATCAATAAAATATCCTAGAGGGATAATGGAGAACATGCTAGTTAAAGTTGGTACTTTAGTATTTCCAGTAGATTTTGTTGTTTTGGACATGGAAGAAGATTCTCAAGTTCCTCTCATATTAGGAAGACCATTCTTAAACACGGCTAAAGCAATGATAGACGTGTTCGGTAAGAAACTGACCCTAAGTATAGAGGATGAGAGTGTTACCTTTTCAGTTGATAGAGCAATGCAACAACCACAATCTGCAGATGATACATGTTATTATATTCAAACTATAGATGCACATGCGGAATTATTAGAAGAATTTCCAGAATTACAAGGAACAGGAGAATGTTCTTTAGGAGAAGGAAATGAACCAATTGATGAAGCTGAAATGTTAGCTACACTTATAGCTAATGGATATGAACCAACAACAGAAGAAATTCAAATGCTAAAAGAAGAAGACGGATATCGATATAAATCATCGATAGAAGAACCTCCGAAATTAGAGTTAAAGCCACTTCCAAACCATTTGGAATACGCTTATTTACATGGTGAATCTGAATTACCTGTAATAATATCGTCTTCTCTTACTGAAAATGAAAAATCACAACTCATTTCTGTGTTGAAAGCTCATAAACCAGCCATTGCATGGAAGATTCATGATATTAAAGGAATAAGTCCTTCGTATTGCACACATAAAATCCTTATGGAAGAAGGTCATAAAACGTATGTGCAACGCCAACGAAGACTAAATCCTAATATGCAAGATGTAGTTAAGAAAGAGATTATTAAACTGCTAGATGCAGGTTTGATATATCCAATTTCTGATAGTCCATGGGTAAGCCCAGTTCAATGCGTGCCGAAGAAGGGTGGCATGACTGTCATTACAAATGAGAAAAATGAGCTTATTCCTACTAGGACTGTAACAGGATGGCGTGTATGTATTGATTATAGAAAATTAAATGACGCCACCAGAAAAGATCACTTTCCCTTACCTTTCATAGATCAAATGTTGGAAAGATTAGCCGGAAATAGTTACTATTGTTTTCTAGATGGATTTTCCGGATATTTTCAAATTCCAATAGCACCCGAAGATCAAGAGAAAACCACATTCACGTGCCCTTATGGTACTTTTGCTTACAAACGCATGCCATTTGGACTTTGTAACGCCCCTGCAACCTTTCAAAGGTGCATGATGGCGATTTTTCACGACATGATAGAAGAATGCATGGAAGTATTCATGGATGACTTTTCAGTCTTCGGTGATACATTTAAATCATGTCTAGTTAATCTGGAACGAATGCTAATTAGATGCGAAAAATCAAATCTAGTACTTAATTGGGAGAAATGCCATTTCATGGTTAAAGAAGGCATCGTTCTTGGACATAAAATTTCAAAAGAAGGAATTGAAGTGGATAGAGCTAAAGTAGATGTAATTGCTAAACTTCCACATCCCACCAATGTTAGAGGAGTTAGGAGTTTTCTAGGGCATGCCGGTTTTTACCGACGTTTCATAAAAGATTTTTCTAAAATTGCCACTCCTATGAATAAACTCCTAGAAAAGGATGCGCCATTCATCTTTTCAGATGAGTGTATCAAATCTTTTAATATTCTTAAAGAAAAACTCACTAATGCGCCGATCATGATAACACCAAATTGGAATCTACCATTTGAACTAATGTGCGATGCAAGTGATTTTGCAATGGGAGCCGTTTTAGGACAAAGGATTGAAAAACGATTTCAACCTATATATTATGCTAGTAAGACATTACAAGGAGCACAAACGAACTATACAACTACTGAAAAAGAACTCCTTGCTATTGTCTTTGCTTTTGACAAATTTCGATCATATCTCGTTCTAGCAAAAACGGTGGTCTATACCGACCATTCTGCTCTTAGATACCTATTTTCAAAACAAGATGCTAAACCAAGATTAATCCGTTGGATCTTACTCTTACAAGAGTTTGATATTGAAATCCGAGATAAAAAAGGAGCAGAAAATCTCGCCGCTGATCATCTTTCTCGTCTTGAAAATCCCGAATTAGAAGTTCTGAATGAATCGGCCATACAAGACAACTTTCCTGATGAATATCTATTGAAGATAGATTATAAAGAAATCCCATGGTTTGCAGACTATGCAAACTACTTAGTTTGTGGATTCCTTGAAAAAGGATTATCGTACCAAAGACGAAAGAAATTCTTCAGTGATATAAAACACTATTTCTGGGAAGATCCACATCTGTTTAAAAGTTGTCCCGATGGAATAATACGCCGATGTGTATTTGGAGATGAAGCTAGTAAAATTTTAAACCATTGTCACACAGGACCAACAGGAGGGCATTATGGGCCTCAACTAACAGCAAGAAAAGTTTATGAAGCTGGATTCTATTGGCCTACAATTTACAAAGACGCACACCTTCTTTGCAAATCCTGTGATGCATGTCAAAGGGCCGGAAAAATAAGTCAACGTGATGAAATGCCACAAAATGTCATCCAAGTATGTGAAGTATTTGACATTTGGGGTATTGACTTTATGGGTCCATTTCCAAAATCTCATAATAATTTATATATACTCGTAGCCATTGATTATGTATCTAAATGGGCGGAAGCACAAGCTCTCCCAACTAACGATGCACGAGTTGTAGTCAACTTTTTAAAACGTCTTTTTGCAAGGTTTGGAACACCGAAAGCTTTAATAAGTGATCGGGGTACTCATTTCTGTAATAATCAACTTGAGAAAGTTCTTAAAAGATATGGAGTAACTCATAAAATCTCCACCGCATATCATCCACAAACAAGTGGACAAGTTGAAAATACAAACCGAGTTTTAAAACGTATTCTAGAGAAAACCGTAGGATCAAATCCGAAGGAATGGTCCATTAAATTGGAGGATGCACTCTGGGCTTTTAGAACAGCCTACAAAACTCCAATTGGAACCACACCTTTTAGACTTGTTTATGGAAAAGCGTGTCATCTTCCAGTAGAAATTGAACACAAAGCATTTTGGGCTTTGAAGACATGTAATCTTGATTTACATGAAGCCGGACGTCTACGATTAAGTCAACTAAACGAATTAGAAGAATTAAGACATGAAGCATACGAAAATTCGTTAATCTATAAAGAAAGAACGAAGAAATGGCATGATAAAAGAATCAGAAGTTCAAAAGAATTCAAAGAAGGAGACAGAGTTCTTCTTTTCAATTCACGATTCAAGCTATTTCCTGGAAAATTGAAATCAAGATGGTCTGGACCATTCATAGTCAAAAGAGTTTTCCCATACGGAACGATAGAATTGATAAATTCAAATGGGATTGAATTTAAAGTTAATGGTCACAGAGTTAAACATTACATACATGGTCCGATGGAAGTCGACAACGAAGTTAATCACAATTTCGACACCACAGCTAACTAAGTGTGGGGAGAATCAAGTCTTTAAAGGATAATATGTATTTCTGTTAGAGTTAGATTGTCTGTTTTCGTGTAGTTCTCGAAAATGGAACACGTATGGTCTTTCCCTAGCAGACCCTAAAGAACTAGTCTTCTCCCCCCATTCTGAATTTTTATTTTTTTTAGGTTTTTACGAAATGAAGACTGCCTGTGAACTAAACCATGGTCTAATGCTACACGCTTTGATCACTAAAAGAAATAATGACATACTACCGAATGAAATAGTATCAGTAATCAGAGAAAGAATGGACGGAGTTAGAAAAGGATCCAGATGCGAAGATAATAAGTTACAATTTGGTAAAGGAAAATCAAAATCCGCAGCGAAAAGAAGAGCACGACACCTAGAAAAATGTCACAAATGCGGAAAATGGTCACATGGAGGTAAATGTTCAAATAATCAAACCTATTCAAATACCGAATTTGTTACTTTATGCAGAGACGGACCGTTCATATGTTTAGAAGAAAAGACAATGAATGCTCGAGGTTACGCCTATGCAGCCATGGAAAACCAATTAAATCGACTATCTTATGAATATAATAGATCATATAACTAAGAAATCTATTTCACAGGTATGTCTGTACAGTTTTTATTTTTATTTTTATTTTTAACCTTTTGATAATAAACGCTAATTTGTTCGCTAAAAAGTATTAAATTGGTATTAAATAAAATTAGGTTTGGCGACCGAAATTATTGATATCCTTCAAAAATTTATTACATCACTGCGAAATTTAACGTTTATTCTTAAGGTATAAATATCTTTAATCAATCAACCCAAAATATTTCAAAAATTCGTCATGAGTTAAATTAGGTCTTGGAACCGAAATTACTTTACCGAAAAGAGGGGCGCATATTTTTGATAATATTTGATTGATTAAAGTGGGATAAAAAGACAAAAAGATTTTTAATTTTATTTTTACCATATTTTTAAAAATTAATATTTAAATCTTAAATTAATATTGTAAACTTTGTAAAAACAATATTTTTAAAATTGTAAATATTTGAAAAATTAATATAAGTTTGGTATGAATTTATAAATTTTTAAATTAAGTTTGGTGTGAATTTTTAATTTTTAAAATATTAATTTTTAATTTTATGCATTTTAAATTTTGAGTTTGGTGTGAATTTTTAATATTAATTTTGAATTTTATATTTAAGTTGTGTGAATTTAAAAACAAAAATTTACTTTATCTCATTAAGTTAAAAATATGATTTTTAAAATTCGTCGTAAGTTGAAGACTAGGTCTTTGAACCGAAATTGCTTTACCCGAGGGAGGGACGAGAACTTTTATTATCATTATTTTTAATCTTATTGATTTAAAGTATGCCAAAAACATTAAAAAACCCAAAAAAAAAACTTAGCTTTTAAAACAATCGCTACAAAAAGACAAATTTTAAAATTTTGTCGAGGGACGGACTAGGACATCGATCCGAAACGACCTCGTCCTAAATAACAAGGGAAACAAAATTTTAAAATTAATTTCTTAATTGTTTTATAAGTTAAAGATTATAAAAAAAATATAAAAAAAAAAAAAAAAAAAAAAAGGGTAAACTCCGCGACTCGCGGAGTTTGCAGGGCAAAACCTCCGCGACTCGCGGAGGGACAAAATTACAGAAAAAAAAATATAACAAGCTGCACGATCAGTTCACTCACCCACACACATAAACACCCAAATACTGCGAAAAAAGATCCCGAAAAACCCGAAAATCACCCCCAAAAATCTCAATTTTTAACCGTTAATCACCAAATTTTTTGCTAAAATCATGTTGAGAAGGATGATATCTAAGAACTACTCAAGAAAAACGGTAAATTTCTACACCTAAACACCATTTAATTCGAATTTTAGTGTTCTTGAGCTAATTTTTACCCAATTTGATTTTGATGCTTTTTAGTGTAATTAAGCTTAAATTGTTTATGTATTATGCTTGTATAACCTAGATTGATGCTGTTTAACATGATTAGAAGCCTTAAACTTCAAATTTTGAATAATCTAGGGTTTGTGTTCTTGAGCAATTTGGGGCTTTTTGATATAAACAGGTTATGGCCGATTTTTGTCATGAATTGTTGCTAAATTGAGTAGTGTAACATGTCTAGGTAGTTAAATGATCCAAACTTTGAGCCTAAACATGATTTTGAGAATTAAAGTGGACTTTTTCAAGTCCAAAATTCATGAACTTGATTTTTGAAAGATAATGCCATTTGAGACTTGTTTATTTGCTAGTAATGATTATTTTGACATGTTATTTGAGTTGAATGCTTATGAACTTGGTGAAAATTTTCGTATATGCTTATTTGAAAAAGTGTAGATTTGATAAAAATGTGAAAATAAGCTTAAGTTTGATATAAATTGATAATGTCATTGTAATTATTTTGATTGATGATTTTGCTGACACTAATGCATATTTGGATGCACAAAATTTGTGTTTGATGTGTTTTGCAGAATGAAAGGGGTGAATCTTCATCCCAAGCCCGCCATGCTCCTGCTGAGAACTTGGAACAACAGGAGGTAGATAACTACTACAAGCAGGATGTACCTCATCCAGTCATGACCTTTTCAGATATGCACTTGGAACAGTTGCACCCGAACCTGAGATTTGACAGACTTTGGATAGATTATCCAAAATATCAACGGGGTTTGCATACTCTTCACTCTAAGGTTGTTGAGGTACCAAGGGTCATAGAATGGGGACCCTTGGAAGCTGTAGAATTGGCCGGGCCAATTAGGGAATTACTGGTACAGAGGTATGGTAATTCTTCTTTTAATGACTGGATATGTTTATTCACCATACGCAGACCTGTATATAAAGTATGGTGTGAAGAGTTGTTATGTAGTATAGAGTTGAATGATCGGGTAGCTAGTTTAACCGATCGTTCTTTTATTAGATTTTTGTTAGGCGGTTCGATGCGCCACATGTCTTTACTGGACATGGCTCAGGCTTTACGTATATATACGCCTGAGGAATTAGCGTCTGCCGATTGTAGAGGATTGATACTAAACGGTAGAAAGATAGATGAGAATTTTGATACACACGGTGTGTGGAGTCAAATGACAAGCCATCACCGTTTTAAAGGGGGAAACTACTCTTATTTGGATATAGATAGAGCCGAATTAAGAGTAATACATAGGTTTTTAGCTAATTCGATTACACAAAGGGGTAAAAACAAAGAAAAGGTAAATGAACAAGATTTGTTTTACCATATGTGTATTCGAGACCCACACAGCGCTGTAAGTATACCATATTGTGTGGGTTATTATTTATCAGCTATGGTTCGGGGGATGCGTCCACATAGCATAATAGGAGGTGGTATTTTTATTACTTTGATTGGTGAATATCTCGGTGTGGATATAAGTCGGGGGGGATTATTAGTAGAAGAGCCGGAACCCCGCGACACTATAGGTTTAAATGTATACCATGGTGCGAAAGTTTTGAAGCGGCGAAATAACGCCGCAGTACGATACAATGGTAGACATCCACAGGTAGAGAGAAACCAGGAACAAGGTAATGTAGGAGGGGGGAATGAGATGCAAGAAATGCATAGGTTTATAGCTTCTCAGGAATACGAAAATGCTAGACAGAGAGCATTTGAAGATTGGCAAGTTCATCAGAACCAGATCATAGCGCATTGCCAACATATAGGTAGAAACTATATTCCTACACCGAAACCCGTCTTCCCTCCTTGGTCGATAGAGATGCAGCCACCATATCCTACGTATGACCCTGCCGAAGCATTCTATAGCACTTATGGTTATGCGTGGAACCCCTATTGGTACCAATATCATCCTTAGTTTACTTATTATTTTTTTTTATTTTGTAATTTGTAATTATTGATACATTTAATATTTTTGTTAATATTGTAATCATTTTTATAATTATCTAACTTTTATTCTTAGATTTTAATAATTTTTGAATGTGGGGTAATAAACCAAACTTCAAAAATATGTATATATGTTTGCAGTTTATCTTATGTACAAAACAGGGTAAAACAACGCATTTTCAAAGACTGGCATTAAGTTCAGCAAAAGCAACTAATTTTGACGACAAGATGCAAAATACATGTGAAATATCAACAAGACGGAATGAACAAATGATGTGCACCATTTATCATTCAGCAAACAAACGCCAATATATTTGGAAACTTTGGTAAAAATTTAATCATTTTCACACAAATCACCCTCAATAATTTAAATTGTTACTGATTTCTTGCAAATGAGGGCATTGCAAGATCTTAAGTGTGGGAAGGGGTTAAATTCTTTCGGATTTTAAAAATTTTTATATTAAACACTTGGTTACCATTAAAATACTAGTAAAGCAGTAGTTGTATTAGAATCTAGTGCTCTCTGATAAAAAAGAACAGCCCTAGTCTTATATACTGACTACCCAATTCTAGTAAAATTTTTCAATTAAATGAATTCAAATCATGTTTATACATATTTATGAACAATAAAACTAGGTTTTAACACCGAAATTATTGTTACCTCGGAAAGGACATAAATTGAGAAACAAACTAAAATGTTAAAATTCATTTAAAATGGAATAGAGGACGATAAAAAGAAAAATAAAAAGCCAAGTGTGGGAAAATTTACCAAGTTATTTTAAACATATGTCACATATATCTGTAACAAATAACTGAAAATACTTTTGCTTTGAACTAAACTAAACTGTTTTACCCGATGAAAGAAAAGAAGAGATGGATCTACACGATGAATCAATTCCATCATTAAAAGGAAGTAAAGTCTTCCTAAAAAGACACGCGCTTCTTGATTTAGGTCATGAAGTTGTCGTCCAGACCAGCTGTAGGTTGACGAAAAATCTAGAAAAGTCATCACTAAAATCAGCAGGAAATCCACGGACCTCAGCATTAAACAGGGTCGCCAAGTGGTCAGACTTATCCTAACCATGAGAGGATCTGTCTCGTAAAATGGGGAGGGCGCCGTGCAAATTAGCTGGATAAGACTAATGAATCAGATCCCCAGAAAGGATAATCTCCTTAAAGATTAAAAATCAGCTTTTAAGACTGATATTACTCAATCCTTGAGATTGACTTTAAAGATTGAGAATTACAAACTCATGGAATTCGATGATATCTAAACTCGAGCTTGAACGAGAAAATATTTTGATCAAAAATAAAACCGATTTGTTTTCTGAAAACCCATTTTCAATGCGTTCATTGAACGTAAAATCCTAGGAATTCACCTGGAATTCATTAGGTCACCTGAACCAAATTGGGTGTCAACCGTAAGAACGGTGGTTGCATAGCATGGTCAAAGACAGGACCTTGTGCCAGACCGACAAATTATAAGGGTGAGCTTTACTATTGCTCCTACCAAGGATAGTAATTGCGTCCGACACGTTATAGACCATAATCAAAAGCATGTCACGGGACATTGCCTTAACAGTTGCTTGTTCAACGCTTTCCTTTCAACCGGACGGTAGTTTGCCGAAAGGTAATATACGGAACAAGTAAACTGGACGTGTTGCTTTCCAAATACAAGGTTAGCAAGTGGGTGACACAAAACCGCAAGTTTTGAGCTAAAATTTTCAAATCTGAAACCCACCAAACCCACAAAAATATTTTGCAAACACCGGTAAAGGGTTATTCCGGAAAACTTATCTAGGGTAAAAACTAGATTTAATTTTCAAAAGATCAAATGTTTTCATAAAGATCCAATTTCCTTAATGGATCTAAATTTTTATAGTCATGTGAGACTGTAAACCATATCGTTACTACCATTGTTTATACCGCCGTATAGAAATCACTGATGTACAAAGTGTGAAGAATAAAGAAGTGATCCTAGTATTTCAAGACGATATTGCTTGAGGACAAGCAACGCTCAAGTGTGGGAATATTTGATAATGCTAAAAACGAACATATATTTCATAGCATTATTCCTCAAGAAAGACAAGCTTTTAGTTGCAATTGTTCTATTTACAAGAGATATTCGTTTAAATAATAAAAGGTGAAGACAAAAGACAGATTCGACGAATTGAAGACGCAAACGACCAAAAAGCTCAAAAGTACAAAAGACAATCAAAAAGGTTCCAATTATTGATAAGAAACGTCTCGAAATCACAAGAGTACAAGATTCAAAACGCAAAGTACAAGATATTAAATTGTACGCGAGGACGTTCGAAAATCCGGAACCGGGACTAGAGTCAACTCTTAACGCTCGACGCAACGGACTAAAAATTACAAGTTAACTATGTATATAAATATAATATAATATATAATTAATTATATTAATTATATATATATTATATATATATAATAAAAACCGTCGGCAGCAAGAAACTCCAAGGGTGTGAGCTGTAAATATCTCTCCGCGACTCGCGGAGTTTTAAGGCCATTTTGCCGCGAGTCGCGGAGCCCCAATTTTCAACCCTGGCTATAAAGCAACCCGAATTCTGATAAAAAAAAAAACACATCTTTTTCTCTTCCTCTTCATACGTAAATATATTTATATTTATAATTTATATTTTAATTTTAATTATAATTCTAATAATAAGGGTATGTTAGCGAATGTTGTAAGGGTGTAAGTCGAAATTCTGTCCGTGTAACGCTACGCTATTTTTAATCATTGTAAGTTATGTTCAACCTTTTTATATTAATGTCTCGTAGCTAAGTTATTATTATGCTTGTTTAAAACGAAGTAATCATGATGTTGGGCTAATTACTAAAATTGGGTAATTGGGCTTTGTACCATAATTGGGGTTTGGACAAAAGAACGACAATTGTGGAAACTAGACTATGGGCTATTAATGGGCTTTATATTTGTTTAACTAAATGAAAGTTTGTTAATGTTAATATAAAGATTTACAATTGGGCGTCCCTATAAATTACCATATACACTCGATCGGACACGATGGGCGGGGTATTTATATGTACGAATAATCGTTCATTTAACCGGACACGGGAATGGATTAATAGCCACTAGAATAATCAAAACAGGGGTGAAATTACATTCAAGGGTAATTGGTGTAATTGTTAACAAAGTAGTAAAACCTTGGTTTACACGCAGTCGATAACCTGGTGTATTCATTAAACAAAGTATTAAAACCTTGTTACAATTCGAATCCCCAATTAGTTGGAATATTTAACTTCGGGTATAATAATAATTTGACAAGGACACTTGCAATTTATATTTATGACTGATGGACTGTTATGGACAAAAACCAGACGGACATATTGAATAATCCAGGACAAAGGACAATTAACCCATGGGCATAAAACTAAAATCAACACGTCAAACATCATGATTACGGAAGTTTAAATAAGCATAATTCTTTTATTTCATATTTAATTTCCTTTATTTTATATTTAATTGCACTTCTAATTATCGCACTTTTATTTATTGTTATTTAATTTTATCGCATTTTTATTATTCGCAATTTCATTATCGTTATTTACTTTACGCTTTAATTTAAAGTCTTGTATTTATTTTATATTTTACATTAGGTTTTAACTGCGACTAAAGTTTTAAAATCGACAAACCGGTCATTAAACGGTAAAAACCCCCTTTATAATAATAATATTACTTATATATATATTTGTATTTTTATAAAAGTAAACTAATATAGCGTTGAGCTTTGTTTAAAGATTTCCCTGTGGAACGAACCGGACTTACTAAAAACTACACTACTGTACGATTAGGTACACTGCCTATAAGTGTTGTAGCAAGGTTTAAGTATATCCATTCTATAAATAAATAAATATCTTGTGTAAAATTGTATCGTATTTAATAGTGTTTTCCTAGTAAAATAATAACTATTTTATATACACCTCGTTCGACATCAGAGATTCAACCACATAAGGGATGAAGTTGAAAAAGGAAAGATATGTATTCCCAAATTTCACACAGATCTTAATATAGCGGATCCTCTCACGAAGCTCTTACATGGAGCAAAACATGCAGGACATGTTTGTGCATTAGGGCTTCGATATTCTAGTAATTGGTCATGATCTTTTTTAAGTATTGTAACGAAACTAAATTGTTCAAACTCATTAATATAATTATGGTATTAATTTATTTTGAGTCAAGTTCCTATTGTGCATATTTTATCGATGAATAAGTAATTATTCTAAATTCCGTAGTCGATTACATTTGTGGGAACAAGTGTGAGGTTTAGGCTATTATGAACTTGGATTGGTATACATTCATGGGATGAATGTAGGGCAAGGTTGCAACCAAGGTTCACAAATATTTGTGGGATACAAATATTGGAAGACCCGCCCTCAAGATTACTAAATGGAGCCTTTGTGGTTGATCACATGTAATCTTGAGTAAAGGCGAATATCATTGTATCCTCTGACCTGAGACACATATTGGGTTCGGATATTTACCGAGTATTGTGCCTTGATTCTTTCCTTCGCTATTCTGAAATATGGTAGTTCACAAGGAAGAGCTCAGGTATAATGCAAGGTATATATTTAGGACGTATGTAGTCAAGATGGAATTTGTCCCTCTTATTCGTTGAGAGTCAGATGTCTAAGGCCTGATAAAGTTAAATCTAGAAGGGAGTGATCACTCTGTGTCTCTTGGATTTAACATGAAATCTAGGATGAAAGGATATAATGAAAGATTCACCTATTCATATTCGAGATGGGAACTCGAAAGGGATGATGTTATTGAATGGCACAAAGTCATAACATATTGGGGGTGATGGACGGTCGTTAGGTGGTATCCATCACTTGCATTAATTTCTTATGTTTCTCGTGCAAGTGGGAGATTGAAGGTATTTCGTATGCCCGAGAAACATATTAAATTAATGTGGCTAATATGTTTTGATCCAAGTCGGGTAATACCCAATAACAAGCTTACCGACACCTTATTCGTATTTGATTTTAACGATTGGATCGTTGATTAAAATACACGACACTTGAATTTTATGAAAAATGTTTCTAAAATAATAATACTTGATATGTATGTATAAATTATGAAATAATTTATATGATAAGGATTTAATTAATTATAGGTTAAATAATTAATTAAGTTATGTTACATTTTATAAAATTGGTTTTATAAAATATACATAACAAATAATATGCAAGTTTATAAAATGTATTTTATAAAAACTAGTTTTATAAAATCTAGTTTTATAAATATAAAAAAAAACTATTTTATAAAATCACATGGGAGGGGCATTGGAAGTTTAAGTAAGCATGCTCTACACACTACTTGAGGTGGTGACTTCCCATACCACATGCATATGTACCAAGAGAAAAATACATATCAAAGAGAGCAAAAAAAATTCTTTTCTCCTTGTGTGGCCTGCTGGCCGAAAGTTTCAAAAAAAAAAAAAGGAAAGGAGTTCTTCATTTTTTTGCAAGACAAATCAAGTGTAAAATCCTAACCAAATTATAGAAGGTGTTGGTGATAAAAGGCTTGGGGTATTACAACTTGAGGCTTCATCATTTGGAGCTCATTCATCATCATCTTCAACATTCAATTACCTAGCTTGGAGTAGGTATAATCTCCTTACTCTCTTGTAGTTTGTAAGCTTATTTCATAACTTGATCCTAATTGGGATTTAACTTTAATTGGTTAATTATATACAAGTTCTAAAATGGTAATTACATGGTTGTAAATCGGGTTTTCATGCTTCCGCTTTAATTTGATTCTTAAAATGTTTTAAACTTTATGGAACTTGTTAAATCCCAACATTAACATGATTATAATAATATTGTTTGTTATTAAAATTATTATTATCATTAATAAACATAAATAATGTTATTATTATTATTATTATTATTATTATTATTATTATTATTATTAATTAAAATAATTAATATTATTATTATTATTACAAAATAATACAATTTTTGTTCATTATTATTATTATCAATATTATTTTATCAAATAAATACGTGATACAATTACATTAATAATACATATCACTATATTTTTATGATATTGAGTGAACTGTATAATTATTACTTGAGATATATAAAAGTATAATTTTATCATATATAAATTTTAATATAAATTTTAATATAAATTTTTATTTATTAATAAATGACTTGTATTATTTTAATTTAATAAAATCTAATAAATATATTTAAATATATAAGACGACTATATTTAAGTTATATAATAAAAATGTATAGATTTTAGAAGTCATTTTGGGTCAAGTTGACTTTTGTTGACTTTTGCATATCGATCTCGAGCATTAGGATTGTGATACACTAGGACTTGACTTAAATTGTTAGACCAATATTGACCAACATATAAATACATATACTAATATAGGTTCGTGAATCCGAGGCCAACCCTGCGCTTGTTCAGTGCCGTCATATACATCATTGCTAAGAAATACAGTATTGTGAGTTTTATTTGCTCCATTTTTAAATGCTTTTGCAATATATATTTTTGGGACTGAGAATACATGCGCTATTTTTATAAATGTTTGACGAAATAGACACAAGTACTCAAAACTACATTCTATTGTTGGATTATCGAAATCGAATATCACCCCTTTAGCTTGGTAACCTAAGAATTAGGGAACAGTATCCCTAATTGATGCGAATCCTAAAGATAGATCTATGGGCCTAACAAACTGTAACGACCCGACAAATTCATCATTGACGATGCCGTTAACTTAGGTCCCGTTATATGGTCATAGTCCCAAAATGAGATACGTTTGACCAAAATTATGTCGCATTCATTTGAAACGTGTAAGACTTGCAAAGTTTAAGTTTACAAAAGTAAAAAGTATAAATGAAATAACTTGCGACATAATATAAGTTGAAAATCCCGGTTACTATAAATAGCGTAAGTATGTATGCTTTAAGTTTGAATCCAAAGGTGCTATCACTAGCGTATGCATGTATGCTTGACCCCAAGAAATTAATCAAAGTGTGCAGAAGCATGTATCAAGTAGCCAAGTATGAACCTGAGAAACATATAGAAAACTGTCAACGAAAAACGTTGGTGAAATCATAGGTGTAGTAATAAACGTTGTTTTTGAACCACAAGATTTTGTATTTCCATAACGTTGATTATCCAAATTGTTTGCATTCCAAAAGTATGTTCACGAGCACCCAATTATCAAGACTTAACTTTCCTTCCATAGAAACCCATCACAATAGTGTTAGAACATATACTGTTTCTCGAAAAAATATTTCATCCGCACAACGGTAGCGAACCGTCCGAATGAGGGTTTGTCAAACCCGTATGGCCATACAGCATAAGTTCTCGCTTACACCCGGCAAGTGTAACTAATGATAATCGAATTGAGGATTTTTGTTCAAACTCGCTGTGGAATGTTTGTTTTTTCATACTTGTGTTCAAAGCATAAAAGTATGTAGTATAAAACTGTATATGTTTCTCATCCCATGATTTAAAAGTATAAAAGTTGTTCAAAGATGGGACTATGATCTCACCTCGGGTGCACGAGTATAAAAGTACTTCACAAAGTAAACGTGTGCATGAAAGTTGCTTAGCCTCGACTTAAACAAGTAAGTCATATCAATTACCGGTCACGACACAATGTCGGTCGAAATGTGTTCAATTAGTCCTATGGCTCGTTACGACTCGATTATTTAGCAGGTGAATCAAGTTGTCAAGTTTCATGCAAGAATCAAGTATAAAAGAGGATTAGAATGATTGCATAAGTTTTTGGTTAAGTTTGACTAAAAGTCAAACTTGGTCAAAGTCAAGTCAACGGGGTCAGGTCGGGTATCCGACAATTTTTCTAAGTTATAAAATCATATGTGAGCATGTTGGCCAAGTTTCATGTTAATCAAAATTGCGAGTAAGCGGAAAGGAATTTGTGAAAACAAAACACAAAGTAACTTTGGCCTGGGAAGTGCGCGGTGTGCGCAGGTATGCTGATAGTGCTCCAAATGAACATATAGGCACAATATCCTTCCAATATGTAAAGCTTTTAGTTGTAATTGTTCTATTTTTATGTAATATTCGTTTAAATAAATAAGTGCGAAGACAAAAGAAGAAAATGACGATTTGAAGACTCAAATGATCAAAAAAGCTAAAAAGTACAAAGTACAATCCAAGTGGTTCAAATTATTAATGAGAAACGTCTAAAAATTACAAGAGTACAAGCCGCGCAAAGCAAAGTACAAGATATCTACGCGTACGAAAGGACGTTCGAAAATTCGGAACCGGGACATAAACCGGGCGTAAATGCGTGACGCAACGGACCTAAAATTACAAGTCAACTATGTACACGAATAAAATATAATATATAATAATTATATAAATTATTTATATCTTATATATATATATATATTAAATATGTCGACAAAGCTAGTATCCAAAATTTGGTGAGCTGGAATCTGAAGCTCCGCACTCGCGGAGCTATAAAGGGTAAAAACTCCACACTCGTGGAGCTGTCTGTTTCAGAAATGGCCTATAAAAGCCATCAAATTCAGCCGAGAGAACACCATCCCAATTCAATCTCACTCTCTGTTTAATATATATATATATATATATATATATATATATATATATATATATATATATATATATATATATATATATATATATATATATATATAATATAGTTTAGTTTTATATTAGTTTAGTTTGGGTAATGTAAAGGTTATTTTACGGGTTTTAAAGTCGAAGTTCTGTCCGTGTAAAGCTACGCGATAAATAATCAATGTAAGTTATGTTCTCCTTTTTAAATTAATGTCTCGTATTTAAGTTATTATTATGCTTATTTGAGCTGAAGTAATCGTGATGTTGGGATAAATATTAAGACGGGGTTATTGGACTTTGGACCATAATTGGGGTTTGGACAAAAGAACGACACTTGTGGAAATGGGACTATGGGTTATTAATGGACTTTATATTTGATTAATATAGAGATTTACAATTTGACGTAGTTATATATAACCACATACACTTGATCGGGTACGGTAGGCTGGATATTTATAAATACTAATAATTGTTTATTTGACCGGAAACGGGGGATGGATTAATAGTCAATGGACTCATTAAAACAGGGGTGGATTACATACAAGGGTAATTGGTGTAATTGTTAATAAAGTATTAAAACCTTGGATTACACGCAGTCGATAACCTGGTGTAATCATTAAACAAAGTATTAAGACTTTATTACGGTTTAAATCCCCAATTAGTTGGAATATTTGACTTCGGGTATAACGTTAATTTGGCAAAGACCCTCGCACTTTATAATTATGACCGATGGACTATTATGGACAAAACCAGATGGACTTATCGAATAATCCAGGACAAAGGACAATTAACCCAGGGTAATAAATTAAATCAAAACGTCAAACATCATGATTACGGAAGTTTAAATAAGCATAATATATTTTATTTCATATTTCCTCGTACTTTTATTTATTGTTATTTTAATTATTGTTATTTATTTTATCGTTAGTTAAATATCGTCATTTACTTTACTCTTCGCTTAAAATATAAAATCGACAAACCGGTCATTAAACGGTAAAACCCCCATTTTTTATAATAATAATAATAATTGTAATATATATATTTATATTTTGTACAAATATAGTTATATAAAAATATAGTGTAAAATAAGTCGTCTCCCTGTGGAACGAACCGGACTTACTAAAAACTATACTACTCTATGATTAGGTACACTACCTATAGTGTTGTAACAAGGTTTAGGTATATCCCATCTGTAAATAAATAATTAAAACTTGTGTAATTTGTAACGTATTTCGTATTAAAAATATATAGTATTTCATACCCCACCTTGCACACATCAAGTTTTTGGCGCCGCTGCCGGGGAATTGGCGAAACGCTATATTTTTAATTTATATTTTTATAAATATATTTATATATAATTTTTAGAAAAAAAATATAAAAGTTAAAAAAAAAAAAAACTCAACCTGCCGAACCAGTTTGAGCCTGCACAGTTAACTCCGCACTCGCGGAGCTTTTCTGGCACCACCAGACCACACTCGCAGAGTCGTCTGACAGGTCAACCCAGCTGCATTAATTACGAATTTAGGTTAAATTTTTATTTATTATTTAATTTTTAGGGTTTAATTAAATTATTGTTATTAATTAGAGTTTGTTTATTTAATTTTCTAGTTTTAATATATAATTAGTAATATTAAGTTTTAATATTATTATTAAATTTATAGATTAATATTTTTATACAATAATAATATAAATATAATTTTTTTATAAAATTTATATTTTTATCATTTTAGTTATAATTTGTATTTTTATCGTTTATTTCGTAATATTTGTCGTTCGTAATATATAGTTTTAAGTTATAGTTTTTGTCGTAGTTAATTTTATATTTCTAGACTTTTAAGTTTTGCCGTAAAATCCCTTAAGTGCTTTTTCCTTAAATTTAGAATTTAGGTGCTTTAGAATTTTGCGACGCCATTTTTCGCTTTAGTTTTTAATAGATTTTAGTGCCAATTTAAGTAATTGCCGTTTTCCGAATAAAATTGCATTTACCTTTAGACCTTTAGGCGCAACTTTTTAGATTTAATTTTTAGACTTTTAAGTTTCGACGTTTTTCTTTCTCATTTTTATTTTTTGACGTTTTTCGACGCTCTTTTTTTCTTTTTCATTTCTACGCGCTAGTTTTAGGACATAGAATTTTTAATCTTTATATTTCGACGAATAATTATTTTAAGTGGTTAAATTGATAGTCATCCAAAATTTTCTGGTTCGTAGTAATAGTTGGATTTGTTAGTGGCGAGTTGTGGGCTTTCGATTTAAAGGGTCCTGGCAACCTGCTGCATCTATTGGCTATTCAAAACGTGGGCAAAAGCAGAAAAATCTATTAATTTGATAACTTATATAATTTTTAGTTTATAACTAATAGGATAATTAGTAAATGCACCACATTGTAGCTAAAATTTGGTAATAAGTGTAGTATGGAAAATCTCGAAAATATTTTGGAAACTCTTTATGACATACGAAATCAATACTCTTAAACGGGTGTTGATAAAAATTCGTTCGGTCAATCTTGCATCACGAATGACGAAACAATAACTGGTTGTGAAATCTGTGGAGATTATCATTCAACATGGGAATGTTATTATTATGTTCCTATGGAAAATTATGCACCCATGGAACCTAAATGGAATGATTATGAAGAATACAATTCAAATTGGGATTATTCCCAAGAATATATCCAAACTCAACAACCAGAGGACGAGGAAAATTATGTGTCTGAAAATTCTTTAGATTATATGAAAATCAAACTCGAAGAACTTGATGCTCAAAATGAACAAATGAGAGAGTTTGTAAATAGGCAAGCTGAAACTCTATCAGATTACACACCTGTTGACCTGAGGAGTATTGTGCAAGAAAATCTCATATCATCGAATTTTGTTGAATTCGAGAGCCCCGAAATCACCAATTATCCCGATGATACTTTTTATTCAGTTTTACCAATTTCACAACATATCGACACATTAGCCTCTACCGACGAAATCATCGATCCATCAATGGATGAAGAAGAAGTAAGGGTGACAAATTGGTACTCTTGGAAAAACGATAACGTTGAATATTTTACCCCCGAGACCAAAGTAGTGGAACCGATAAGGACCGTTAATGAAGAAGAATTTGCTTCGATCTAGCCACAACCTTCCAACCCAATATTCTCACTAGACGAGTCATCTACCGAAGATGAACTACGAGCTGTAATAGATAATGACACCTCGAATTTCACTCAATTAGGTAATAGAGGTGAAAACTTTGATCCCGAGAATGAATGGAAGAAAATGTTAGGAATTGTCCACCCTAAAGAAATATGTATGTCTGTGTATATCGATCCATTTGACCAAGAACCAGAAAAGAGACATATCCATTTACTAAAAGCTGCACTTAAAAAAGAATTAATTAGTGACGATCGGGTGGGCTAAACTTTAAACCCATTGATATATTATACACCACCCTAGATGTAAATAACTGGGTCACTATTTTAATTCTTGAAACTTATTCTACCGACTTCACATGTCGTCAGCTAAGTGTGGGGAAGTCTAACCCCACTTAACGTTAAATTAGGGTTCGGGTTAGTTCATAACTCGTTAATAAAAATGAATGATTTGGGTAAAAGACGCATTTTCAAATATTAGTAAACAGTTCAGAAAAGCAGCCATTTTTGAAGAAAAACATGTGTGATAAAACAAGAAGTAATGAACGATGAGGTGCACCATCTATCATTCAACGAGCTTTGAAATTACAAACTAGGTATTTTTAATCACTTTTCTACACTAATCACCCTCATGAATTTATAATAGTATGATTTCATGCAAATGAGGGCATTGCATGATCTCAAGTGTGGGGAAGGGTTATAAATTCTCTCGAGTTTGTACTTGGTTTATTTTCCAAATTTTATGAAAATTTGTAAAATTTTCAACTAAATGAATTTAAAATCATGTTTATACATATTTATGAACGAAAAAACTAGGTGTTAATGCCGAAATTATCGTTACCTCGAAAAGGACATAAATTGAGAAACAACTAAAACGCTTGAATTTATTTATTAAGATATAAAAAGACGCATGAAAAAAGCCAAGTGTGGGGAGAATGTACCAAGTTATTCAATTAAAAACTATCTATCACATGTTTCTGTAAAGTTTATTGCAGGTGCTTTTGTTTTGGACTAAATTAACGGTTTTACCCGGTTTACTGTAATATATTTGAAAGAAAGATGAATCTACACGATGAATCAATTCCATCATTAAAAGGAAGTAAAGTCTTCCTAAAAAGACACGCGCTTCTTGATTTAGGTCAAGAAGTTGTCGTCCAGACCAGCTGTAGGTTGATGAAAAATCTAGAAAAGTCATCACTAAAATCAGCAGGAAATCCACGGACCTCAGCATCAAATAGGGTCTCCAAGTGGTCAGACTTATCCTAACCATGAGAGGATGTGTCTCGTAAAATGGGGAGGGCGCCGTGCAAATTAGCTTGATAAGACTAATGAATCAGACCCCCAGAAAGGATAATCTCCTAAAAGATTAAAAATCAGCTTTTAAGCCTGATATTACTCAATCCTTGAGATTGACCTTAAAGATTGAGAATTACAAACTCATGGAATTCGATGATATCTAAACTCGAGCTTGAACGATAAAATATTTTGATCAAATTAAAACCGATTTGTTTTCTGAAAACCTATTTTCAATGCGTTCATTACCATTGAACGTAAAATCCTAAGAATTCACCAGAATTCATTAGGTCACCTGAACTAAATCGGGTGTCAACCATAAGAACGATGGTTGCATAGCATGGTCGGAGACAGGACCTTGTGCTAGACCAAAAAACTATAGGGTGATCTTTACTATTGCTCCTACAAAGGATAGTAATTGCATCCGACACATTTTAGACCATGAACAAAAGCATGTCACGGGACATTGCCTTAACAGTTGGTTGTTCAACGCTTTCCTTTACAACAGGATGGTAGTTTACCGAAAGGTAATATACGGAGCAAGTATACTGGACGTGTGCTTTCCTAATACAAGGTTAGCAAGTGGGTGACACAAAACTGCAAGTTTTGAGCTAAAATTTTAAAATATGAAACCCACAAAACCCACAAAAACATTTTGCAAACACCGGTGAAGGGTTATTTCGAAAAACTTATCTAGGGTAAAAACTAGAATGAATTTTCAAAAGATCAAATGTTTTCATAAAGATCCAATTTCCTAAAGGATCTAAATTTTCATAGTCATGTGGGACTGTAAACCACATCGTTACTATCATTGTTTATACCACCGTATCAAAATCACTGATGTATAAAGTGTGAGAATAAAAAAAGTGATTCAAGTGAAGTGTGATTTAATTTCAAGTTCTGTATTGCTTGAGGACAAGCAACGTTCAAGTGTGAGGATATTTGATAGTGCTCCAAATGAACATATATTTAGGCACAATATACGTGGTCATAGTTACGTGGTCATAGTCCCTAAATGAGACGTGTTTGACCAAAATTATGTCGCATTCATTTGAAACGTGTAAGACTTGCAAAGTTTAAGTTTACAAAAGTAAAAAGTATAAATGAAATAACTTGCGACATAATATAAGTTGAAAATCCCGGTTGCTATAAATAGCGTAAGTATGTATGCTTTAAGTTTGAATCTAAAGGTGCTATCACTAGCGTATGCATGTATGCTTGACCCCAAGCAAGTAATCAAAGTGTGCGGAAGCATGTATTAAGTAGCCAAGTATGAACATGAGAAACATATAGAAAACTGTCAACGAAAAATGTTGGTGAAATTATAGGTGTAGTAATAAACGATTTTTTTTAACCACAAGATTTTGTATTTCCATAACGTTGATTATCCAAATCGTTTGCATTCCAAAAGTATGTTCGCGAGCACCCAATTATCAAGACTTAACTTTCCTTCCATAGAACCCCATCACAATAGTGTTAGAACATACACTATTTCTCGAAAATATATTTCATCCACACAACGGTAGCGGACCGTTTGAATGAGAGTTTGTTAAACCCGTATGGCCATACAACATAAGTTCTCGCTTACACCCAGCAAGTGTAACTAATGATAATTGAATTGAGGATTTTTGTTCAAACTCGCTGTGGAATGTTTGTTTCTTCGTACTTGTGTTCAAAGCATAAAAGTATGTAGTATAAAATTGTATATGTTTCTCATCCCATGATTTAAAAGTATAAAAGTTGTTGAAAGATGGGACTATGATCTCACCTAGGGTGCACGAGTCTAAAAGTACTTCACAAAGTAAACGTGTGCATGAAAGTTTCTTAGCCTCGACCTAAACAAGTAAGTCATATCAATTACCGGTCACGACACAAGGTCGGTCAAAATGTGTTCAATTAGTCCTATGGCTCGTTACGACTCGATTATTTAGCATGTGAATCAAGTTGTTAAGTTTCATACAAGAATCAAGTATAAAAGAGGATTAGAATGATTGCATAAGTTTTTGATTAAGTTTTACTAAAAGTCAAACTTGGTCAAAGTCAAGTCAACGGGGTTGGGTCGGGTATCCGACAATTTTTATAAGTTATAAAATCATATGTGAGCATCTTGGCCAAGTTTCATGTTAATCGGAGTTGCGAGTAAGCGGAAAGGAATTTGTGAAAACAAAACACAAAGTAACTTTGGCCTGGGAAGTGCGCGGTGCGCGCAGGTATGCCTGGCGCGCATTATAGCGTGGAACTAGGTCAGGTACCATTCCAGGGGTTAAGCATCTGCACCTTTACATATGCGCGGCGCGATCAAGGTTGCGCGGCACGCTTATCTACATAAAAGATGCTGTTTGCTGAATTTGTTAAGTCTCGAACCAAAAATCACCAACTCACAAATAACGAACCGCAAACATTCAAAACACGTATCTTATATCATTGGAAAGGTATTTTGACAAGGAATACAAATAAACACATAACATCAATCAATTTAATCATTTAAAATAACAAAAACCTCGTCGAATGATCGTTAAAAGTTCATCATTCAAGTTTCAAGTTCGTAAAACGCATTTCATGATTCGGGAACTTACTACACACATATAATATGCCGTTTTGTAGGTAATTACGCATACAATACAACTAAACACTTACAAATAACATTGCAAAGAATTTAATACATCGAATGTTCGTTTTAAGATCTATCAAACCCTAACCAAGAATCACAAAATCAATAATCATGTTAATGTAAGGTTTTCATGTCATCCAACATACCAAAATGAAACTAATGATGCTAGTAACACTTTTAACACATAAAGTTTATCCTCTAACAACATTTAATAAACCAAAATCAAGGATTAAACTAACCCATTTCAAGTGTTCATGCTAGTTACACCAAATAACAAGATCGAGCATACAAATTACATACACGACATCACAATGAGCCGTAGACACTAATTAACACCATTTCAAGTCAAAAACACTAAGAATATGAAATCTAGAGTTTTTAGAAAGTTACCCAAATGAGATGAAATTGGTATCAAATTGTAAAGGATGAAGAGAGGATTCCAAAAGTACGATTTGTTTTGATGTTTGCTTCCTTGAAAAGATTTGGATGATGGTTCTTTGTTGAGAGGATTTGAGAGAAAAATGGAAGTATGAAGATGGTGGTGGGTGATGAATGAATGGTGAGGAGAATACTTTAACTATTTGACTCTCTTGGTCAAGTTTGGTCACTTGGCACAAATAGTCCCTCGAGTTTGGAAGCGGGTGTGTGAATTAACCACACGAATTATTTTAAAAACACTAGAGTAAATGAGAGATGTTATAATTAAATAATTAAAATATTAGAAACACTAAATAAAGAAAGATACGAATCTAGATACGAAATGTATTATAAAAAAAAAGACGGGCGTTAAATTAATTTAATGGAAAAAGGCGAGATGTTACAGAAACCCCATCCGAGGTACGGATGCTTTAGTACTTCGACTTATTATTATACAGACGAGAGGATTCTATTTTGAGGATATTCTATATGCATCTTGGTAATGTCGGTTACCAGGTGTTCACCATATGAATGATTTTTATCTCTATGCAGTTTGCGAAATGCCTGATATGAGATGTATATTTATGAGAAATGAAAATGAAAATCTTGTGGTCTATTAAAATTATGGAAATGATCGCTTATGATAAACTAATGAACTCACCAATCTTTTGGTTGACACTTTAAAGCATGTTTATTCTCAGGTTTGAAAGAAATCTTCCGCTGTGCATTTGCTCATTTAAAGATATTACTTGGTGTCATTCATGGCATATTTCAAAAGACGTTGCATTCAAGTCGTAGAGTTCAATAAAGATTATTATTAAGTAAATGACAGATTAAGTCATTTATAGTTTGGATATATTATGAAATGGCATGCATGCCTGTCAACTTTCGATGTAATGAAAGTTTGTCTTTTAAAAACGAATGCAATGTTTGTAAAATGTATCATTTAGAGGTCAAATACCTCGCAATGAAATCAATTATTATGTAACGTTTATAATCGATATGAACGGGGCATTACAGTGACGTTTTTCATGTATCTAGCATGAAGAAGTGTTTGGCTGAAGCCGATGAAACCATTCCTCTTGATGAACCTCATGTTGATAAACAACTCCATTTTGTTGAGGAACTTTTCGAAATTATGGATCGAGAAGTTAAGAAGCTCAAGCAGAGTAAGATTCCAATCGTCTGAGTTAGATGGAATGCTAGAAGCGAACCCGAATTCACTTTAGAACGTGACGATCAGATGAGGCAGAAATACCCACATTTGTTCTCAAATGGCAAGTCAACCCCTGCACCTGCTTAAATTTCGGGAGGAAATTTCCGTAACGGGAAGGTACTGTCACGACCCTACTTTTTCCATTATCTTTTACCGTTTGTATTTAACGTTCGTTACTTGATATTCATGCCACATCATTTTTATGACTTATATTATTATTTTAGTAATAATATATTCCTTATTATGTGTTATACGAATATAAGTATTCGTATTTAAAATTGTACGTTTCTACGTATCGTGGATTTCTATCCGGCCAATCATTTCGGTTTTCAATCCAACGATTAGACTTTTAAGATTTTTGAATCCAAATTATTTTAATTATGATATTTTTATATCATATGTGTATATAAAGTATTTCTATATTTTATTTTTCGTGTGTGCGTGATTCCTCCGAAGATTTAATCGTGTAACGGCGTTTTCGCATTTCGGGCTTCGTTCGGGCATTCGGGCTAAAATTTATTAGACATTGTATCAATTTGGGCCACAAATGGGGCCCACCCACACCATTTTTGGCTGGCCATACCCTTATCCCCTCCCCATTTTTCATTTTCTCATTTTATTTCCCATTTTTACACTTCACGTTTTCCTTAAACCTAAAAATATAGATTTTATTTTTTTCTCTCCTTCTCTTTTCTTCATTTTTGTGCCACCACGACCACCACACCATATCATCATCATCTTCAATTTTCTAGCTTGAAGGATTAGAGCTTTTTACATATTTGGATTCTACTCTTCAAGCTCTACACATCTATATCTCTCAATTCTTGATTAGAGTATAAACATGAACCCTAGATTTTCAATTTTCCTTTATTTTTACTAATTTTTATATGTATGATGATGTTATAGTACTTGTGTATGATTGCATTGATGTTATTATGTGTAGAAATGCTCGATTTACTATGTTTTCGGTATGATTAAAAGCGGACAGCAGCTATTTGTTTAAAATCAGTAAACTTAACAGATGTTTTTGGTTAAATAAAGTGTATAGATGAGTTCCTCTCATCAAGACAATAATTTTAGGCTTTGAATTCATGTTGTTTTGAGTTTCGAATCAAAAGTTATGCCCAATTTAGGGTTTTGATGAAATTAAAATGTAAAAGCTTGTATGATCAGTTGAGGTCCGACTTTGTGACCATTTTTGGAGTCTTTAAGGTGTACCATTGGGTTAGAATTGATGATTGGATGAACATTCATGTTCGGGTCATCAAAATTCGAGCCACAGATCACACGGAATAGCTAAAAAAAGTTTTAAATCGAATTAATGAGAATTTTGCTTCATGGCTATAGGTCACGACTTATGAACTGATCATGGGGTGTTCTTGAGTGCATTAATGTTTCGGGTTGGTTGGTTAGACGAGGATATATATAAAATTCGTCGAAAACTGACACTCGAGGCTCAAGTTATGACCCGGCGAACTTTTAATTAAACTTATGGTTATAAAATTTAAACTTATGTTATAAATAATGATTTGCATTATAATTAAATTACTTATGATATGAAGTTAATTATTTTTAATTAAGACTTATGATATATATTTATTATATCATTTAATAATTATGTTATGATTTAATTATTCTTATAATTAAACTTATGATTAATAATACTTAATTATTATTAATGAAAAATACTTATGATAAGTATTAAATTTATGTTAAGTGATTATTATATCAAGACTTATAATAAAGTTTAATTATTTGTTTATTTAATATAAAGCTTAGTTATTATTTATTTATAATTTAATTATTAATACTTAAGGTTTAATAATTATATTAAAATACTTATGATATGATTAATAATTCATTATTAATTAATAATACTTATGATATGATTAAAAATTTATTATTAATTAATAATACTTATGTTATGATTAATATTTAATTAATTAATTAAATACGTATGTTATATTAATTATATCATTTAAACTTATGTTAACTTGATAATTCAATTTAATTTAATTAAACTTATGATATGACATGATTATACAATTATGACTTTAAATAACATTATAACTTATATTATTAATATAATTTACACTTTTAATTTCATGTTGACTAAGTTTGACCAAGGTTGACTTTTGAGTTGATTTTCGGTTGACTTTGACTTTCAGTTGACTTTTGTTGACTTTTCTAATTAAGGAAACTTTCCTAAGATAAAAACTTTCTAAATATAGAAACTTTCTAAAAATAGAAACTTTCCTAAAATAGAATTTTCTAAAAATAGAAACTTTCCTAAAATAGAAACCTTCCAAAAATAAAAACTTTTCAAAAATTGAAACTTTTCAAAAATAGAAACATGCTAAAAATAGAAACTTTATAAAAAATAGAAAGTACGTGTTATACGTTGTCCTGATCATACCGAAACATACTGAGTGTTGTTCTATGCTTATTTACAACAAGTACTATAGCTATCATACTAAGACTTGACCTAAGTTAGTTATTTATATTGACCTGCTTTATTTATAGGTTGGCGTTGTGGTCATTTTTGATCACTTTACCATCTGATGTTCACATTACTGTATTGTTGCTTCATTTACGTTAAGGTGAGTTATAGTCTCATTTTTCTATTTTAAATCTTTTGGGATGAGAATACATGCATTTTATTTTTACATATTGGACACAAGTGGAAGTTGGTTTAAATTATTCATTGTGAGTCGAACAAAAATATTTCCTAATCTGTAATTGTAATCACTGGTTTCTACTGGTGAACGAGAATCCTATGGATAGATCTATCGGGCCTGACAGCCCCATTTCGTGCTAGTCGCGCAAGCAGTTTATAAGCGGAATGTATTAGTACTTCGTATTTTGGAAGATACACATGTTCAGTGTATATTTTTATATTGGTTTTGTTAAGGGTATGGAGTTGTTAAGTGATTACCAGGTGGCTCACGGGTTAATGGAATAATATTTTTATATGTTTTTGAGCATATAATTTTGTGGTCCAAAATGGGTCTTTATGTTTTCAAACATAAATTTTTATGGTTTAAATTAAATATTGTTTGCAATATTAAACCTATAATTCACTCAACATTTTTGTTGACAGTTTACTCGCATGTTTATTCTCAGGTTCATGATTGATTGCTTCCGCTATGCTTAGAGAGTCTGCATTGTCTGTCGCAGATTTTAATTTAAACATTAAACATTGCATTCTACTTTTGGGTTTAATACTTTGTGGGCATTTTGTTGACTTGGTTTTGGCCAACTTTGGATATTTACATATGATGGGTTTTTCTAAACTTACACATTTTGGTAGATTTCCTTTATAGGTAATCATTTTTAAATAAAGAATGCAATGTTATTTATTAGATTCATATAGAGTTACGATCAAGCTGTGGGACCAAGTGACGGAGCCGTTAAGGTTACTTGACGGGTCATCACATGGGTTGACTAAGATTGCATGTCGGTTGGAGTTACCAAAGAGCTTGCGGGGATTCCATCACCGTGTACGTGGTGCGGATGACCCAAATAGATTGTCAGTTGGCAATAATACTCTAAGTCGTAAGTTAGAGTGAGCCAAGGAATCGCGAAGAATTGTTGTGTGGATAGAACATTACGTTTAAGGAGGCGGGACTTATAGGATGTAATGGCGGCATCGAAGGGTTCAGAGTTATATGAGAACTCTAAGAGTTAAGGAAGGTGTATTTTTCCTATTTGCGATGAGGCTTGGATCACGAGGATGCGATCCAGTTTCAGTGGTGGAGAGTTGTAACACCCAGATATTCAGAGAAGGAACAACGTTCCAAATGCTTGAACGACGTTCCAGAATCCAAGAACGACGTTGTGTAAAGAAGGAATGTGTAAAACGATGAACATAACATTTTGGAGCAGTTTGAGGAACAACGTTCCTTATGTGGAACGGCGTTCTAATCTAACGTGTAGTAGAACGACGTTCCTATGCCTGCAATGACGTTCCGGTTACCAGATCTGAATTTCTAACTAGTTTTTGGGAGTTTTAAATGAGGGGCATTTAGGTCTTTTCACTTGTGGATGAACTTATAGCTGGTGATCAGATCCTAAACTCATTCTTATATCAATTCTTAACCACTCAAACTCTCTCATCTCTTTTAGAGTGAGAAACCCAAGCTTTAGAGAGATAAAGCTTAGATTGAGGAAGAAAGAGTTAGAATGGCTTCAAGGTGCAAGTGTTAAAGTTTTCATCTCGTTCCTAGCTACATTTTGGTAATAGTGGTAAGTTCTAACTCCAAATTTCATTTCATTTGATGTTAGGGTTTGAACTTGCATGTTCTTGAGAAAACCCATCTAGCTCACAAATGGGTGTTTGAAGCTAGTAGTAGGTGTTGTTGACCCTTGTTGGTGGGTTTTGGGTTGGAAGATAAATTGGCCATGTTAGGGCTTGTAATTTGGGTATAATCGCTAAGATTAGTGATTATGTTGGTGCTGGAACCCAAATGGGTGTGTTTTGAAGCTTGCTTGGAAATGGGTCAAAATTAGGGTTTGTGACTTAATTTTGGGGAAGACAAGTGTTTAGCACTTGTGATTTGGGTTAGTTGGTGTTATAGGACCATTTTCACTAGTGTTAAGTGATTATTGGTTAGTTTGGGCACGGGTTGTTCTTGAAAGTGTAATTGGGTCATAATTGCACTAAATGTCAATTTGGGTAGGTTTGTAATCCACCCTAATTGTGTTGTTTGTTATGTAATAAATGGAATAGGTACTTTCCATTAACGGTTGCGGATTTGGTTTGCATTCATCAAGGCGAAAATGTGAGTGTAAATATATTATATGCGTATGTATGTATAACACCCCCAGTTAGGGCCTGGGTGAAATGTGACTTAATATCAAATAAACCAATATATTATAATATACGAGAACAATACTAAATGATAAAATAAACTTTATTGAGTACGCAGCGGAATAAATGAAATGTCGTTACAATGACGGAAATAGCAACATAGTAAATGTTCAAATGCAATAGTAATAAATGCGATATCTCTTGATCCTATGTCCAAGTAGCATCACATAAGCAGTAAGTAAGAAAGCTTGAATCAATCAGCACCTGAGACAAAACATGCTAAAGTGTCAACCAAAAGGTTGAGTGAAATTCATAGGTTTAACAAATAAGTTTGACCGTTGTTTTAGACCACAAGATTTAGTTTGTAAAGTTGATCTCGCAGATCAAAAAGTTATGCCAGTGCGTGATATTTAGACTAAACGTTCAAGTTTGCCCCAAAGATAAGTTGTAGTGTATACTTGTCGGTATAATTTCATTATTAAGTAATACAATGACTTGGTCAAATGTATCGGGGACGTTACTCCCGATAGGCCTACCCCCAATAATTAAGCATGCATTCTGAGCAATTAAAAATATCACTATAGAGACTTAGTCTGACATAGCCGGGTATAGCATAGTTTAGTAGTTTGGCACTTGTGTCTAAATTGTAAAATGTAAAAACAGCATGTGTCTCACCCCAATAAAAGTAAGTAAGTTTGCTAGCAATAAAGAGTGGGGCTATGAATTCACCTTAGTAAGTAGAGAGAGATGGGCTAGTTATTCCTCGGAATAGAAAGTTAGATGAGTGAGCAGAAAAGTCAACCTATTGACATTTAAGAGTAGTAAGTGTTTTGCCCAAGTTTAAGTTTAAGTATGTAAGTGTTTAAGTATAGTTTGTTTTATTAAGTTTCCATTCTTAGTAAGTTTCTACTTTTAGAAAGTTTCCATTTTTAGAAAGTTCCTATTTTTAGAAAGTTTCTATTTTTAGTAAGTTTCCTATTTTAGTAAGTTTATAATTAGGAAGTTTCTATTTTAAAAGTGTTTCCATTTTAGGATACTTGCCATATTAGTTATACTTCCAATCACCCCTTTCCCTTCGAATGGCCATTTCAGGTCTAGGGGCTTGAGCTATAGGATCCTTTAAATCGGAAAATCCAAACCCTTCCGCCTAGAGTTTCGTAGAAACCATTCGTCAAGAAAGTTCGAAGATCTATATATATCTAATATATATCCCAAAATGTTTTTATGCGTTATAATATAGTATATGTGTTAATAACAGTATAAGTGTAAGTGTTAAATATTAGTATAAGTAATATTAGGGTTTCATTAATTAATTAGGTTTAATGAATTAAAGTAGTATTTTAATGATTAGGGTTTGTAATAAATGTCTAGGGTTTAATTAATGTCCTAGGGTTTAATAAATTAGGGTTTTAATAAATTAGGCTTTAGTAAATTAGGGTTTAAGTAATTAGGGTTAGGTTTAGGGTTTTATTTAATGTAGTAATGATTAGGTAATGATTAGGGTTTTAATAATTAAAGTATTATTAGGGTTTTAATTAATGTAGTATAGTTTAGGTGTAATTAGGGTTTAATATATATATATATATTCATGTATATGTTTATATATATAGTATTTATATTTTATATATATATATATATATATATATATATATATATACTCGTGTATATATATGTATATATATGTTTTATATATATTTTTTTACAAATAGGCATAGTGTATCTATTTATGGTATGTACATATCTAGTTACCCTTTTAAATATTAACAAATCTTCTAACAATCTTTAGGGTTTGGAAGATCAAACTAAAAATCTTTTTTTTAACCGTATGTGTATGTATGTATATATATTTATATTTTTTTTACTAGTAGATATATACATGTAATGTGTATATACCTTCCAATTATAACCACCTTAACATAATCTTTATTAGGTTTTAGGTTTCCAAAGATCAAACATAAAATCCTTTTTTTATATATATATACCGTAGGTATATGTATATGTATATATATATTTTATTTTATTTTTACAAGAACAATATATATGTATATGAACTAGTATGGATATGATTATGATTATAACATGAATTGAAAGTAAACTTTAAGAGTTTTGGATCTAGGGTTTGTTACCTTGATGAAGATGAATGAAGATTAACAAGAAAAGTTGATGAACATTTGAAGATGATGATCAAAAACCTTGAAGATTTGAAGAACACCTTTAAGATCTACGAAGAACGCGAAGAACACTTGAAGATGACTTGGAAAACCCTTGAAGGTGGTGATGGATTTCGATGGTGATGGTGGTGGTGGTTTCGGTTTTGGCCGAAACTATGGAAAGAGGGAGAGAGATTTTGAGAGAGAGTTGTAATTGTGATTTGGTACATAGAATGGGTTAGCTTAGGCCTCTATTTATAGGAGTGTTAGGAGGATTCTAGAATTAGGGTTTAATTAGGAATTACTTAGGAAACAAGTTGGCTTGAAGAGGGGGTTATGGGGGATGCTTGGGCCGAAAATTTGAGGGGCAAAAGGGTAATTTTACCCTCCTTAAAATCGGCTAGGGTTTAGGGAATTATGGTTTAACTTTTTCACTTTAGTCCTTATACTTTAACTTAGCTTAAATGGTTCCTTAATTATCCAAGTTTAATTACTTTAAGTGTACAAGTTTTAAAGTTATTTATTTGTTCCCAAAAGTTATTAACTCATTATCTTATCTTTTATTAACTTGTCTTTTATTACACAAAGTTAATTAGTATATTTTATAATTCTTAACGCTTAACAATTATCGATTAAAGTTTAATTATATTGTTGGGCATTTAATATGGAAAAGTAAAGAATGGAAAAATGAGGGTCGTTAAAGTTGTGACGACCCGGAAATTTCCGAACAAATTTAAACTTAATCTTTATATGATTTCAACACGATAAGCAAAGTCTGTAATGTTGAGTCTCGAAAACTTTGGAACATTTACATGGATGCATTAGCCCTTTTGACCTATGCCAGAAGATTCACGAACAATTGTGTGTAATTAAAATGTAAAATAATAATAATAATTTAGTAATATTAAAATGAATATATATATATATATATATATATATATATAAATAAATATATATGATAAGAAACTATATATGTATGATTCTTATAAATAATTATTATTA
Organism: Rutidosis leptorrhynchoides; assembly: GCF_046630445.1. Lineage (NCBI taxonomy): Eukaryota > Viridiplantae > Streptophyta > Magnoliopsida > Asterales > Asteraceae > Rutidosis > Rutidosis leptorrhynchoides. The sequence continues at coordinate 274,949,566 of NC_092337.1, forward strand.
TATGGTAATATATAAAAACGTATGAATATTAAATATTAAAATATAAAATCATATAATATTTATAATTAAATGTAAATTACAAATTAAAAATATATTTGTTATAATTGCTTTATTTATTAATATCAATATCTGTAGTATTAATATTAGTATATAAGAATGGAAATATGAAAATTTTTATATCATAATTATAAGTTGTATTATTATTAGACATTATTATTACGTTATCAATAACAAGTATTATTATTATTATCATAATATAGCTCTTAAAATTAGTATTATTATTAGCAATACTATTATTATATCAGTGCTATCGAAATTATTAATTATATTTTATTTAAAGTATATAATCTATTATATTTAGTAATGATATTATTATTATTATTTTACTATTATCATTTATTAGTATTAATATTAGTATTTTTATCAAAATAAATGTTAATAATGGTATTATCAATAATACATTGATAAATATTAAAAATTAATTAGATTTAAGTTATATATACATATAAACATATATATATAAATGAATAGATGTAAAAATCGATTATATACAAAAACAAATAAATACATATACTATATATGAGTGCAGACACACATACTGATAGACATATATACTAATTATACAAATACAGTACACGAGATACATACCCAAAATACTGATGTATTTACATGATTTCATATACAGATATATAAAAATATATGAACACTGTACATACATATGTATAAGAATAGAATGGAACGTATCCAGTTTATCAATCGTTTTCAAACTATTGATAACTTTGATTTCTGTCCGAAACCAGTACAAGTTGATTCCAAACAATCACAAGACTTTAAATTCAGTTAAAAATCCTTTTCTCCTTTTGTTTGTTTATATTTCTTTGTGTACTTGGTCTTTAATCTGTCTACATCAAATTCCTATCCACTCCATTCCAGTTGATAAACGAAACTAATCCACTTATAATATCAACTATCACGTACACCCACCTATATCACCACCTGCAAAAGAAAATCCATTACTTTATAAATATTCAGTTACAATAATCCTTTACAACCTGCAAAAGAAAACCCATTACTTTATCAATATTCATTTACAATAATCCTTCTACAACCTGCATATCATTCTCGAATGGTTGTTGCTACAGTTACTATAAATCACCACACAAGTACGCCACCTGCAGCTGCTAAAGAATAATGATATTGCTGTTTGGCAGCCTAAGAACCCCCATCTGCTGCTATCCATTTTCTGTTTGTGGTTTTGAATAAATAAACACCAAAACACCACCTGCAATCTCACAAAATACTCGACAAATTATTACTTGTAAACTGCTGTAATGATTCGAGAACACTAACCCGAGAATAACAAATCAACTCCATCTTCGTTATCACCCCACACTACAATAACTTCATTCTTTAATCTTGTTTGACAATACAACAGCCAAATGAAGTTCTTACTGGTTGATCACCAATATTTATATAACCTGCAACTCTGTTATTAAATAAACTATTTCTAACTTCTATCCACGAACCACCACTATAATTATCTATTTAACCAATCACACATTTCTACTTCTGTATTATTATTCATATGCCACAAATCGTTATATTATTATTCATTGCTACAATAAATAATCAAAACAGGTCATTAACTCTATTCAATTATCACTGAACCCTTCAAGAACACAATATAGCACTGCTCATGTTCAATTCAAATAAAACAAAAATACAGAGCAAATATATAGAGAGATGAAGAAATTTAGAGAAGTTAATGAACCAATTACCTATTACACCGATTAAGAAACGGTTAATCGATCGACTGATGATGGATGATGATCAGTGATGGAAACAAAGACTGATGAAGATGAACAAAAATGATAACAAATCGAGGACCTGCTATCCATCGATGATTGCTACTTATTTGATCTATGATGATGAAGGTGATTATTAATCGATTGAACGACGAAGATAATTTTCTTTCTCTGCTTAGGTTCTTGTTAATGATCGATTTTATTTGAGATCTGCCAGACGAGTATCCCCTTTTATTAGGTATAACAATATTACTCCGTATATTTATTAACTTTATGTTATTTATATTATTATTATTATTATTATTATTATTATTATTATTATTATTATTATTATTATTATTATTATTATTATTATTATTATTATTGCTATTTTTACAAGTAGCATAATTGTTATTATTATTACTATCGTCATTATCATTCTTATAAAATTATTAATTTGTAACACTAAAACTATCAATATTATCATAAATAGATACTTTTATCTAAAAATACATTACGCTATACTTTTATTATCAAAAAGATATTAGTTTAGCTATATCAATTAGTATATAAATATATACTAAACCTTAATATATAGTTTTTATTATTAATTATAAGTAATCGAAACTACATTATATGGTTGAATGATCGAAGCCGAATATGCCCCTTTTTGCTTGGTAGCCTAAGAATTAAGGAACATCACTAATTTTGAGAATTAGTACACGCCTAATTGACGCGAATCCTAAAGATAGATCTATTGGGCCTAACGAACCCCATCCAAAGTACCGGATGCTTTAGTACTTCGATGTTGTTTTATCATGTTCGAAGGATTTCCCGGAATGATAGGGGATATTCTTACATGCATCTTGTTAATGTCAGTTACCAGGTGTTCAATCCATATGAATGATATTTTTGTCTCTATGCATGGGACGTATATTTATGAGAACTGGAAATGAAATTTTTGTGGTCTATTAAAATGATGGAAATGAATGTTTATGATAAACTAATGAACTCACCAACCTTTTGATTGACACTTTAAAGCATGTTTATTCTCAGGTATGAAAGAAATCTTCCGCTGTGCATTTGCACATTTTAGAGATATTACTTGGAGTCATTCATGATATATTTCAAAAGACGTTGCATTCGAGTCGTCGAGTTCATCAAGGTTATTATTAGGTCAATTATAGTGGGATATATTATGAAATGGTATGCATGCCGTCAACTTTCGAAGTAAAGAAAGTTTGTCTTTTCAAAACGAATGCAATGTTTGTAAAATGTATCATATAGAGGTCAAGTACCGCGCGATGTAATCAACTATTGTGAATCGTTTATAATGTATATGAACGGATCCTTTCAGTTGGTATCAGAGCAGTGGTCTTAGCGAACCAGGTCTGCATTAGTGTGTCTAACTGATAAGTCATTAGGATGCATTAGTGAGTCTGGACTTCGACCGTGTCTGCATGTTAAAAGTTTTGCTTATCATTTGGTGTAAAAAATTACCTGCTTATCATTCTTAGAGAATCACTTGCTTATCATCCTTAGTCTATACACATCTTATTGTATTGATTGCATGATTAGTGTATAGACAAAATTCATATCTTAGCATATCTGCTAATTCATATCTTAGCGTATCTGTTACTGTAAACTTTGCCTGACATTTTCCGTAGATTCCTCCGTAACTTATGGGATTTTAGTATTATATATGCATATGTAAATTATGTATTGCAGGGTACTAATCTACATCCTATAATCTATTTCCAATCAAAAATCCTTCATATGATCGTACGAGATGAATCCCTCAACCAGTTCGAATTCCTCGGATTCCGATAACTATTTCGATATGGATTTCCACTCGAACTCCGAAAGCAGTGTAACCGGAATGGATCAACTGATTGGCCATCATCTATTCTGGATGAATTCGGGCTGGGTTCGTAGTCTCCTCAATCATTGGAGACAAGAAGAAGGTGATCCTTTCCATCCACCACATTGCCCTCTTGGCGAAGAACCTAAAGCACTTACCGACGAACCTGTCCGAAACACCATTTTCTCTCTCATTTCCAGAGTATCTCGTCACGATTATATACTATACCAAATTCTAGATCATATTTATCCGCTCGTCCGAACCGACAATCACCCCAGTGTAATAGAAGAAGTCAACGAGCTTCGTGCTCGGGTAGTGGCTTTGAAGAATATGGTGCAAACGTTACAAACACCAGTAGCAGCATCAACAGCATAACCAGTACCACCATCATCAACACCCACAGTATCGTTACCACCACCATCAACTACGGCATCGCAAACCTCAACTTCACAATCTGTCACACGAACATCAACGTCATACGCACCATAGATACCAGGGAGTACCAACAACAATGAATGATGAAGTATTAATTCATAACTTCATAGAAGAAATATTCTGCAAAGAATATGTGGTTTCTAAAAGTTTTAGAGATTATTTATTCTAGCTCAAACCAAAAATCAAATGATTTTAATATCATATTGACTCATTAAATCCATAATTACCTCTGAAGAAAAGATATATGTATATATATTTTCATAAAGATTGTAATTGAAAATTCTTTCGTACAAACTGTTAATGATGAAAATATTTTAACGGGTATGTAATACCCGAGGAATATTTAGATTTCACATTAATAAGTTACACGGTACATTCTTCCAAAATGATTCAACAATCATTTACTATCCTACTTACATCCACAGATATACGTGTCCGTTCATCGCAGAATAACCATTTTCACTCAATTTCATATCCGGATTTTTACCTATCAGAATCCAACAAGTGGCATAATGAAGAAAACATTGGACAAAATAAAATTTGTTAGAAACAAACAAATTAACTATGAGAAATTTTGTTAAGAATCCACGCTAACGAAACCCTAGCTAACTGTTCCTAGCTAACTGTTAATTCCGTATTACATTTTAATTATCACAATTTATTTATCGCAATTTAATTTTCGCAAGTTATTTTATCGCAATTTTAATTCTCGCAATTTTATTTATCATCATTTAATTTCTGTTATTTACTTTACGCATTTAATTTATCGTCATTTAATTTCTGTTATTTATTTTACGCACTTTAAATATCGGGACACGTATACAAGGTTTTGACATATCATATCGACGCATCTATATATATTATTTGGAATCACCATAGACACTCTATATGCTGTAATGCTAGAGTTCGTTATACAAGGTTGAGGTTGATTCTATAATAATATATATACTTTGAGTTGTGATCGAGTCTGAGACATGTACACGGGTCACGATACGTATTAATTAATTCGAATATTATATATTAAACTATATATGAATTATTGGACTGTCAACTGTGGACTATCGACTATGGACTAATAACGTTTGACAATTAAAATGAATTAAAATATTGATTATAACATATGAAACTAGACAATTCTTCAAGTTTGCCACTTGATTTCATCTTAAACCTCATTTGTATCTTAACGATTCCAATCTACGTTCAAACCTTTCATGATTCTTGAAAATACCTCAATCGAGAGGAGGAACCAACCGCACTTCATCTACAGAAGGAAGGATTTATGCATACAGTTATGCACCTGGAAAACTCTCGGAACTTAAATAGAAGTTTAACACGAATCTATAATCCCTTTAGGCATTGTTATTACCGAAAATAACATTGTAATTTTTTTTTTAAATTAGCCAATTTTGTCACAGCTCCAGCAAATCAACTTCGACTATTCGTTCGAAACAACCTTATTATAACCTTGATATATATCCATGCTCTTTTATTGTTACCGGGGAACCTTTTATATTCCACCATATTACCAACATCGTTTAATCATCTAAAAAGACAATTCTCCTGAAACCACCTCGAATTGATAACTGATGATTCAGATATCGTAGCATTAAATGTAGAGGAAACAGAAAAATTGTAGATGGTCTAAAATGGCCAAAAGTTTGATGATAAAGAAGGGAGTGTTAGGAACGCTCGATAGAAAATTTGGTACTGAAAAACAGATTGAGCAAACCATGAAGGAAACCAAGGCCAAATACAAGGACCATACTATATATTCAAAGAAACCAGGTAATTCTGGATCCGATGAAACCATCAACGAATATCTTGCTCCATACTCATGTTAAAATCTTGCGGAAAATCTTTCTTCAGCAACCATCGAACTTAGAAATTCCAAAATATCATCAAAAATATCTTCGATATTTCTGAAGATATTTTCATAAATATTCTCGTCCGAAATTATTTATCTTTTCGTGCTATCTATATTACATCATAAAGGAAACTACTTTAGTTTCAAAAAAAAAATTCTTTAAAATTTGAGTTTGAATTATGAATGATTTTTAAGTAGTGTTGGGAACTGAAGTATGAGTTAGTATAATATAATGACACTTGATCAATGTGATTATATTACAGTAAGTCATGCTGAGTTTCTAAATGGAATGTGATCATTCACAGATCATAACGTCATCATATGCCATGTTACACGACTCCTACGTTCTGTCTAATCTATAAACATATCAAGAACATATTTTCTTGATAGTCCTATCTTTCCTTTAATTATGGTAATTTGACAAGTCAAATTGTGCTATTACCGTTTCTTTCTTAGGACATTAACAATGTTCATTCTGAAACTTATATCTATGAATTCTGGACCATTACAAGAGATGCCCAATCGCAAGAAGAAGAAACGAAGGGACAAAGCTCCGAAATAGAAATTTGAGTATAAATCGCAGCAAATAGGGGGAGTATTAACTGGGGATGACAATGATTATAGAAAGCAGAAGCAAGGATTTCGAAGTATAAGGGAAGATATAAAGCCCGATAACAACACATAAACTACAAACCGTATATATCAATGTTTATTCCAACATAAAGACACGGGAGAATTAAAAACACTGTAACCCCAAGGGCGAGGTAGAAGAAAACAGATTCCTCTGGTGGGAGTTGGAAAAGAAGGATGATTATTGTGATAGTAAGGATAAGGACAAGGATCAGGACTGGGTTAAGCATTCTTTACAATCTTTTGAATTTGGGAATTGAGTATAGGAATGGTAAAAGTAACGGAACGGAAGAAGTTATTTTATAATGAAATATGTGATAGAGAAATCAAGGCAAATCTCCGCATTTAATTAGAGAGATCCTAAATTCCTGATTTGCCAAAGAATCAAATCTTTTAGATTTCGAAGATTTTCTTTAAATCACTTGAATTCCGGAATTCAACCAAGACAATGTCAAAAGTTAAGACGAAACTTTTCAATCATTTGTGACAGCTTCACTCGTACTCTTCGAGTAATCGAATTATCTTATCCATATTACCCAACTGTAATAAAACTCTAATTATCAGCTCATATTCGTCATGAAAACATTTTTATTGATAGCCATGACAACCCCACTCAAATTTCGGGACGAAATTTATTTAACGGGTAGGTACTGTGACGACCCGGAAATTTCCGAACAAATTTAAATTTAATCTTTATATGATTTCAACACGATAAGCAAAGTCTGTAATGTTGAGTCTCGAAAACTTTGAAACATTTACATGGATGCATTTGCCCTTTTGACCTATGCCAGACGATTCACGAACAATTGTGTGTAATTAAAATGTAAAATAATAATAATAATTTAGTAATATTAAAATGAATATATATATATATATATATATATATACATATATATATATATATATATATATATATATATATATATATATATATATATATATATATATATATATATATATATATATATATATATATATATATATATATATATATATATATATATATGATAAGAAACTATATATGTATGATTCTTATCAATAATTATTATTATATGGTAATATATCATATAAAATTTAAAATTAAATGTAAATTACAAATTAAAAATATATTTGTTATAATTGCTTTATTTATTAATATCAATGTCTGTAGTATTAATATTAGTATATAAGAATGGAAATATGAAAATTTTTATATCATAATTATAAGTTGTATTATTATTAGGCATTATTATTACATTATCAATAACAAGTATTATTATTATTATCATAATAAGGCTCTTAAAATTAGTATTATTATTAGTAATACTATTATTATATCAGTGCTATCAAAATTATTAATTATATTTTATTTAAAGTATATAATCTATTATATTTAGTAATGATATTATTATTATTTTACTATTATCATTTATTAGTATTAATATTAGTATTTTTTTCAAAATAAATGTTAATAATGGTATTATCAATAATACATTGATAAATATTAAAAATTAATTAGATTTAAGTTATATATACATATAAACATATATATATATATAAATGAATAGATGTAAAAATCGATTATATACAAAAACATATAAATACATATACTATATATGAGTGCAGACACACATACTGATATACATATATACTAATTATACAAATACAGTACACGAGATACATACCCAAAATACTGATGTATTTACATGATTTCATATACAGATATATAAATATATATGAACACTGTACATACATATGTATAAGAACAGAATGGAACGTATCCAGTTTATCAATCGTTTTCAAACTATTGATAACTTTGATTTATGTCCGAAACCAGTACAAGTTGATTCCAAACAATCACAAGACTTTAAATTCAGTTAAAAATCCTTTTCTCCTTTTGTTTGTTTATATTTCTTTGTGTACTGGGTCTTTAATCTGTCTACATCAAATTCCTATCCACTCCATTCCAGTTGATAAACGAAACTAATCCACTTATAATATCAACTATCACGTACACCCACCTATATCGCCACCTGAAAAAGAAAACCCATTACTTTATCAATATTCAGTTAGAATAATCCTTTACAACCTGCAAAAGAAAACCCATTACTTTATCAATATTCAGTTACAATAATCCTTCTACAACCTACATATCATTCTCAAATGGTTGTTGCTACAGTCACTATAAATCACCACACATGTACGCCACCTGCAGCTGCTAAAGAATAATGATATTGCTGTTTGACAGCCTAAGAACCCCCATCTGCTGCTATCCATTTTCTGTTTGTGGTTTTGAATAAGTAAACACCAAAACACCACTTGCAATCTCACAAAATACTGTACAAATTATTACTTGTAAACTGCTGTAATGATTCGAGAACACTAACCCGAGAACAACAAATCAACTCCATCTTCGTTATCACCCCACACTACAATAACTTCATTCTTTAATCTTGTTTGACAATACAGCAGCCAAATGAAGTTCTTACTGGTTGATCACCAATATATATAACCTGCAACTCTGTTATTATATAAACTGTTTCTAACTTCTATCCAAGAACCACCACTATAATTATCTATTTAACCAATCAGACATTTCTACTTCTGTATTATTATTCATATGCCACAAATCGTTATATGTTAGCCGATATTGCTGCAATAAATAATCAAAACAGGTCATTAACTCTATTCAATTATCACTGAACCCTTCAAGAACACAATATAGCACTACTCATGTTCAATTCAAATAAAACAAAAATACAGGGCAAATATATAGAGAGATGAAGAAATTTAGAGAAGTTAATGAACCAATTACCTATTACACCGATTAAGAACCGATTAATCGATCGACTGATGATGGATGATGATCAGTGATGGAAACAAAGACTGATGAAGATGAACAAAAATGATAACAAATCGAGGACCTGCTATCCATCGATGATTGCTACTTGTTTGATGTGTGATGATGAAGGTGATTATTAATCGATTGAACGACGAAGATAATTTTCTTTCTCTGCTTAGGGTTCTTGTTAATGATCGATTTTATTTGAGATCTGCCAGACGAGTATCCCCTTTTATTAGGTATAACAATATTACTCCATATATTTATTAACTTTATGTCATTTATATTATTATTATTATTATTATTATTATTATTATTATTATTATTATTATTATTATTATTTTTATTATTATTTTTTATTATTATTATTATTATTATTGCTATTTTTACAAGTATCATAATTGTTATTATTATTACTATCGTCATTATCATTCTTATAAAATTATTACTTTGTAACACTAAAACTATCAATATTATCATAAATAGATACTTTTATCTAAAAATACATTACGCTATACTTTTATTATCAAAAAGATATTAGTTTAGCTATATCAATTAATATATAAATATATACTAAACCTTAATATATGGTTTTTTTTATTAATGATAAGTAATAGTTATATGAAACATATAAACTAAATATATTAAATTTATATAAATAACATATAGTATAACAAATATAGTATTAATAACAAGAGTATATATATAATTGAACGATTACGATTACGTGTGTTATTATATCCACAAATGATATAGGTTCATGAATCTGATGCCAACCCTGCATTGTTCAAATGTCGTCATATGTATTTTACTACAAAATACAGTACTGTGAGTTTCATTCGCCTTTTTACCCTTTATATTTTTGGGCTGAGAATACATGCGAAATTTATATAAATGTTTTACGAAATAGACACAAGTAATAGAAACTACATTATATGGTTGAATGATCGAAGCCGAATATGCCCCTTTTTGCTTGGTAACCTAAGAATTAGGGAACCTCATTAATTTTGAGAATAAGTGCACGCCTAATTGACGCGAATCCTAAAGATAGATCTATTGGGCCTAACGAACCCCATCCAAAGTACCGGATGCTTTAGTACTTCGATGTTGTTTTATCTTGTCCGAAGGATTTCCCGGAATGATAGGGGATATTCTTATATGCATCTTGTTAATGTCGGTTACCAGGTGTGTTCAATCCATATGAATGATATTTTTGTCTCTATGCATGGGACGTATATTTATGAGAACTGGAAATGAAATTCTTGTGGTCTATTAAAATGATGGAAATGAATGTTTATGATAAACTAATGAACTCACCAACCTTTTGATTGACACTTTAATGCATGTTTATTCTCAGGTATGAAAGAAATCTTCCGCTGTGTATTTGCTCATTTTAGAGATATTACTTGGAGTCATTCATGATATATTTCAAAAGACGTTGCATTCAAGTCGTTGAGTTCATCAAGGTTATTATTAGGTCAATTATAGTGGGATATATTATGAAATGGTATGCATGCCGTCAACTTTCGATGTAAATAAAGTTTGTCTTTTCAAAACGAATGCAATTTTTGTAAAATGTATCATATAGAGGTCAAGTACCTCGCGATGTAATCAACTATTGTGAATCGTTTATAATTTATATGAACGGGTCCTTTCAATAGTACCTCCCCGTTATTGAAAACTTCATCCCGAAGTTTTAGGTAGATTTTTGTATCAGCAGTTGAGAAGAGATGGGGATATTTCCGTATCATGTGGTGTTTGCGTTCCCAGGTATATATGGGGCCTCTACACGAATTCCAACGGACTTTAACGATAGGTATGTTGTTTTTACGTGTTTGTTTGACCTCTCCTTCCATGATTTCTATAGGTTCTTCAACGAAGTGCATTTGCTCATCAATGCGGACATCATCCAGAGGAATAACCAGCGTGTCATCAGCAAGACACCGTTTAAGATTTGAGCATTAAACACATCATGTACTTGGCTAAGTTCAGTTGGTAGTTCTAATAGGTATGCCACGGGACCGACTCTTTGGGTAACTGTGAAAGGTCCGACATATCGTGGGCTGAGTTTGCTTCGTTTACCGAAATGGAAAACACCTTTCCAAGGGGATACTTTCAACATGACTTTATCTCCAATTTGGAATTCTATGTCCTTTCGTTTATTATCGGCATAGCTCTTTTGTCGGCTATGGGTAGTTTCTAATCGTTGCTTAATCTGAACGATCTTTTCGGTAGTTTCGTGAATGATTTCAGGACCAGTTAAATGTCTGTCCTCGAGTTCATCCCAACACAAAGGGGATCTACACTTCCAGCCATATAAAGCTTCAAAAGGTGCAGCTTTAATGCTAGAGTGATAACTGTTGTTGTAAGAAAATTCAACTAAAGGTAGATGTCTATCCCATCCTTTGCCGAAATCGATTGCACAAGCACGTAGCATATCTTCCATGGTTTGAATAGTTCGTTCACTTTGTCTATCAGTTTGTGGTTGATAGGCTGTACTCATGTCGAGTTGAGTTCCAAGAGCAGATTGTAAAGTTTTCCAGAATCTAGAAACGAATCGACCGTCGCGATCAGAAATAATCGAGATAGGAACTCCATGACGCGAGAAAATTTCTTTAATGTAAAGCTGTGATAATTTCTCCATCTTGTCAGTTTCCTTGATCGGTATGAAATGTGCAGATTTAGTAAGACGATCAACTATGACCCAAATAGTATCGTTACCGTTCGAAGTCTTAGGTAACTTAGTAACGAAGTCCATAGTGATACATTCCCATTTCCACTGTGAAATATCGGGTTGTGTCAATAGACCAGAAGGCTTTTGATGTTCAGCCTTGACTTACAGATAAGTGAGACACTTACTAACATAAGTAGCAATGTCGGCTTTCATGTTAGGCCACCAGTATAATTGCTTCACATCGTGATACATCTTACTGGAACCGGGATGAATAGAATACCTAGTCTTATGAGCTTCATCCAAGACTAGTTCACGGAGATTATCGAAGCGAGGAACCCAAATTCTGTTGCCAAAGTACCGTGTACCATTAGCTTTCACTTGAAGTTGGTTCTTAAAACCAATAGGTCCTTCACCTTCGTAAGTGTCGGTTTAATAGCTTTCGATTGAGCTTCACAGATTCGCGAGATAAGATTTAATTTGATCTTCAGGTTTAGAGCACGAACATGTTTAACATCGTCTTTTCGACTAAGGGCATCGACAACTACATTCGCCTTGCCAGGATGATATTTCAGCTCACAGTGATAATCGTTTAATATCTCGAGCCATCGGCTTTGCCTCATGTTCAGCTGTTTTTGATCAAAGATGTGTCGAAGACTTTTATGGTCAGTGTACATCGTAAAATGGGTACCATACAGATAATGTCTCCATATCTTTAATGCAAATACCATGGCACCTAACTCAAGGTCATGTGTGGTATAGTTCTCCTCATGTTTCTTCAACTGCCTAGATGCGTAGGCAATAACCTTTTCTCGTTGCATTAAAACACAACCAAAGCCTTGTTTCGAAGCATTGCAGTAAACAACAAAGTCGTCAGTACCTTCAGGTAAGGATAGAATCGGGGCTGTGGTCAATTTCTCGTTCAGAATCTTGAAAGCAGACACCTGTTCTTTGGACTACTCAAACTTCTTCCCTTTTTGAGTTAGCTTTGTAAGAGGTTTAGCAAGTAGGGGAAAATCTTTTATAAACCTTCGATAGTAACCGGCAAGTCCCAAAAATTGTCGAATATGCTTCGCAGTCTTTGGTATCTCCCAGTTCTGAATAGCAGTAATCTTGGCTGGATCGACATGTATTCCGTTTCCATCAACAACATGTCCAAGGAATTGTACGGGTTTGAGCCAAAACTCGCACTTAGAAAATTTAGCATAAATTTGTTCCTTTCGTATGAGTTCAAGAATCATGCGCAAATGTTACTCATGTTCTTCCTCACTCTTGGAGTAGATCAAAATGTCATCAATGAAAACAATGACGAATTTGTTGAGAAAAGGTTTGCAAACACGGTTCATAAGATCCATGAACACAGCAGGAGCGTTGGTCAAACCAAAAGGCATGACACAAAATTCATAGTGCCCATAACGAGTGCGAAAAGCAGTCTTAGGAATATCGGATTCCTTGACTCTGAGTTGGTGATAACCGGATCTCAAATCAATCTTTGAATAGAAGCTTGACCCTTGGAGTTGGTCGAATAAATCATCAATACGTGGCAATGGATAACGGTTCTTGATAGTAAGATTGTTAAGTTCGCAGTAATCAATGCACATCCTTAACGTACCATCTTTCTTCTTAACAAATAGAATAGGAGCTCCCCATGGAGACGAGCTTGGACGAATGAAACCTTTATCCAATACTTCTTGGAGTTGGTTGGATAATTCCTTCATCTCGGAGGGTGCTAATCGGTATGGAGCTTTAGCAATGGTGTAGCACTGGGAGTTAAATCAATTTGAAATTCAACTTGTCGAGGAGGTGGAAGACCAGAAAGATCTTCGGGAAACACATCGGGAAAGTTTTTAACCACTGGTACATCTTCAATACTCTTCTCTTCCGATTCAATCATCTTAACGTGGGCTAGAATAGCTGGATAACCTTTCATAAGATATTTGCGGGTTTTGATACATGAGATAATATTGAGATTGGAACCACTCTTTTTACCTTGGATGATGAGAGTCTCTCCATTTCCCAATAGAACATGAACAGTTTTATCGTAACACATGATAGCAGAATGTAATGGACGTAACCAATCCATTCCAACTACGACGTCAAAACTTCTGAGCTCGACCGGCAAAAGGTCTATCTTAAATTCTTTATTGGCTAAGATTAGGTTGCAGTTTTTATAGATTTTATCGACTTGCATGATCTTTCCATTGGCTACTTCTACTAATCGTTTAGTTTCTAAGGGTTGAGGCTTTTCAGTAAATAGGGTACAAAATTCACTAGACACGTAACTTTTGTCGGCACCAGTATCGAATAAAATAGTGGCATAACAATTATTAAGAAGATACGTACCCGTGATGACCTCATCCTCATCTCGAGCTTCAGCGGCAGTGATAACAAACGCACGACAGCAGTAGTATTAGTTCCAGGAGTGGGATTATCCTTCTTCTTAGGGCAATTTGGACTAATGTGTCCCTTTTCTCCGCAAGTATAACATGTAGGAGGAGCTTTGGCTGGAACAATAGCCTTATCCTTTGGAGGAGTCTTACACGTCTTAGCAACGTGTCCCACTTTCTTACACAACGAACAAGTAGCAATACACTTCCCCGGGTGATGCCTCTCACAACGAACACAGAAAGGATAGGTACCCTTATAATTAAACCTTGTACTATCTGTAGGCTTCTTACTAGCATTTTGAGTAGAATCTTGAGATGACTCAAACTTCCTCTTACCATCATTACCCTTGGTCTCAACCTGCTTACTAGCCGACGCTCTTCTTCTCTTGGCTAACATCAAATTTTGTGCCATAATAATCACAGCATCAAGAGTAACCTTCTCAGCAGCAATAACATTCCCCTAAACATCCTCGGGGAGACCTTCAATATATCATTCAATCCTTCTAGATTCGGTAGGAAACATCTCGGGACATAGAGTAGAAAGCTCAAGATAACAGTTGGTGTAGCTTTCAATATCAGTTCCCTTCACCTTGAGTTCCGATAACTCAGCTTCAAGTTTCTGAACTTGACTTCGAGGGTAGAATTTATTAATCATCATGCTTTTGAGTTCGTCCCATGGAATTGCATCAGCATTGTCAATTCCTACGAACTTGGCATGAGCAGACCACCAAGTTAAAGTATTGTCACCTAATGAGCTAGTGGCATACTTTACTCGATCGTCATCACCACAGTTACAAATACGAAAAATGGACTCCATCTTCTCGAACCAACGAACTAGTTTGATAGCTTCTTCATTTCCCTTGAATGCGGGAGGATGACAGTTTGTAAAGTCCTTGTATGAACAAGGTTTCGGTTGAGGATTAACATTATTAGCTTGAGCGTTGCCTTTTTCGGCAGTGAGTAACTGTTGGAATTGCTCGGTAGTCAATACGATATTGTTAACAGTAGGTGCAGCTGGACGAACCATGATTTTGCTACATAGAAGTGAACATAAGTCGGATAAGTTAACAAGTTATAGGTTTGAGCAATTATAAGTATGAATAAGATAAAGTATTGATATCACATGATATTAATAAAACACTTTATATTATTAAGAAACGAGGCGTTAAATAAGCCTTTTAATACACGACTCGAAAATAGAAAATAGTTTAAGGCATAGCCTTTACATCGATGGAAAATGGAAAAATAACTAAGAAATATTAAGATTGAAGTAGTCTTCATATTTCTTCTTCTCGTCCTCAAACTGCTTCATCACTTTTTCCATGTTATCCTTCACAAGTTTCTCTAGCCTTTCGGTTTGAGAGTCGAGAGACTCTTTCATAAACTTCTCATATCGCTCGTTCTTTTCTTTTTGCTTTTCGTAGAGGTACTCGAGATTGTCGTAAAGGTTGGTAACACGACTGTCGACGGTATTGGTGTCGTATTCCTTTAGTGCCAACTTCTTGTCAACACGACTTCTCTCTATATTCATCCGGATATCAACTTCCTCTTTGAGATGAGCAAGTGATTGCTTTCCCCAACGGATGTTGCGTTCTTCCTCATACCTTAGCAGCATTAACTCCTTTCTTAGCTTCACGTTTTCTTCCACCAATTTCTTAATTTCGTGATCTTTCTCATCTATACGGACCTCCACTCTCACCATGTGGCAAAGCAAACCCTCAATGTTCCTCTCGGTATCTTTTCGTAGGTTCAAGATCTCATACTCAGCAGCATCATTATAAGAAGGAGATCGGGTTCTCTTCCTTGACAGACCAGCTTCTTCATGATTTTTTCCTTTATCCTCGATTCTTGGAGTTGGATAGTATTGAGGAGACCCATGTCGAATAATATTTGGGCTATAATATGGTGACGGTGAGGCAGGACTGTAGGAAGGACTTCGAACAGGTCTCGAAGTTGCAGAGTATCCAACACCTACCTCGGTGGTAGGGTTGAGAGTGGTTTTGTTAGGCTTGTTAACGCTTGAGCTTGACATCCTAACATTAGGAAAGAGACTTTGATTAGAATCTTTAAGTCAAGTTTAGTAAAGCATAATTGTTAAGATTATAGGGCAATCCTAAGTGCTGTAAGTCTAAGGCAGGAAAATTTATAGTTTCCTAGATTGCTAAGGCACCTTAGTTAACAAGTAAGCACACATAAAGATGCAATCATGGTTCTCTATAACAGCCTGGTTTTCTCTGATAACAATCTATCACACCCCTCAGTTAGGGCATGGGCGAAATGTGACTTAATATTAAATAAACCAACATATTATAATACACGAGAACAATACTAAATGATAAAATAAACTTTATTGAGTACGCAGCGGAATAAATGAAATGTCGTTATAATGAAGGAAATAGCAACATAGTAAATGTTCAAATGCAATAGTAATAAATGCGATATCTCTTGATCCTATGTCCAAGTAGCATCACATAAGCAGTAAGTAAGAAAGCTTGAATCAATCAGCACCTGAGACAAAACATGCTAAAGTGTCAACCAAAAGGTTGAGTGAAGTTCATAGGTTTAACAAATAAGTTTGATCGTTGTTTTAGACCACAAGATTTAGTTTGTAAAGTTGATCTCGCAGATCAAAAAGTTATGCCAGTGCGTGATATTTAGACTAAACGTTCAAGTTTTCCCCAAAGACAAGTTGTAGAGTATACTTGTCAGTTTAATTTCATTATTAAGTAATACAATGACTTGGTCAAATGTATCGGGGACGTTACTCCCGATAGGCCTACCCCCAATAATTAAGCATGCATTCCGAGCAATTAAAAATATCACTGTAGGGACTTAGTCGGACATAGCCGGGTATAGCATAGTTTAGCAGTTTGGCACTTGTGTCTAAATTGTAAAATGTAAAAACAGCATGTGTCTCACCCCAATAAAAGTAAGTAAGTTTGCTAGCAATAAAGAGTGGGGCTATGAATTCACCTTAGTAAGTAGAGAGAGATGGGCTAGTTATTCCTCGGAATAGAAAGTTGGATGAGTGAGCAGAAAAGTCAACCTATTGACATTTAAGAGTAGTAAGTGTTTTGCCCAAGTTTAAGTTTAAGTATGTAAGTGTTTAAGTATAGTTTGTTTTACTAAGTTTCCATTCTTAGTAAGTTTCTACTTTTAGAAAGTTTCCATTTTTAGAAAGTTCCTATTTTTAGAAAGTTTCTATTTTTAGTAAGCTTCCCATTTTAGTAAGTTTATAATTAGGAAGTTTCTATTTTAAAAGTGTTTCCATTTTAGGATACTTGCCATATTAGATATACTTCTAATCACCCCTTTCCCTTCGAATGGCCATTTCAGGTCTAGGGGCTTGAGCTATAGGATCCTTTAAATCGAAAAATCCAAACCCTTCCGCCTAGAGTTTCGTAGAAACCATTCGTCAAGAAAGTTCGAAGATCTATATATATCTAATATATATCCCAAAATGTTTTTATGCCTTATAATATAGGTAGTATAGTATATGTGTTAATAATAGTATAAGTGTAAGTGTTAAATATTAGTATAAGTAATATTAGGGTTTCATTAATTAATTAGGTTTAATTAATTGAAGTAGTATTTTAATGATTAGGTTTGTAATAAATGTCTAGGGTTTAATTAATGTCCTAGGGTTTAATAAATTAGAATTTTAATAAATTAGGGTTTAGTAAATTAGGGTTTAAGTAATTAGGGTTAGGTTTAGGGTTTTATTTAATGTAGTAATGATTAGGTAATGATTAGGGTTTTAATAATTAAAGTAGTATTAGGGTTTTAGGGTTTTAATTAATTCGTGTATATGTATATATATAGTATTTATATTTTTTTTTATATATATGTATATACTCGTGTATATATATGTATATATATGTTTTATATATTTTTTTTTACAAATAGGCATAGTGTATCTATTTATAGTATGTACATATCTAGTTATCCTTTTAAACATTAACAAATCTTCTAACAATCTTTAGGGTTTGGAAGATCAAACTAAAAATCTTTTTTTTTTAAATAACCGTATGTGTATGTATGTATATATATTTATATTTTTTTTACTAGTAGATATATATATGTAATGTGTATATACCTTCCAATTATAACCACCTTAACATAATCTTTATTAGGTTTTAGGTTTCCAAAGATCAAACATAAAATCCTTTTTTTATATATATATACCGTAGGTATATGTATATGTGTATATATATTTTATTTTATTTTTACAAGAACAATATATATGTATATGAACTAGTATGGATATGATTATGATTATAACATGAATTGAAAGTAAACTTTAAGAATTTTGGATCTAGGGTTTGTTACCTTGATGAAGATGGATGAAGATTAACAAGAAAAGTTGATGAACACATGAAGATGATGATCAAAAACCTTGAAGATTTGAAGAACACCTTTAAGATCTACGAAGAATGCGAAGAACACTTGAAGATGACTTGAAAAACCCTTGAAGGTGGTGATGGATTTCGATGGTGATGGTGGTGGTGGTTTCGGTTTTGGCCGAAACTAGGGAGAAAGGGAGAGAGATTTTGAGAGATAGTTGTAATTGTGATTTGGAACATAGAATGGGTTAGATTAGGCCTCTATTTATAGGAGTGTTAGGAGGATTCTAGAATTAGAGTTTAATCAGGAATTACTTAGGGAACAAGCTGGCTTTAAGAGGGGGTTATGGGGGATGCTTGGGCCGAAAATTTGAGGGGCAAAGGGGTAATTTTACCCTCCTTAAAATCGGTTAGGGTTTAGGGAATTAGGGTTTAACTTTTTCACTTTAGTCCTTGTACTTTAACTTAGCTTAAATGGTTCCTTAATTATCCAAGTTTAATTACTTTAAGTGTACAAGTTTTAAAGTTATTTATTTGTTCCCAAAATTTATTAACTCATTATCTTATCTTTTATTAACTTGTCTTTTATTACACAAAGTTAATTAGTATATTTTATAATTCTTAACGCTTAACAATTATCGATTAAAGTTTAATTATTAAGTTTAATTATATTGTTGGGCATTTAATATGGAAAAGTATAGAATGGAAAAATGAGGGTCGTTATAGTATGCATAGGATTGGTGCGGGTGTGGTAGAATGATCCTTGTGCGTTCGGGTTTACTTTACAGGTGTGTGGATGAAGGACCCCGTGAGTTTAGGGTCCACGTGGCACATTTGTGCATTTTGAGTTACCACCCTTAGGGTAGTATATCTTGTGAGCTTCCGATTCACATTGACAAGTAGGTTAACCCCGTTGTTGATGCTGTTGAGGTGATTTGGGAAGTGAATCGCGTGTGGTTTCGGATTCACAATGTCGCGTGTAGTTCGGACATTCCCATTGTTGTTGTTATGGCTTAGGGTAGTGACTCTCGTGTAGTTCAGATTCACTAAGACTCATGTAGTTCGGCCAACCCTATTGTCGTATGGATTGGGGTAGTGAATCTCGTGTAGTTTGGGTTCACTAGGGCGCGTGTAGTTCGGCCAACCCCAGTTGTAGTCGAGATGAAGGTAGTGAATCTCGTATAGTTCGGATTCACTAGGGTGCGTGTAGTTTCGACCAACCTTCGTGTGTTTGTGGTTAAGGGGTTAACCATGGGATCTTTACGTATTGTGTATATATATATATATATATATATATATATATATATATATATATATGTCGTTGTGATATAGCTAATCTTGCAGACTTGACATGGTGGTATGTAGCGTGTAACTTGCTTAGTTATACATGGATGCGGAATATGTTTATTACAATTGTATTGGTGATACGTATTCATTTTATGCATATGTATGGATATAGTATGTTTACATTCGCTAAGCTTTATAGTTTACCCTCTCGTTGTTTTTATTTTTATAAATTCGCAAGGAAGAGGTCGCAAGGGTAAGCGCGTGGACTAGTGGATTATTGCGGGTTTCTTTTGAAGACTTTGCTTTTGGATTTGACTTAGGATTGGGTAGTGCAATCCCAATCACCATGCTTGGTCTTATGTTGGAATTTAAACTAGTTTAGTCAAAATTAACTATTGGTGTCAAACGGGTCTTGCGGTCGTTATGACCATTTTGACACTTGAACTTATGTGTTGTATTAATTAACAATGTTTAAACTTGTAGTGTAATTGGAAGTGTTTTGAAAACATAATCGTGCGATCGTTGTGATTAATATTATTGTGGTATAAAAGAAAAAAATTCCTGGGTCGGTATAATGACGGATTGGGTCATTACAGTTTTATTCACTTGCACTCTCAACATACTAACAAAACATTCTCTACGTTATACTTTTGCAAGAGCAACTTTTCTTGGTCTAGAAAAGATTGTTGAACTATTCTTATCCCAATATTGATTTCGTGCAACCCAAGACCAATAAGGGCGAAACACTCTATTTAGAAAGCATTTCATGATTCTAGTTTTAGTTCGGTGACATTATCCTATTGAGCAATCCATATTTCCTAACAAATCAATAAAGTATTTTCATGATGTCCCTGGAAACAGTGAAAAAGATGACTTCAAGGTTTGCAAAATTGGAGAAGTTTGAAGGGGCGGATTTTAGAGATGGAAAAAGAAGATGCAATTTCTTTTGACTACATTGAAGTTAGTGTATGTGTTGTCAACTCCAAGGCCCACTGAATCAGGTGATGAGACCATGGAACAAGCCCGGTTAAGGAGAAAATGGGACAATGATGACTTGATGTGTCGTGGCCACATTCTAAATGATATGTCTGATATTTTATTTGATGTTTACAATATGGTTGAGTCAGCAAAGGAACTTTGGGATAAATTGGAGGCCAAATACATGGTCGTGGATGCATCTATCAAGAAATTTCTTGTTATCAACTTTAACAATTACAAGATTGTTGATACTAGGCCTATCATGGAATAATTCCATGATATCCTTAGGATCTTGGGGCAATTTACCCAACATAACATAAGTATGGATGAAACATTCTCTATTTCATCCATCATTGGTAAATTACCATCTTCATGGAAAGAATTTAAACACACACTTAAACACAAGAAAGAAGATATGAATTTGAATGAGTTGGGTAGTCACTTGAGAATTAAGGAATCAATTCGGGCACAAGATTGTGGCAAGGGGAAGGGTAAAGAAGTGGGATCTTCTTCAATTAATATGATTGAAGATGATTCTCATGGGAACAAAGTCAACAAGATACCAAACAACAAGAAACGTAAGTTTAATGCGAACAAGAATGCGTCCAATAAGAAGGACAAGAAGTCTAGTTGGAGATGTGGCAAACCCGGTCACTTTAAGCGGGATTGTCGAGTCAAGAAGGTAGAAGGAGGAAGCACATCCGGTGAGGTTCAAGGATCAAAGGATCCTACTCCTAATCAAGGTAAAATTTATGACTTTGTGACTATTCCAATTAAGAACTATGTTTCACATATTCTGATGCATTCTATGTATAGGATAATACAATTGGATGATGGGTAGATTTGGGTGCAACTTGCCTTGATTGCAAGGATTGTAAATGGTTATGAAAATGTTGTTGGTTATGAAAATGTTGTATTGGAGTTTAGCTTCGAAAAAACAATTACTCTTTATAATGTATTGTATGTACCTAACTTGCATAAGAATCTTATATATAGCCCCATATTGAATAAATGTGGGTATAAACAAAGGTTTAAAAGTGACCAGTATATATTGTCTAAAGGTGGTGGGTTTATTCGTTTGGGTATTATAATACTGGTATGTTTATGCTTAATCTCAAGAAAGTTCCCAATGCCATGAATTCTATTTGCATGATTAGTTCTAGTTCTAATGATTCTGGTTTATGGCATGCACGTTGATATTGGCTAAAAAGTCACATTTTCACTACGGTATACAGGCCCAAAAACAATAAAGTTCCAAGCTTTATCGCCAAAATACTCGCTTTGTCTGTTAAAAATGAAGATCGGGTAATTACAAAGCGGGTGCAAAAAGAATCAAGAGAATCAGAGCTAAACGAAGATTCTAGAGCGAAAATGGTGAAAGACAAGTTACGACCCTAGAAACCAAGTTACGATCCAAGGAACAACCAAAATGATCCAAACAAAATAGCAAGTCAGCCTGCCATACGGTCTGCCATATGGCCTGCCAACATGAAAAACGGCCTACCAACAAAACGGGCTAAGGAAACGGCTTGCTTGGTCAAACGACCAGGACATACGGCTTGCCATACGGCCAGCCAGCCATATGCCAGCAAAAACCAGGCCTATTTAAAGGTCATTTATCATGCATTTTTACACACACTTCAATTAACTTCTCTCTCTCTCTCTCTCTCTCTCTCTCTCTCTCTCTCTCTCTCTCTCTCTCTCTCTCTCTCTCTTTCTACAATATTAGTCATACTTTCAAGGTCTTCGACTCCGTACGGGAAACCTAGTACCCGGAGAAGAATGCCGAAGATTGTATTAGGAGCGGTCTGGAGTTTGAAGTTGTCACTTTTGTATTTGGAACTCGTTTAATCTACTGGTACTTCTATCCTTTGTCTTTATATAATGTCTTTCATTATTATGACTTGTGATATTTTTACCATGATTAGTGAGTAGTTATCTTTAGTGTATACTATGATGTAGTTAATTATAATGTCGAAATATTGTTATGGTTTGTGTATGTTGTCAAGATGCTTTCCGATTTACTCTTTAAACGCAATCGCTTCTCCAACTAATAGAACGTAGTTATCGGCTCTGTTATTGGGAAGTCGTGAACCCTAATTCAGAGTACATTATATGTGTCACCCTATTAGTACGTATTTCTCTACTAGAGAGTATGTATATACGTACTAGTGCAAGGTAGAATGAACCATGTGAGGAGTAGTTTGCCGATTGACGTTTACACTCGGGACGAATCCCTGCAGACACGAATCATGGTCTGAAACCATGGCGTGGCTTAAGTCAATCTTAAAATAGGGCTTACGTATGTTCTGCCTGTATCCTGAGTGATAAAATATATTGCTGAGTCATATATGAGAAAATATGATGTGTAGTGTGCCTTGGAGCTGGGCGGCTGAGGTCATGTGCCATGGAGCTGGGCGGCTGAGGTTATGTGCCTTGTGTAGAGACCCGTCCAAATCCATCCGGACGAAGTCCATATCGATTATAAACGATTCACAATAGTTGATTACATCGCGAGGTACTTGACCTCTATATGATACATTTTACAAACATTGCATTCGTTTTTGAAAAGACAATCTTTCATTACATCAAAAGTTGACGGCATGCATACTATTTTATAATATATCTAACTATAATTGACTTAATAATAATCTTGAAGAACTCAACGACTCGAATGCAACGTCTTTTGAAATATGTCATGAATGACTCCAAGTAATATCTTTAAAATGAGCAATTTCACAGCGGAAGACTTCTTTCATACCTAAGAATAAACATGCTTTAAAGTATCAACTAAAAGGTTGGTGAGTTCATTAGTTTAACATAAATAATCTTTTCCATCATTTTAATAGACCACAAGATTTTCATTTTCAGTTCTCATAAATATACGTCCCATGCATAGAGACAAAAATATCATTCATATGGATTGAACACCTGGTAACCGACATTAACAAGATGCATATAAGAATATCCCCTATCATTCCAGGAAATCCTTCGGACATGATAAAGCAACATCGAAGTACTAAAGCATCCGGTACTTTAGATGGGGTTCGTTAGGACCAATAGATCTGTCTTTAGGATTCGCGTCAATTAGTAGATCGGTTTACTAATTCTTAGGTTACCAAGCAAAAAGGGGCATATTCGGCTTCGATCATTCAACCATATAATGTAGTTTCGATTACTTGTGTCTATTTCGTAAAACATTTATAAAAATTGCGCATGTATTCTCAGCCCAAAAATATAAAGGGTAAAAATGCAAATGAAACTCACCTAATGTATTTTGTTGTAAAAATACATATGACTATATTGAACAATGCAGGGTTGGCCTCGGATTCACGAACCTATAACATTCATATATTTATTAATACATATAATCGTAGTCAAACCAATATTTATATTATTATTAATGATGTAGTTTATATATTTAATATTTTATAAGTTTTATTATTATTATTTACATATTTTCATTTCATATATAAAAATATTAATATAGTTAAGTTGTACGTATTAAATATACTTATATACAAATATCATTTATTTTATATATCTTACTTATTATAAAAATAATAATAGAGTTAAGTTATATATATTAGATATATTTTTATGTAACTAATATTTATTTTGTTAAAATAATACTAATAAATAAAAATTCGTAATATCTTTATAATAATAATATCAGTAGTTATAATAATATTAATACTCATTTTAAAAGTAATGATAATAATAATACTTATAATAATAATAATAATAATAATAATAATAATAAAATAATAATAATAATAATAATAATAATAATAATAATAATAATAATAACCTTGTTAATCCTATTAATAATAATCTTAATCTTAATCTTAATATTTTGTGTTAGTTAAATAATAATAATGATATAATAATAATGATAATAATAATAATAATAATAATAATAATAATAATAATAATAATAATAATAATAATAATAATAATAATAATAATAATACTAGTAATATTTATACTTGTATCTATACTCATAATAATGATAACAATAATGATAATAATAATAATAAAGATGACGAATATTCATACTACTTAGTAACAAAAATCCTTATGTTCATAATACTAGTAATAATAATATAAACTATATTAAGGTTAATAATTTTATTAATCATGTTATTAATACAATTATTGATACTAATTAATAATACCATAACACTAATCAATAATAATAATCCTACTCATAATAATACTTATATCAATATTAATAATACTAATTATAACATTAATACGAATAACATAATAATTATAATAACAACAACAATAGTAGTAGTAATAATAATAATAATAATAATAATAATAATAATAATAATAATAATAATAATAATAATAATAATAATAATAATAATAATAATAATAATAATAATAATAATAATAATAATAATAATAATACCTAATATAAAGGGGATCGATGGGTTTTGTTGTGTCCACAAATAGATCGAGATGGCAGAGCACAAACTCAGAAAGAAATCACGATTCCTAGGATCTTTGATTCATTAATCAATCAATCGATTCACAGCAATTCGAGATATACCCGTTCATCAATTCATCATCATCTTTGTTTCATCATCTTCACAGATTAATCGAATGGCAATCAACACGGAATAGCAGATCAAACGATTCGCCATCATCACCATCATCATCAATCAATCAGGTATTTGGTTCATTAATTAATTTAGGTAGATTATCGGTTCTTATAGAAGTATCAGGTTTATCAATTGATCAATAAGTCATCGGTACTCTCAAGGTTTATAATAAAGGATTAAATTTGTTTGCCTTTTTATCTTTGTGTTATTTCAATGGTATGATTACTATACAAAGGCGATTGCTTAAATGGGAATTCGGTTTCTTTGAGTATTACAGGTTGAAGGTTGTGGTTGTATTGTACTCGCGTGTGTGTATAAATGCTTATGTATGCTATGTATACATCTGTGTATATAATCCAGTGGGTTTGTGTATCTGCAAGGGTTGTTTGGTTGGTTTTAATGGTTAAACAGGATCAAGTTGCAGCAGCAACAATGATGGTTTACAAAGATCTCAGCAGCATTAAAAGTCGGGCAGTAGGTAAGCAATTGTGGTAACTGTAATGGTGTTGTGGTAATTAAACAGGTAATGGTTTGGAGATGGTTAATCAGTGAGCAGTAGCAGCCTCCATCAAGATCAAACTATGAAGAAAACATATTGGCAGATAGTTTACCTAAAGTACCCGGCTGAAACAGAAGGATATAAGTTGTATAGCAGCTGCAGCAGTAGCTGAAGTGAATGATGGGAGTACGGTTTGTTCAATGGTAATCTATTTTTGGGTTGTATTTTTGTAGGTGATGTTTTCAATTGAAACATAAAATGTTGCAATGGTTGACGGAAGTTTAGAAGGGATTCCTCAATCCTGTGATGGACTGTTCGAGATAGATGTATAACACAGTAGCAGTAGCATGTTGCAGGACAGTAGCAGGTAAGTGGTGTTTGGCTTTGGTTTGCTTAATCAAAAACAATAAACAGAATACAGTAGGTTTCGATGGTTATTGCAGGTTAGTGGCTGTAAAAGACTACAGCAGCAGGGGTAGTTCAAATGAAACATGAACAACGAAGCAAATAAAAAGTAAACAGAGGTTGAAGATGGTGAGGATGAACTGAAGGAGAGAAGTGATTAAGTTTAGTGATGGTCATGGAAGTTTATGTAAGTGTTTGTGTGATGAATATGTATATGTATATATTATATAAAGAGACTGAATGATTATGTAGGTATCGGTTTCTTTCCTTTATGATTGAAATATTCAACATAAAGTGATTTTGTGATTTAGATATGGAATGGAAAGGATTCTTGTGATGTAAGTGTTTTTGGTTCCTTGTGGGAAAATGAGATAAAGTAATTGATAGATGGTTAGTGGGTTTGGTTTGATTTTTGTACATGTGTATATGTCTAATATATGCATATATGTACCTATATAATAGATAGCCGGAAGATATGAATGTAAATATAATACTATGATATTACAAAACAAACAATCACACAATATAAAGCCATCTCAATTATCAATTTGAATTCAATTAACCACAGTAGCAAATGTTTGTTTGGATGTTATGTCGACACTTATTTGATATCATTATTTTCGATAAAAAATTTAAAATCATATAATCATTGGTTAAGTCATAAAGTGTCTAATAATTTCTCCTAATAATATTAAGTGGATGTGGACTGTTGCCATCCCATATACGTACTATCATTATTATTATTAAGGATAAAAGGTTTTACTCTATCTATCAACTGTCATTTTGCGTTTAATTGAGAATCCACAATTTAACCATATGTTGATGTTATTGGGTTTTGTAAATTGGTGGCAAAGGTTAACGCATGTACACTCTCATGTATGCACTTAAATCCTCATATTAGTTTTTGTTAAAATTTTACACTTGTACATTCATCATATTATATATATACGTTTTATGATAAGTTTAATTATATCGTAAGTTATTTTACATATCAACTACATAATATAACAGTTTGGTAATGTATTTCAAGTTGTTATATATGCATATATTTATATATATATATATATATATATATATATATATATATATATACACACACATTTAATTACAATTAGTTGTTCGTGAATCATCGAGAACAGTCGAAGGTCATATTGAATTCATGAACAGTTCAAAATTTTTGTGACTCAACCTATCAGACTTTGCTTATCATATCGGGAACATATAAAGATTAAGTTTAAATGTGGTCGAATATTTCCTGGTCGTCACAGTACCTACCCGTTAAAGAAATTTCATCCCGAAATTTGAGTGAGGTGATCATGGCTAACAATAAAAATGTTTTCATGACGAATATGAGTTGATAAATAGAGTTTTATCACCATTGAATAATTTGGATAAAAAAATTCGATTACTCGAAGCGTATGAGTGAAACTATCACAGAAGATTGAGATAAGGTAATAGATATTCATCTTTACTTTTGACGTAGTCACGTTTGAATTCTGGAATTCAAGGGATTTAAAAAAAATCTTCGAAATCTAGAAGATTTGATTCTTCGGCGAATAAGAGGATTAAGATCTCTATAATTAAATACGGTGGTCTGCCTCGATTACTCTGTCTGGTATTTCCATTATAAATTAAACTTTTTCCGTTCCATTATTCTCACCATTCCTATACTTTCTTTCTTAGTTCATACATCCAAAAGATTGTGAAAAATACCTAATCCATTTCTAATCCTTGATATTTTTCTAATTATTATTTCTGTCATCCCTCTTTTCAATCTTTCCACTAGAAAAATCTGTTTACTTCTACTATTACCTTGGGGTGATACTATTCTTAATTCTACCGTGTCCTTATATTGCTATTCATATTAATATCCATGGTTTGTAACCTCCGTGTTGTTATTGGGCTTTATATTTTCTCTTATATTTTGGATCTCTTTGCCTTTTTATTATCCTCTCGACCTCTAGTAAATCGAGCAACAGTCCAGAATTCGTAAGTACGGAGTTTTCGAATGAACTTAATGTTCTAAACAAGAAAATACGTAATAGCACGTTTTGATTTGTCAAATTACCTGAGTCACTGAGAATAGAACTATCAAGAATATACTTTCTTGATATGTTTAAGCAGAATGAAAGAGTTGTGTAACATGGTGCATGATGATGTTATGATATGTGAATCACCACGTTCCATTAGAAACTCAGCATGACTTACTGTAATATAATCACGTTGATCAAGTGTCATTATATTATACTAACTCATGCTTCAGTTCCCAACATTACTTCAATAACATTCATATTTTAAGCTCAAAAGTTTACAGAATATAGAAACTAACAGTTTCTATATGATGTAACACTGATATCACGAAGAGATTAATGATTTCAGATAAGATTAGTTATGAAAATATATTCAGAAATATCGAGGATATTTATAATGAAAGATACGATAATATCTCGGAATATCTAAGATCAGAGGATGATAGAAACTATTGTCCGCAAGGGTTTAGAGTAAGGAGCAAGATATTCGCTAAAGACTTTAGCAGGCATTGAATCATTTGGATTCTTTGAAGTCAAACTTATTCTTTGTGATTTGTCCACAGCTTCCTTCATAGTTTCGCATAATCCGCTTTTCGGTACTAAATTTTCTATTGAATGTTTCCAATACTCCATTCTTTATCATCAAACTTTCAACGGTTAAGGTCGTGTACAGTTTTTGCCGCTGTATTCAGCTTTTTCAGAATTTGTGGTATTGATTTGTAGAATGGGTGCTTTTCAGAATTTCAAAATGGAAGATCATAATTCTAAGAGATAAATGTTATATGTTTACATATAACCGTTGATGTAGACATGCTGCGAGATTTCAAAATATTGATTGCTGATTCTCGGTGTTTGGTACGGCAATTCTCGTTATCAGATGCAGATGAGTAGATGATAGGATTTCAATGAATATAATAACTTTTCATAAAGTCAAAGATCAATGATGTTGCTGGTAAGTTTACTGCTAATGTAGTGAGATATAAACGGTTTTCCGGTATCGATGATGAAAGGCAACTTATATATCAGGGTTTTAATAAGCTAATCCGAGTGAAAAGTAGAAGTTGACTTGTTGGAGCTGTGACAAAATTGGCTAATTTGGAAAGGGATTGCATAGTTATGTTGGGTAATAATAACACTAAAGGGATTAACACAACTATGTGTTAAATGTTTACTCAGTTTCCGAGAGTTTTTCAGGTGCATAACTATATGCATAAATCTTTCCTTCCGTAGATGAAATGCGGTTGGTTCATCCTCTCGATTTAGCTGTTCCCAAGATTCGTGAAAGCTTTGAACGCAGATTGTAATTGTCAAGATACAATTGAGGTTTAAGATGAAATAACTTGAAGAATTGTTTAGTTTCATATGTTCTAATCAATATTTTAATTCATTTTAATTGTCCAATGTTATTAGTCCACAGTCAATAGTCCACAGTTGACAGTCCAATAATTCATATATAATATTCGAATTAATTAATACGTATCGTGACCCGTGTACATGTCTCAGACTCGATCACAACTCAACCTATATATATTATTGTAGAATCAACCTCAACCCTATATAGAGAACTCGATCATTACTGCATATAGAGTGTCTATGGTGACTCCAAATAATATATATAGATGTGTCGATATGATATGTCAAAAACTTGTATACGTGTCCCGATATTTAAATGCATAAATAACAGTATTTAAATGACGATAAATAAAGTGCGTAAAATAAATAACAGAAATTAAATGACGATAAATAAAACTGCGAGAATTAAAATTGGGATAAAATAAATTGCGATAATTAAATTGCGATAAATAAATTGCGATAATTAAAATGTAATATGGAATTAACAGTTAGCTAGGAACAATTAGCTAGGAACAGTTAGCGTGGATTCTAAACAAAATTTCTCATAGTTAATTTGTCTGTTTCTAACAAATTTTATTTTGTCAAATGTTTTCTTCATTATGCCACTTGTTGGATTCTGATAGGTCAAAATCCAAATATGAAATTGAATGAAAATAATTATTCTGCGGTGAACGGATATGTATATCGGTTGTTGTAAGTAGGATAGTAAATGATTGTTGAATCAGATTCGAAGAATGTACAATGTAACTTATTAATGTAAAATCTAAATATTCCTCGGGTATTACCTACCTGTTAAAATATTTTCACCATTAACAGTTTGTACGAAAGAATTTTTAATTACAATCTTTATGAAAATATATATACATATATATTTTCTTCAGATATAATCATAGATTTAATGAGTTAATGTGATATTAATCTCATTTGATTTACCGTTAGAACAAGAATATATAATCTTTGAAACATTAGAGATTACTTACTCGCCATGTCGAATGAAGATAAATGATGTAGAACGATTCGCAGATTGATGATTATGTTCGAGGTACATAATGAGATGTTGGGGTGTGTGATGTTGAACTTGGGTTGTTGATGGTACTGGTGTCGATGTTGAAATGTCCCGTTCTTATTAATTAAAAATGTTCCATATTAATTGATTTCGTTGCGAGGTTTTTGTAGTGACCCGAACTTTTCCATGTTTATATATATTAATTGAGAGTGATATTTACATGATTAAATGTTTCCAACATGTTAAGCAATCAAACTTGTTAAGACTTGATTAATTGAAATAGGTTTCATATAGACAATTGACCACCCAAGTTGACCGGTGATTCACGAACGTTAAAACTTGTAAAAACTATATGATGACATATATATGGTTATATATATAGTTAACATTATATTATGATAATTAAACATATCATTAAGTATATTAACAATGAACTACATATGTAAAAACAAGACTACCAACTTAATGATTTTGAAACGAGACATATATGTAACGATTATCGTTGTAACGACATTTAATGTATATATATCATATTAAGAGATATTCATACATCATAATATCATGATAATATAATAATTTAAAATCTCTTTTGATATTATAAACATTGGGTTAACAACATTTAACAAGATCGTTAACCTAAAGGTTTCAAAACAACATTTACATGTAACGACTAACGATGACTTAACGACTCAGTTAAAATGTATATACATGTAGTGTTTTAATATGTATTTATACACTTTTGAAAGACTTCAATACACTTATCAAAATACTTCTACTTAACAAAAATGCTTACAATTACATCCTCGTTCAGTTTCATCAACAATTTTACTCGTATGCACCCGTATTCGTACTCGTACAATACACAGCTTTTAGATGTATGTACTATTGGTATATACACTCCAATGATCAGCTCTTAGCAGCCCATGTGAGTCACCTAACACATGTGGGAACCATCATTTGGCAACTAGCATGAAATATCTCATAAAATTACAAAAATATGAGTAATCATTCATGACTTATTTACATGAAAACAAAATTACATATCCTTTATATCTAATCCATACACCAACGACCAAAAACACCTACAAACACTTTCATTCTTCAATTTTCTTCATCTAATTAATCTCTCTCAAGTTCTATCTTCAAGTTCTAAGTGTTCTTCATAAATTCCAAAAGTTCTAGTTTCATAAAATCAAGAATACTTTCAAGTTTGCTAGCTCACTTCCAATCTTGTAAGGTGATCATCCAACCTCAAGAAATCTTTGTTTCTTATAGTAGGTTATCATTCTAAAACAAGGTAATAATCATATTCAAACTTTGGTTCAATTTCTATAACTATAACAATCTTATTTCAAGTGATGATCTTACTTGAACTTGTTTTCGTGTCATGGTTCTGCTTCAAGAACTTCGAGCCATCCAAGGATCCATTGAAGCTAGATCCATTTTTCTCTTTTCCAGTAGGTTTATCCAAGGAAATTAAGGTAGTAATGATGTTCATAACATCATTCGATTCATACATATAAAGCTATCTTATTCGAAGGTTTAAACTTGTAATCACTAGAACATAGTTTCGTTAATTCTAAACTTGTTCGCAAACAAAAGTTAATCCTTCTAACTTGACTTTTAAAATCAACTAAACACATGTTCTATATCTATATGATATGCTAACTTAATGATTTAAAACCTGGAAACACGAAAAACACCGTAAAACCGGATTTACGCCGTCGTAGTAACACCGCGGGCTGTTTTGGGTTAGTTAATTAAAAACTATGATAAACTTTGATTTAAAAGTTGTTATTCTGAGAAAATGATTTTTATTATGAACATGAAACTATATCCAAAAATTATGGTTAAACTCAAAGTGGAAGTATGTTTTCTAAAATGGTCATCTAGACGTCGTTCTTTCGACTGAAATGACTACCTTTACAAAAACGACTTGTAACTTATTTTTCCGACTATAAACCTATACTTTTTCTGTTTATATTCATAAAATAGAGTTCAATATGAAACCATAGCAATTTGATTCACTCAAAACGGATTTAAAATGAAGAAGTTATGGGTAAAACAAGATTGGATAATTTTTCTCATTTTAGCTACGTGAAAATTGGTAACAAATCTATTCCAACCATAACTTAATCAACTTGTATTGTATATTATGTAATCTTGAGATACCATAGACACGTATACAATGTTTCGACCTATCATGTCGACACATCTATATATATTTCGGAACAACCATAGACACTCTATATGTGAATGTTGGAGTTAGCTATACAGGGTTGAGGTTGATTCCAAAATATATATAGTTTGAGTTGTGATCAATACTGAGATACGTATACACTGATTCGTGGATTGATTCAAGATAATATTTATCGATTTATTTCTGTACATCTAACTGTGGACAACTAGTTGTAGGTTACTAACGAGGACAGCTGACTTAATAAACTTAAAACATCAAAATATATTAAAAGTGTTGTAAATATATTTTGAACATACTTTGATATATATGTATATATTGTTATAGGTTCGTGAATCAACCAGTGGCCAAGTCTTACTTCCCGACGAAGTAAAAATCTGTGAAAGTGAGTTATAGTCCCACTTTTAAAATCTAATATTTTTGGGATGAGAATACATGCAGGTTTTATAAATGATTTACAAAATAGACACAAGTACGTGAAACTACATTCTATGGTTGAATTATCGAAATCGAATATGCCCCTTTTTATTAAGTCTGGTAATCTAAGAATTAGGGAACAGACACCCTAATTGACGCGAATCCTAAAGATAGATCTATTGGGCTTAACAAACCCCATCCAAAGTACCGGATGCTTTAGTACTTCGAAATTTATATCATATCCGAAGGGTGTCCCGGAATGATGGGGATATTCTTATATATGCATCATGTTAATGTCGGTTACCAGGTGTTCACCATATGAATGATTTTTATCTCTATGTATGGGATGTGTATTGAAATATGAAATCTTGTGGTCTATTATTATGATTTGATATATATAGGTTAAACCTATAACTCACCAACATTTTTGTTGACATTTTAAGCATGTTTATTCTCAGGTGATTATTAAGAGCTTCCGCTGTCGCATACTTAAATAAGGACGAGATTTGGAGTCCATGCTTGTATGATATTGTGTAAAAACTGCATTCAAGAAACTTATTTTGTTGTAACATATTTGTATTGTAAACCATTATGTAATGGTCGTGTGTAAACAGGATATTTTAGATTATCATTATTTGATAATCTACGTAAAGCTTTTTAAAACCTTTATTGATGAAATAAAGGTTATGGTTTGTTTTAAAATGAATGCAGTCTTTGAAAAACGTCTCATATAGAGGTCAAAACCTCGCAACGAAATCAATTAATATGGAACGTTTTTAATCAATAAGAACGGGACATTTCAGTTGGTATCCGAGCGTTGGTCTTAGAGAACCAGAAAATTTGCATTAGTGTGTCTTATCGAGTTTGTTAGGATGCATTAGTGAGTCTGGACTTCGACCGTGTTTTCTTTAAAAATGATTGCTTAACATTTTTGTTGGAAACTATATATTTTTAACATATGAATATTATGTGATATATTAATCTCTTAACGTGTTTAATATTATGTGATAGATGTCTACCTCTAGAACAAGTCCCATTGACTCACCTAATAATAATGAAGAGTCAAATGTAAATTGGAATGATTCGTGGACTGATTCACAAGTTCCCGAAGAGGAACCGGAAGAAGAGTCGGAACCGGAAGAAGAATCGGAACCGGAAGAAGAATCGGAACCGGAAGAAGAAATAGAATCGGTGGGGGAAATAATAAAACGGTTAAGTAAAAGAAAATCCTCAACCAACCGACCAAGGTTAATTATGGTCAATGGTGTTTCCGCCAAGGAAGCAAAATATTGGGAGGATTACCAATTCTCCGATGAATCGGATTCCGACGAGAATTCCGATGATGTTATAGAAATTTCCCCAACTGAATTTAAAAAGGCAAAAGAAAATAATAAGGGAAAGGGCATAAAAATAGAGAAATCTAATTCCAATCCCGATGAACTTTATATGTATCGTCAACCCCCGAAGTCCTTAAGTTGTAACAATGACCCGGGAACCTCTAAACCACCAGGTTTTTCTAAACCAATGTGGATAACGACGGCTCGTATTAGGGGAACATCATATATCCCTAGAAACTTGGCAAAACGAACCAAAACCGAAGAAGAAGAAACAAGCGAGTCGGAATAAGATAGTTGTATTCGTGTGGTGTAATATAAGTAATATAGTGTGCTTATGCTTTATGATATATGTAAAAATTGCTTGTATTAATAAGTATTTTTTTTATGAATCTAACTCTTGTCTATTTTACAGTTTAAAAACACAAAATGGATAGACAACCCAATATTTTAAGAGACCTACCCGGAGACATGATTGATGAAATCTTGTCTAGAGTCGGCCAGAATTCCTCGGCACAACTATTTAAGGCGAGATCAGTTTGTAAGACATTTGAAGAATGTTCTAAGAATGTCTTGGTTTATAAGAGACTTTCGTTTGAAAGATGGGGGATATCACATTGGGAAACCCATAAGTTACGATGTGTTTACTTTGACGCATATATTACGGGGAACCCAAATGCTATTTTACGCAACGGGTTAAGAAATTATTTTAACTCAATATATCCGAATATTGGACTTCGTGATTTAGAAAAAGCGGCTAGCATGCAACATAAAGAAGCATGTTATGCTTACGGATTAGTAATGTTCGCTTCTCACCAAAGTGAGAACAAGAACATCGGGCTACAACTATTAAACAAAACGTTTCCACAAGTGACGGAGTCGGTAATTGGGGTAAGAAATGAGGTTTTTAGATTATTACGGGACTGTTGGACATTACGTAACCCTCGTACCTTTGACGACATTACAACACGCTGTCTTATCAACAGCCATAACGGTTATGTTCCACAAGACCAAGGATGGGAAGTAGTCCTAGTAAAACCAGAATGCATGACTTGTTTCTGGACGTATGAATTACGTGTCTTTATTGCCTTTGCTGAACGACTTGTGTACTAGCTAGAATTATCTTCACAACTATCTTGTATCAAAGTTATTGTGTGCTATATTTCATGCTTTATGTAAAATAAGCGGTATTGTAAGTTTGTAAAATATTGTATAAAAGTTTGAACGCGAAATATTATTATAATCAGTTTTTCATATAAAATTGTAGTAGTTGAATTGTATATTAGCTACTAAGTATGAACTTAACGGGTAGGTACTACCCGAATTTAAACTTATAAAATGCTAATATGAAGAAAAAGCTTTTATAAATGAGTTCATATTATGCTACGAAATACTATTAACTACTCTTAATATTCTGTATGATTAACTTGTTCCATTTGACTATTTTGAAGGAAATGGCACCGACTACTCGACACACCGTGAATATGAATGAAGAAGAATTCCGTACTTTTCTAGCTTCAA
The DNA here is from genome assembly GCF_046630445.1 of Rutidosis leptorrhynchoides. Taxonomy (NCBI): domain Eukaryota; kingdom Viridiplantae; phylum Streptophyta; class Magnoliopsida; order Asterales; family Asteraceae; genus Rutidosis; species Rutidosis leptorrhynchoides. The sequence continues at coordinate 274,986,002 of NC_092337.1, forward strand.
ACATAGCCGCAGTACAGGCTGCGCTACATACCAATAATAACCTTGGATCTAGCAGTACAGGAAATCGTGTAGGATGCACCTACAAAGAATTCACTGCCTGCAAACCTTTGGAATTTGATGGAACCGAAGGACCGATCGGATTGAAACGGTGGACCGAGAAGGTCGAAACGGTGTTTGCCATAAGTAAGTGTACTGAAGAGGACAAAGTGAAGTACGCTACACATACCTTCACAGGTTCTGCGTTAACATGGTGGAATACCTATCTAGAGCAAGTGGGACAAGATGATGCGTACGCACTACCGTGGTCAGCATTCAAGCACTTGATGAACGAGAAGTACCGTCCCAGAACCGAGGTCAATAAGCTTAAGACAGAACTTAGAGGGTTACGAACCCAAGGATTTGATATTACCACGTACGAAAGACGATTCACAGAATTGTGCCTATTGTGTCCGGGAGCATTCGAAGATGAGGAAGAGAAGATCGACCCATTTGTGAAAGGATTACCGGAAAGAATCCAAGAAGATATAAGTTCACACGAGCCCGCCTCTATACAACAGGCATGTAGAATGGCTCACAAACTAGTGAACCAGATTGAAGAAAGAATTAAAGAACAGACTGCTGAAGAGGCCAATGTGAAGCAAGTCAAAAGAAAGTGGGAGGAAAACGGTGATAAGAATCATCAATACAACAACAGCAATTACAACAATAATCGCAACAATTATCCCAACAATCGCAACATCACTCGCAACTACAACAAACGGCCCAACAACAACAACAACAACAACAGCAACTACAACAATCATCCCAACAACAATAATAACCGCAACAACAACAACAATCAGAAGCAGCTATGCCAAAGGTGTGAAAAGTATCACTCGGGGTTCTGCACCAAATTTTGTAACAAGTGTAAAAGAAATGGTCATAGTGCGGCAAAGTGTGAGGTCTACGGACCAGGGGTTAATAGAACGAAAGGAACAAATGGTGTCGGAACGAGTAATGGCGGAGCAAGTAGTGTCGGAGCAAGTTATGCCAATGTAGTTTGTTATAAATGTGGAAAACCGGGCCACATTATTAGAAATTGCCTGAACCAGGAGAACACGAATGGACAAGGCCGCGGAAGAGTTTTCAATATTAATGCGGCAGAGGCACAGGAAGACCCGGAGCTTGTTACGGGTACGTTTCTTATTGACAATAAATCTGCTTACGTTTTATTTGATTCGGGTGCGGATAGAAGCTATATGAGTAGAGATTTTTGTGCTAAATTAAGTTGTCCATTGACGCCTTTGGATAATAAATTTTTACTCGAATTAGCAATTGGTAAATTAATTTCAGCAGATAATATATGTCGGAATCGAGAAATTAAACTGGTTAGCGAAACATTTAAGATTGATTTGATACCAGTAGAGTTAGGGAGTTTTGATGTGATAATCGGTATGGACTGGTTGAAAGAAGTGAAAGCAGAGATCGTTTGTTACAAAAATGCAATTCGCATTATACGAGAAAAAGGAAAACCCTTAATGGTGTACGGAGAAAAGGGCAACACGAAGCTACATCTTATTAGTAATTTGAAGGCACAAAAACTAATAAGAAAAGGTTGCTATGCTGTTCTAGCACACGTCGAGAAAGTACAAACTGAAGAAAAGAGCATCAATGATGTTCCCATTGCAAAAGAATTTCCTGATGTATTTCCGAAAGAATTACCGGGATTACCCCCACATCGATCCGTTGAATTTCAAATAGATCTTGTACCAGGAGCTGCACCAATAGCTCGTGCTCCTTACAGACTCGCACCCAGCGAGATGAAAGAACTGCAAAGCCAATTACAAGAACTTTTAGAGCGTGGTTTCATTCGACCAAGCACATCACCGTGGGGAGCTCCTGTTTTGTTTGTCAAGAAGAAAGATGGTACATTCAGGTTGTGTATCGACTACCGAGAGTTGAACAAACTTACCATCAAGAACCGCTACCCACTACCGAGAATCGATGACTTATTTGATCAACTACAAGGCTCGTCTGTTTATTCAAAGATTGACTTACATTCCGGGTATCATCAAATGCGGGTGAAAGAAGATGATATTCCAAAGACTGCTTTCAGAACACGTTACGGTCATTACGAGTTTATGGTCATGCCGCTTGGTTTAACTAATGCACCAGCTGTGTTCATGGACCTTATGAACCGAGTGTGTGGACCATACCTTGACAAGTTTGTCATTGTTTTCATTGATGACATACTTATTTACTCAAAGAATGACCAAGAACACGGTGAACATTTGAGAAAGGTGTTAGAAGTATTGAGGAAGGAAGAATTGTACGCTAAGTTTTCAAAGTGTGCATTTTGGTTGAAAGAAGTTCAATTCCTCGGTCACATAGTGAACAAAGAAGGTATTAAGGTGGATCCGGCAAAGATAGAAACTGTTGAAAAGTGGGAAACCCCGAAAACTCCGAAACACATACGCCAGTTTTTAGGACTAGCTGGTTACTACAGAAGGTTCATCCAAGACTTTTCCAGAATAGCAAAAGCCTTGACTGCATTAACACATAAAGGGAAGAAATTTGAATGGAATGATGAACAAGAGAAAGCATTTCAGTTATTGAAGAAAAAGCTAACTACGGCACCTATATTGTCATTGCCTGAAGGGAATGATGATTTTGTGATTTATTGTGACGCATCAAAGCAAGGTCTCGGTTGTGTATTAATGCAACGAACGAAGGTGATTGCTTATGCGTCTAGACAATTGAAGATTCACGAACAAAATTATACGACGCATGATTTGGAATTAGGCGCGGTTGTTTTTTGCATTAAAGACTTGGAGGCACTACTTATATGGGGTCAAAAGTATTATATATACCGACCACAAAAGTCTTCAACACATATTTAATCAGAAACAACTGAATATGAGGCAGCGTAGGTGGATTGAATTGTTGAATGATTACGACTTTGAGATTCGTTACCACCCGGGGAAGGCAAATGTGGTAGCCGATGCCTTGAGCAGGAAGGACAGAGAACCCATTCGAGTAAAATCTATGAATATAATGATTCATAATAACCTTACTACTCAAATAAAGGAGGCGCAACAAGGCGTTTTAAAAGAGGGAAATTTAAAGGATAAAATACCCAAAGGATCGGAGAAGCATCTTAATATTCGGGAAGACGGAACCCGGTATAGGGCTGAAAGGATTTGGGTACCAAAATTTGGAGATATGAGAGAAATGGTACTTAGAGAAGCTCATAAAACCAGATACTCAATACATCCTGGAACGGGGAAGATGTACAAGGATCTCAAGAAATATTTTTGGTGGCTGGGTATGAAAGCCGATGTTGCTAAATACGTAGGAGAATGTTTGACGTGTTCTAAGGTCAAAGCTGAGCATCAGAAACCATCAGGTCTACTTCAACAACCCAAAATCCCGGAATGGAAATGGAAAAACATTACCATGGATTTCATCACTAAATTGCCAAGGACTGCAAGTGGTTTTGATACTATTTGGGTAATAGTTGATCGTCTCACCAAATCAGCACACTTCCTGCCAATAAGAGAAGATGACAAGATGGAGAAGTTAGCACGACTGTATTTGAAGGAAGTCGTCTCCAGACATGGAATACCAATCTCTATTATCTCTGATAGGGATGGCAGATTTATTTCAAGATTCTGGCAGACATTACAGCAAGCATTAGGAACTCGTCTAGACATGAGTACTGCCTATCATCCACAAACTGATGGGCAGAGTGGAAGGACGATACAAACGCTTGAAGACATGCTACGAGCATGTGTTATTGATTTTAGAAACAGTTGGGATCGACATCTACCGTTAGCAGAATTTTCCTACAACAACAGCTACCATTCAAGCATTGAGATGGCGCCGTTTGAAGCACTTTATGGTAGAAAGTGCAGGTCTCCTATTTGTTGGAGTGAAGTGGGGGATAGACAGATTACAGGTCCGGAGATTATACAAGAAACTACCGAGAAGATCATCCAAATTCAACAACGGTTGAAAATCGCCCAAAGTCGACAAAAGAGCTACGCTGACATTAAAAGAAAAGATATAGAATTTGAAATTGGAGAGATGGTCATGCTTAAAGTTGCACCTTGGAAAGGCGTTGTTCGATTTGGTAAATGAGGGAAATTAAATCCAAGGTATATTGGACCATTCAAGATTATTGATCGTGTCGGACCAGTAGCTTACCGACTTGAGTTACATCAACAACTCGCGGCTGTACATAACACTTTCCACGTCTCGAATTTGAAGAAATGTTTTGCTAAAGAAGATCTCACTATTCTGTTAGATGAAATCCAAATCAACGAAAAACTTCAATTCATCGAAGAACCCGTCGAAATAATGGATCGTGAGGTTAAAAGACTTAAGCAAAACAAGATACCAATTGTTAAGGTTCGATGGAATGCTCGTAGAGGACTCGAGTTCACCTGGGAGCGTGAAGATCAGATGAAGAAGAAATACCCGCATCTATTTCCAGAAGATTCGTCAACACCTTCGACAGCTTAAAATTTCGGGACGAAATTTATTTAACGGGTAGGTACTGTAGTGACCCGAAATTTTCCATGTTTATATATATTAATTGAGAGTGATATTTACATGATTAAATGTTTCCAACATGTTAAGCAATCAAACTTGTTAAGACTTGATTAATTGAAATAGGTTTCATATAGACAATTGACCACCCAAGTTGACCGGTGATTCACGAACGTTAAAACTTGTAAAAACTATATGATGACATATATATGGTTATATATATAGTTAACATTATATTATGATAATTAAACATATCATTAAGTATATTAACAATGAACTACATATGTAAAAACAAGACTACCAACTTAATGATTTTGAAACGAGACATATATGTAACGATTATCGTTGTAACGACATTTAATGTATATATATCATATTAAGAGATATTCGTACATCATAATATCATGATAATATAATAATTTAAAATCTCTTTTGATATTATAAACATTGGGTTAACAACATTTAACAAGATCGTTAACCTAAATGTTTCAAAACAACATTTACATGTAACGACTAACGATGACTTAACGACTCAGTTAAAATGTATATACATGTAGTGTTTTAATATGTATTTATACACTTTTGAAAGACTTCAATACACTTATCAAAATACTTCTACTTAACAAAAATGCTTACAATTACATCCTCGTTCAGTTTCATCAACAATTTTACTCGTATGCACCCGTATTCGTACTCGTACAATACAAAGCTTTTAGATGTATGTACTATTGGTATATACACTCCAATGATCAGCTCTTAGCAGCCCATGTGAGTCACCTAACATATGTGGGAACCATCATTTGGCAACTAGCATGAAATATCTCATAAAATTACAAAAATATGAGTAATCATTCATGACTTATTTACATGAAAACAAAATTACATATCCTTTATATCTAATCCATACACCAACGACCAAAAACACCTATAAACACTTTCATTCTTCAATTTTCTTCATCTAATTGATCTCTCTCAAGTTCTATCTTCAAGTTCTAAGTGTTCTTCATAAATTCCAAAAGTTCTAGTTTCATAAAATCAAGAATACTTTCAAGTTTGCTAGCTCACTTCCAATCTTGTAAGGTGATCATCCAACCTCAAGAAATCTTTGTTTCTTACAGTAGGTTATCATTCTAAAACAAGGTAATAATCAAGTTCAAGTGATGATCTTACTTGAACTTGTTTTCGTGTCATGGTTCTGCTTCAAGAACTTCGAGCCATCCAAGAATCCATTAAAGCTAGATCCATTTTTCTCTTTTCCAGTAGGTTTATCCAAGGAAATTAAGGTAGTAATGATGTTCATAACATCATTCGATTCATACATATAAAGCTATCTTATTCGAAGGTTTAAACTTGTAATCACTAGAACATAGTTTAGTTAATTCTAAACTTGTTCGCAAACAAAAGTTAATCCTTCTAACTTGACTTTTAAAATCAACTAAACACATGTTCTATATCTATATGATATGCTAACTTAATGATTTAAAACCTGAAAACACGAAAAACACCGTAAAACCGGATTTACGCCGTCGTAGTAACACCGCGGGCTGTTTTGGGTTAGTTAATTAAAAACTATGATAAACTTTGATTTAAAAGTTGTTATTCTGAGAAAATAATTTTTATTATGAACATGAAACTATATCCAAAAATTATGGTTAAACTCAAAGTGGAAGTATGTTTTCTAAAATGGTCATCTAGACGTCGTTCTTTCGACTGAAATGACTACCTTTACAAAAACGACTTGTAACTTATTTTTCCGACTATAAACCTATACTTTTTCTGTTTAGATTCATAAAATAGAGTTCAATATGAAACCATAGCAATTTGATTCACTCAAAACGGATTTAAAATGAAGAAGTTATGGGTAAAACAAGATTGGATAATTTTTCTCATTTTAGCTACGTGAAAATTGGTAACAAATCTATTCCAACCATAACTTAATCAACTTGTATTGTATATTATGTAATCTTGAGATACCATAGACACGTATACAATGTTTCGACCTATCATGTCGACACATCTATATATATTTCGGAACAACCATAGACACTCTATATGTGAATGTTGGAGTTAGCTATACAGGGTTGAGGTTGATTCCAAAATATATATAGTTTGAGTTGTGATCAATACTGAGATACGTATACACTGAGTCGTGGATTGATTCAAGATAATATTTATCGATTTATTTCTGTACATCTAACTGTGGACAACTAGTTGTAGGTTACTAACGAGGACAGCTGACTTAATAAACTTAAAACATCAAAATATATTAAAAGTGTTGTAAATATATTTTGAACATACTTTGATATATATGTATATATTGTTATAGGTTCGTGAATCAACCAGTGGCCAAGTCTTACTTCCCGACGAAGTAAAAATCTGTGAAAGTGAGTTATAGTCCCACTTTTAAAATCTAATATTTTTGGGATGAGAATACATGCAGGTTTTATAAATGATTTACAAAATAGACACAAGTACGTGAAACTACATTCTATGGTTGAATTATCGAAATCGAATATGCCCCTTTTTATTAAGTCTGGTAATCTAAGAATTAGGGAACAGACACCCTAATTGACGTGAATCCTAAAGATAGATCTATTGGGCTTAACAAACCCCATCCAAAGTACCGGATGCTTTAGTACTTCGAAATTTATATCATATCCGAAGGGTGTCCCGGAATGATGGGGATATTCTTATATATGCATCATGTTAATGTCGGTTACCAGGTGTTCACCATATGAATGATTTTTATCTCTATGTATGGGATGTGTATTGAAATATGAAATCTTGTGGTCTATTATTATGATTTGATATATATAGGTTAAACCTATAACTCACCAACATTTTTGTTGACATTTTAAGCATGTTTATTCTCAGGTGATTATTAAGAGCTTCCGCTGTCGCATACTTAAATAAGGATGAGATTTGGAGTCCATGCTTGTATGATATTGTGTAAAAACTGCATTCAAGAAACTTATTTTGTTGTAACATATTTGTATTGTAAACCATTATGTAATGGTCGTGTGTAAACAGGATATTTTAGATTATCATTATTTGATAATCTACGTAAAGCTTTTTAAAACCTTTATTGATGAAATAAAGGTTATGGTTTGTTTTAAAATGAATGCAGTCTTTGAAAAACGTCTCATATAGAGGTCAAAACCTCGCAACGAAATCAATTAATATGGAACGTTTTTAATCAATAAGAACGGGACATTTCAGTTTTGACCTCTATATGAGACGTTTTTCAAAGACTGCATTCATTTTAAAACAAACCATAACCTTTATTTTATCAATAAAGGTTTCAAAAGCATTACGTAGATTATCAAATAATGATAATCTAAAATATACTGTTTACACACTACCATTACATAATGGTTTACAATAGAAATATATTACATCGACATATGTTTCTTGAATGCAGTTTTTACATAAAATCATACAAACATGGACTCCAAATATTGTCCTTATTTTAGTATACAACAGCGGAAGCTCTTAATATTCACCTGAGAATAAACATGCTTTAAACGTCAACAAAAATGTTGGTGAGTTATAGGTTTAACCTATATATATCAAATCGTAACAATAGACTACAATATTTCATATTTCAATATACATCCCATACATAGAGATAAAAATCATTCATATGGTGAACACCTGGTAACCGACATTAACAAGATGCATATTTAAGAATATCCTCATCATTCCGGGACACCCTTCGGATATGATATAAATTTCGAACTACTAAAGCATCCGGTACTTTGGATGGGGTTTGTTAGGCCCAATAGATCTATCTTTAGGATTCGCGTCAATTAGGGTGTCTGTTCCCTAATTCTTAGATTACCAGACTTAATAAAAAGGGGCATATTCGATTTCGATAATTCAACCATAGAATGTAGTTTCACGTACTTGTATCTATTTTGTAATTTATTTATAAAACCTGCATGTATTCTCATCCCAAAAATATTAGATTTTAAAAGTGGGACTATAACTCACTTTCACAGATTTTTACTTCGTCGGGAAGTAAGACTTGGACACTGGTTGATTCACGAACCTATAACAATATATACATATATATCAAAGTATGTTCAAAATATATTTACAATACTTTTAATACATTTTGATGTTTTAAGTTTATTAAGTCAGCTGTCCTCGTTAGTAACCTACAACTAGTTGTACACAGTTAGATGTACAGAAATAAATCGATAAATATTATCTTGAATCAATCCACGACCCAGTGTATACGTATCTCTGTATTGATCACAACTCAAACTATATATATATTTTGGAATCAACCTCAACCCTGTGTAGCTAACTCCAACATTCACATATAGAGTGTCTATGGTTGTTCCGCAATATATATATAGATGGGTCGACATGATAGGTCGAAACATTGTATATGTGTCTATGGTATCTCAAAATTACATAATATACAATATAAGTTGATTAGGTTATGGTTGGAATAGATTTATTACTAACTTTCACGTAGGTAAAATGAGTAGTTTTTATCAATCTTGTTTTACTCGCCATTTCTTCGTTTCTAATCCGTTTTGAGTGATTCCAGTGGCCACGGTTTGGTATTGAACTTAAATTTATGAATATAAATAGAAAAAGTATAAGTTTATAGTTAGAAATACAAGTTACAAGTCATTTTTGAAAGAGGTAGTCATTTCCGTCGAAAGAACGACATCTTGATGACCATTTTGAAAAACATACTTTCACTTTGAGTTTAACCATGATTTTTGGATATAGTTTCATGTTCATAAGAAAAATCATTTTTCCATAAGTATAGATTTTAAATCAAAGTTCTTCTTAGCTTTTAATTATCCCAACCAAAACAGCCCCCGGTTTTACTACGACGGCGTATATCCAGTTTTATGGTGTTTATCGTGTTTTCGGGTTTTAAACCATTAAGTTAGCATATCATATAGATATAGAACATGTGTTTAGTTTATTTTAAAAGTCTAGTTAGAAGGATTAACTTTATTTGCGAACAAGTTTAGAATTAACTAAACTATGTTCTAGTGATTACAAGTTTATAACGTTGAATAAGACAGTTTTTATGTATGAATCGAATGATGTTATGAACATAATTACTACCTCAAGTTCCTTGGATAAACCTACTGGAAATGATAAAAATGCATCTAGCTTCAAAGGATCCTTGGATGGCTTGAAAGTTCTTGAAGCAGAATCATGACACGAAAATAATTACAAGTAAGATTTCCACTCGAAATAAGATTGTTATAGTTATAGAAATTGAATTAAAGTTTGAATATGATTATTACCTGATATTAGAAATATAACCTACTATAAGTAACAAAGGTTTCTTGATCTTGGATGATTACTTGGAATGGATTTAGAAAACTTGGAAGTAAACTTGCAATCTTGGAAGTATTCTTGATTTTATGAAACTATAACTTTTGGAATTTATGAAGAACACTTAGAACTTGAAGATAGAACTTGAGAGATATCAATTAGATGAAGAAAATTGAAGAATGAAAGTGTTTGTAGGTGTTTTTGGTCGTTGGTGTATGGATTAGATATAAAGGATATGTAATTTTGTTTTCATGTTAATAAGTCATGAATGATTACTCATATTTTTGTAATTTTATGAGATATTTCATGCTAGTTTCCAAATGATGGTTCTCACATGTGTTAGGTGACTCACATGGGCTACTAATAGCTGATCATTGGAGTGTATATACCAATAGTACATACATTTAAAAGCTGTGTATTGTACGAGTACGAATACGGGTGCATACGAGTAGATTTGTTGATGAAACTGAACGAGGATGTAATTGTAAGCATTTTTGTTAAGTATAAGTATTTTGATAAGTATCTTGAAGTCTTTAAAAAGTGTATGAATACATATTAAAACACTACATGTATATACACATTAACTGAGTCGTTAAGTCATCGTTAGTCGTTACATGTAAATGTTGTTTTGAAACCTTTAGGTTAACGATCTTGTTAAATGTTGTTAACCCGTTGTTTATTATATCAAATGAGATGTTAAATTGTTATATTATCATGATATTATGATATATAATATACCTTAGTATGATATATATACAGCTAAATGTCGTTACAATGATAATCGTTACATATATGTCTCGTTTCTAAATCATTAAGTTAGTAGTCTTATTTTTACATATGTAGTTCAGTGTTAATACACTTAATGATATATTTACTTATCATTTAACATAATTAACCAAGTGTATCAATATCTTAATATGATTCATATGTACCTAGTAAGACGTTATAACGATAATCGTTATATATATCGTTTTCGAGTTTTTTAATTTAATAGTCTCATTTTTTTGTACATAACTCATTGTTAAAATACCTAATGAGATACATACTTATAATAAAATCATTTTAACTATATATATAACCATATATATGTCATCGTATAGTTTTTACAAGTTTTAACGTTCGTGAATCACCGATCAACTTGGGTGGTCATTTGTCTATATGAAACCTATTCCAATTAATCAAGTCTTAATAAGTTTGATTGCTTAACATGTTGGAAACACTTAATCATGTAAATATCAATTTCATTTAATATATATAAACATGGAAAAGTTCGGGTCACTACAGTACCTAACCGTTAAATAAATTTCGTCCCGAAATTTTAAGCTGTTGAAAGTGTTGACGAATCTTCTAGAAATAGATGCGGGTATTTCTTCTTCATCTGATCTTCATGCTCCCAGGTGAACTCGGGTCCTCTACGAGCATTCCATCGAACCTTAACAATCGGTATTTTGAAGTTTTTCATTGATTTGGATTTCGTCCAACGGAATAGTGAGATCTTCTTTAGCAAAACATTTCTTCAAATTTGAGACGTGGAAAGTGTTATGTACAGCCGCGAGTTATTGAGATAGCTCCAGTTGGTAAGCTACTGGTCTGACACGATCTATAATCTTGAATGGTCCAATGTACCTTGGATTTAGTTTCCCTCGTTTACCAAATCGAACAACGCCTTTCCAAGGTGAAACCTTAAGCATGACCATTTCTCCAATTTCAAACTCTATATCTTTTCTTTTACTGTTCGCGTAGCTCTTTTGTCGACTCTGGGCGGTTTTCAATCTTTGTTGAATTTGGATGATTTTCTCGGTAGTTTCTTGTATTATCTCCGGACCCGTAATCTGTCTATCCCCCACTTCATTCCAACAAATCAGAGACCTGCACTTTCTACCATAAAGTGCCTCAAACGGCGCCATCTCAATACTATAATGATAACTGTTGTTGTAGGAAAATTCTGCTAACGGTAGGTGTCGATCCCAACTGTTTCCGAAATCAATAACACATGCTCGTAGCATGTCTTCAAGCGTTTGTATCGTCATTTAGCTCTGCTCATAAGTTTGTGGATGATAGGCAGTACTCATGTCTAGATGAGTTCCTAATGCTTGCTGTAATGTCTGCCAGAATCTTGAAATAAATCTGCCATCCCTATCAGAGATAATGGAGATTGGTATTCCATGTCTGGAGACGACTTCCTTCAAATACAGTCGTGCTAACTTCTCCATCTTGTCATCTTCTCTTATTGGCAGGAAGTGTGCTGATTTGGTGAGACGATCAACTATTACCCAAATAGTATCAAAACCACTTGCAGTCCTTGGCAATTTAGTGATGAAATCCATGGTAATGTTTTCCCATTTCTATTCCGGGATTTCGGGTTATTGAAGTAGACCTGATGGTTTTTGATGCTCAGCTTTGACCTTAGAACACGTCAAACATTCTCCTACATATTTAGCAACATCAGCTTTCATACCCGGCCACCAAAAATATTTCTTGAGATCCTTGTACATCTTCCCCGTTCCAGGATGTATTGAGTATCTAGTTTTATGAGCTTCTCTAAGTACCATTTCTCTCATATCTCTAAATTTTGGTACCCAAATTCTTTCAGCCCTATACCGGGTTCCGTCTTCCCGAATATTAAGATGCTTCTCCGATCCTTTGGGTATTTCATCCTTTAAATTTCCCTCTTTTAAAACTCCTTGTTGCGCCTCCTTTATTTGAGTAGTAAAGTTAGTGTGAATCATTATATTCATAGATTTTACTCGGATGGGTTCTCTGTCCTTCCTGCTCAAGGCGTCAGCTACCACATTTGCCTTCCCCGGGTGGTAACGAATCTCAAAGTCGTAATCATTCAACAATTCAATCCACCTACGCTGCCTCATATTCAGTTGTTTCTGATTAAATATGTGTTGAAGACTTTTGTGGTCGGTATATATAATACTTTTGACCCCATATAAGTATTGTCTCCAAGTCTTTCATGCAAAAACAACCGCGCCTAATTCCAAATCATGCGTCATATAATTTTGCTCGAGAATCTTCAATTGTCTAGACGCATAAGCAATCACCTTCGTTCGTTGCATTAATACACAACCGAGACCTTGCTTTGATGCGTCACAATAAATCACAAAATCATCATTCCCTTCAGGCAATGACAATATAGGTGCTGTAGTTAGCTTTTTCTTCAATAACTGAAACGCTTTCTCTTGTTCATCCTTCCATTCAAATTTCTTCCCTTTATGCGTTAATGCAGTCAAGGGTTTTGCTATTCTGGAAAAGTCTTGGATGAACCTTCTGTAGTAACCAGCTAGTCCTAAAAACTAGCGTATGTGTTTCGGAGTTTTCGGGGTTTCCCACTTTTCAACAATTTCTATCTTTGCCGGATCCACCTTAATACCTTCTTTGTTCACTATGTTACCGAGGAATTGAACTTCTTCCAACCAAAATGCACACTTTGAAAACTTAGCGTACAATTCTTCCTTCCTCAATACTTCTAAAACCTTTCTCAAATGTTCACCGTGTTCTTGGTCATTCTTTGAGTAAATAAGTATGTCATCAATGAAAACAATGACAAACTTGTCAAAGTATGGTCCACACACTCGATTCATAAGGTCCATGAACACAGCTGGTGCATTAGTTAAACCAAACGGCATGACCATAAATTCGTAATGGCCATAACGTGTTCTGAAAGCAGTCTTTGGAATATCATCTTCTTTCACCCGCATTTGATGATACCCGAAACGTAAGTCAATCTTTGAATAAACAGACGAGCCTTGTAGTTGATCATATAAGTCGTCGATTCTCGGTAGTGGGTAGCGGTTCTTGATGGTAAGTTTGTTCAACTCTCGGTAGTCGATACACAACCTGAATGTACCATCTTTCTTCTTGCCAAACAAAACAGGAGCTCCCCACGGTGATGTGCTTGGTCGAATGAAACCACGCTCTAAAAGTTCTTGTAATTGGCTTTGCAGTTCTTTCATCTCGCTGGGTGCGAGTCTGTAAGGAGCACGAGCTATTGGTGCAGCTCCTGGTACAAGATGTATTTGAAATTCAATGGATCGATGTGGGGGTAATCCCGGTAATTCTTTCGGAAATACATCGGGAAATTCTTTTGCGACGGGAACATCATTGATGCTCTTTTCTTCAGTTTGTACTTTCTCGACGTGTGCTAGAACAGCATAGCAACCTTTTCTTATTCAGTTTGTACTAATAAGATGTAGCTTCGTGTTGTCCTTTTCTCCGTACACCATTAAGGGTTCTCCTTCTTCTCGTACAATGCGAATTGCATTTTTATAACATACGATCTCTGCTTTCACCTTCTTCACCCAGTCCATACCGATTATCACATCAAAACTCCCTAACTCTACTGGTATCAAGTCAATCTTAAATGTTTCGCTAACCAGTTTAATTTCTCGATTCCGACATATATTATCTGCTGAAATTAATTTACCATTTGCTAATTCGAGTAAAAATTTACTATCCAAAGGCGTCAATGGACAACTTAATTTAGCACAAAAATCTCTACTCATATAGCTTCTATCCGTACCCGAATCAAATAAAACGTAAGCAGATTTATTGTCAATAAGAAACGTACCCGTAACAAGCTCCGAGTCTTCCTGTGCCTCTGTCGCATTAATATTGAAAACTCTTATGCGGCCTTGTCCATTCGTGTTCTCCTGGTTCGGGCAATTTCTAATAATGTGGCCAGGTTTTCCACATTTATAACAAACTACATTGGCATAACTTGCTCCGACACTACTTGTTCCGCCATTACTCGTTCTGACACCATTTGTTCCTTTCGTTCTGTTAACCCCTGGTCCGTAGACCTCACACTTCGCCATTTCTTTTGCACTTGTTGCAAAATTTGGTGCAGAACCCCGAGTGATACTTTTCACACCTTTGGCATAGCTGCTTCTTATTGTTGTTGTTGCGGTTGTTATTGTTATTGGGATGATTGTTGTAGTTGCTGTTGTTGTTGTTGTTGTTGTTGTTGTTGGGCCATTTGTTGTAGTTGCAATTGATGTTGCGATTGTTGGGATAGTTGTTGCGATTATTGTTGTAATTGCTGTTGTTGTTGTATTGGTGATTCTTATCACCATTTTCCTCCCACTTTCTTTTGACTTGCTTCACATTGGCCTCTTCAGCCGTCTGTTCTTTAATTCTTTCCTCAATCTGGTTCACTAGTTTGTGAGCCATTCTACATGCCTGTTGTATGTAGGCGGGCTCGTATGAACTTATATCTTCTTGGATTCTTTCCGGTAATCCTTTCACAAACGCGTCGATCTTCTCTTCCTCATCTTCGAAAGCTCCCGGACACAATAGGCACAATTCTGTGAATCGTCTTTCGTACGTGGTAATATCAAATCCTTGGGTTCGTAACCCTCTAAGTTCTGTCTTGAGCTTATTGACCTCGGTTCTGGGACGGTACTTCTCATTCATCAAGTGCTTGAATGCTGACCACGGTAGTGCGTAAGCATCATCTTGTCCCACTTGCTCTAGATAGGTATTCCACCATGTTAACGCAGTACCTGTGAAGGTATGCGTAGCGTACTTCACTTTGTCCTCTTCAGTACACTTACTTATGGCAAACACTGATTCGACCTTCTCGGTCCACCGTTTCAATCCGATCGGTCCTTCGATTCCATCAAATTCCAAAGGTTTGCAGGCAGTGAATTCTTTGTAGGTGCATCCTACACGATTTCCTGTACTATTAGATCTAAGGTTATTGTTGGTATGTAGCGCAGCCTGTACTGCGGCTATGTTTGCAGCAAGAAAGGTACGAAATTCCTCTTCTCTCATATTCATGGTTTGTCGAGTAGTCGGTGCCATTTCCTTCAAATAGTCAAATGAAACAATTTAATCATACAGAATATTAAGAGTAGTCAATAGTATCTCGCAGCATAATATGAACTCATTTATAAAAGCTTTGTCTTCATATTAGCGTTTTATAAGTTTAAATTCTAGTACTACCTACCCGTTAAGTTCATACTTAGTAGCTAATATACAATTCAACTACTACAATTCCATATGAAAAACTGATTATAATAATATATCACATACAAATATTCTTCAAACTTACAACTTCGCTATATTACATATAATATGAAATATAGTACACTATGATACAGGACAGTTTTGAAGATAAATCTAGTTAATACGCAAGTTGTTCAGCAAAGGAAATAAAGACACGTAATTCATAAGTCCAGAAACAAGTCATGCATTCTAGTTTTACTAGGACTACTTCCTATCTTTGGTCTTGTGGAACATAACTGTTATGGCCATTGATAAGACAGCGTGTTGCAACATCGTCAAAGGGACGAGGGTTACGTAATGTCCAACAGTCCCGTAACAATCTAAAAACCTCATTTCTTACCCCAACTACCGACTCCGTCACTTGTGGGAACGTTTTGTTTAATAGTTGTAGCCCAATGTTCTTGTTCTCACTTTGGTGAGAAGCGAACATTACTAACCCGTAAGCATAACATGCTTCTTTATGTTGCATGTTAGCCGCTTTTTCTAAATCACGAAGTCCTATATTCGGATATATTGAGTCAAAATAATTTCTTAACCCGTTGCGTAAAATAGCATTTGGGTTTCCCGCAATATATGCGTCAAAGTAAACACATCGTAACTTATGGATTTCCCAATGTGATATCCCTCATCTTTCGAACGAAAGCCTTTTATAAACCAAGGCATTCTTGGAACGTTCTTCGAATGTCTTACAAACTGATCTCGCCTTAAATAGTTGTGCCGAGGAATTCTGACCGACTCTAGACAAGATTTCATCAATCATGTCTCCGAGTAGGTCTCTTAAAATATTGGGTTGTCTATCCATTTTGTGTTTTTATACTGTAAAATAGACAAGAGTTAGATTCATAAAAAAAATACTTATTAATACAAGCAATTTTTACATATATCATAAAGCATAAGCACACTATATTACATATATTACACCACACGAATACAACTATCTTATTCCGACTCGCTCATTTCTTCTTCTTCGGTTTTGGTTCGTTTTGCCAAGTTTCTAGGGATATATGATGTTCCCCTAATACGAGTCGTCGTTTTCCACATTGGTTTAGAAAAACCTGGTCGTTTAGAGGTTCCCGGGTTATTGTCACAACTTAAGAAATACGGGTGTTGACGATACATATAAAGTTCATCGGGTTTGGAATCAAATTTCTCTATTTTTATGCCCTTTCCCTTATTGTTCTCTCTTGCCTTATTAAATTGTGTTTGGGTAATTTCTATAACATCATCGGAATCCTTGTCGGGATTCGATTCATCAGAGAATTGGTAATCCTCCCAATACTTTGCTTCCTTGGCGGAAACACCATTGACCATAATTAACTTTGGTCGGTTGGTGGAGGATTTTCTTCTACTTAACCGTTTTATTATTTCCCCCACTGGTTCTATTTCTTCTTCCGGTTCCGATTCTTCTTCCGGTTCCGACTCTTCTTCCGGTTCCTCTTCGGGAACTTGTGAATCAATCCACGAATCATTCCAATTTACATTTGACTCTTCATTATTATTAGGTGAGTCAATGGGACTTGTTCTAGAAGTAGACATCTATCACATAATATCAAACACGTTAAGAGATTAATATATCACATAATATTCACATGTTAAAAATATATAGTTTCCAACAAAATTTGTTAAGCAATCATTTTTCAAGTAAACACGGTCGAAGTCCAGACTCACTAATGCATCCTAACAAACTTTATAAGACACACTAATGCAAAATTCTGGTTCTCTAAGACCAACGCTCGAATACCAACTGAAATGTCCCGTTCTTATTGATTAAAAACGTTCCATATTAATTGATTTCGTTGCGAGGTTTTGACCTCTATATGAGACGTTTTTCAAAGACTGCATTCATTTTAAAACAAACCATAACCTTTATTTTATCAATAAAGGTTTCAAAAGCATTACGTAGATTATCAAATAATGATAATCTATAATATACTGTTTACACACGACCATTACATAATGGTTTACAATAGAAATATATTACATCGACATATGTTTCTTGAATGCAGTTTTTACATAATATTATACAAACATGGACTCCAAATCTTGTCCTTATTTTAGTATGCAACACCGGAAGCTCTTAATATTCACCTGAGAATAAACATGCTTTAAACGTCAACAAAAATATTGGTGAGTTATAGTTTTAACCTATATATATCAAATCGTAATAATAGACCACAAGATTTCATATTTCAATATACATCCGATACATAGAGATAAAAATCATTCATATGGTGAACACCTGGTAACCGACATTAACAAGATGCATATTTAAGAATATCCCCATCATTCCGGGACACCCTTCGGATATGATATAAATTTTGAAGTACTAAAGCATCCGGTACTTTGGATGGGGTTTGTTAGGCCCAATAGATCTATCTTTAGGATTCGCGTCAATTAGGGTGTCTGTTCCCTAATTCTTAGATTACCAGACTTAATAAAAAGGGGCATATTCGATTTCGATAATTCAACCATAGAATGTAGTTTCACGTACTTGTGTCTATTTTGTAAATCATTTATAAAACCTGCATGTATTCTCATCCCAAAAATATTAGATTTTAAAAGTGGGACTATAACTCACTTTCACAGATTTTTACTTCGTCGGGAAGTAAGACTTGGCCACTGGTTGATTCACGAACCTATAACAATATATACATATATATCAAAGTATGTTCAAAATACATTTACAATACTTTTAATACATTTTGATGTTTTAAGTTTATTAAGTCAGCTGTCCTCGTTAGTAACCTACAACTAGTTGTCCACAGTTAGATGTACAGAAATAAATCGATAAATATTATCTTGAATCAATCCACGACCCAGTGTATACGTATCTCAGTATTGATCACAACTCAAACTATATATATATATTTTGGAATCAACCTCAACCCTGTATAGCTAACTCCAACATTCACATATAGAGTGTCTATGGTTGTTCCGCAATATATATATAGATGGGTCGACATGATAGGTCAAAACATTGTATACGTGTATATGGTATCTCAAGATTACATAATATACAATATAAGTTGATTAGGTTATGGTTGGAATAGATTTATTACTAACTTTCACGTAGGTAAAATGAGTAGTTTTTATCAATCTTGTTTTACTTGCCATTTCTTCGTTTCTAATCCGTTTTGAGTGATTCCAGTGGCCACAGTTTCGTATTGAACTTAAATTTATGAATCTAAATAGAAAAAGTATAAGTTTATAGTCGGAAATACAATTTACAAGTCATTTTTGAAAGACGTAGTCATTTCCGTCGAAAGAACGACATCTTGATGACCATTTTGAAAAACATACTTTCACTTTGAGTTTAACCATGATTTTTGGATATAGTTTCATGTTCATAAGAAAAATCATTTTTCCAGAAGTATAGATTTTAAATCAAAGTTCTTCTTAGCTTTTAATTATCCCAACCAAAACAGCCCCCGGTTTTACTACGACGGCGTATATCCAGTTTTATGGTGTTTATCGTGTTTCCGGGTTTTAAATCATTAAGTTAGTATATCATATAGATATAGAACATGTGTTTAGTTGATTTTAAAAGTCTATTTAGAAGGATTAACTTTATTTGCGAACAAGTTTAGAATTAACTAAACTATGTTCTAGTGATTACAAGTTTATAACGTTGAATAAGACAGCTTTTTATGTATGAATTGAATGATGTTATGAACATCATTACTACCTCAAGTTCCTTGGATAAACCTACTGGAAATGAGAAAAATGGATCTAGCTTCAAAGGATCCTTGGATGGCTTGAAAGTTCTTGAAGCAGAATCATGACACGAAAACAATTTCTAGTAAGATTTCCACTCGAAATAAGATTGTTATAGTTATAGAAATTGAATTAAAGTTTGAATATGATTATTACCTGGTATTAGAAAGATAACCTACTGTAAGTAACAAAGGTTTCTTGTTCTTGGATGATTACTTGGAATGGATTTAGAAAACTTGGAAGTAAACTTGCAATCTTGGAAGTATTCTTGATTTTATGAAACTAGAACTTTTGGAATTTATGAAGAACACTTAGAACTTGAAGATAGAACTTGAGAGAGATCAATTAGATGAAGAAAATTGAAGAATGAAAGTGTTTGTAGGTGTTTTTGGTCGTTGGTGTATGGATTAGATATAAAGGATATGTAATTTTGTTTTCATGTAAATAAGTCATGAATGATTACTCATATTTTTGTAATTTTATGAGATATTTCATGCTAGTTGCCAAATGATGGTTCCTACATGTGTTAGGTGACTCACATGGGCTGATAAGAGCTGATCATTGGAGTGTATATACCAATAGTACATACATTTAAAAGCTGTGTATTGTACGAGTACGAATACGGGTACATACGAGTAGATTTGTTGATGAAACTGGACGTGGATGTAATTGTAAGCATTTTTGTTAAGTAGAAGTATTTTTATAAGTGTCTTGAAGTCTTTCAAAAGTGTAAGAATACATATTAAAACACTACATGTATATACACTTTAACTGAGTCGTTAAGTCATCGTTAGTCGTTACATGTAAATGTTGTTTTGAAACCTTTAGGTTAACGATCTTGTTAAATGTTGTTAACCCATTGTTTATTATATCAAATGAGATGTTAAATTGTTATATTATCATGATATTATGATATATAATATACCTTAGTATGATAAATATACAGTTAAATGTCGTTACAACGATAATCGTTACATATATGTCTCGTTTCGAAATCATTAAGTTAGTAGTCTTATTTTTATATATGTAGTTCATTGTTAATACACTTAATGATATATTTGCTTATAATTTAACATAATTAACCAAGTGTATCAATATCTTAATATGATTCATATGTACCTAGTAAGACGTTATAACGATAATCGTTATATATATCATTTTCGAGTTTCTTAATTTAATAGTCTCATTTTTATATATATAACTTATTGTTAAAATACCTAATGAGATACATACTTATAATAAAATCATGTTAACTATATATATAACCATATATATGTCATCGTATAGTTTTTACAAGTTTTAATGTTCGTGAATCACCGGTCAACTTGGGTGGTCATTTGTCTATATGAAACCTATTCCAATTAATCAATTCTTAATAAGTTTGATTGCTTAACATGTTAGAAACACCTAATCATGTAAATATAAATTTCATTTAATATATATAAACATGGAAAAGTTCGGGTCACTACAGATGTTGGTGGTACTGTTGGTGCCGGTGATGTTGATGAAGTTGGTAAATTTTGCACCATATTCTCCAAATTGATTACTCGAGCGCGGAGTTCGTCGACTTCTTATATTATTCCAGGATGATTGTCGATCGGAACGAGTGGATGAATAAGGTTTAGAATTTTAGATAGAATATAATCGTGGAGAGATATTCGGGAAATAAGGGTAAAAATGGTGTTTCGGATTGGTTCATCGGTAAGTGCTCCAGGTTCATCACCAAGAAGGCAATTTGGTTGATGGAAAGTATCGCCTTCTTCTCATTTCCATTGGTTAAATCGACTACGAACTTATCCCAATTCATCCAGGATAGATGATGGCTAATTGGTTGATCCATTCTGGTTACACTACTTTCAGAGCTCAGGTGAATATTCATATCGGAATAGTTGTAGGAATAACTATCGGAATAGCTATCGAAATCTGAGAGACTCGAACTGGTTGAGGGATTCATCTCGTACGATCAGATGAAGGATTTTCGATAAGAAATAGATTATAGGATGTAGATTAGTACCCTGCAATACATAATTTACATATGCATATATAATACTAAAATCCCATAAGTTACGGAGGAATCTACGAAAGCTGTCAGGCAAAGATAACAATAACAGATATGCTAAGATATGAATTTATCTATACACTGTCTATGCAATAGAGGCAGTAAGACGTGTCTAGACTAAGAATGATAAGCAGGTAATTTCCT
The DNA here is from genome assembly GCF_046630445.1 of Rutidosis leptorrhynchoides. Classification (NCBI taxonomy): domain Eukaryota; kingdom Viridiplantae; phylum Streptophyta; class Magnoliopsida; order Asterales; family Asteraceae; genus Rutidosis; species Rutidosis leptorrhynchoides. Next base: position 275,007,777 of record NC_092337.1, read on the forward strand.
AAGGATGATAAGCAGATGATTTCCGACTAGAAATGATAAGCAAAAATTTTGACATGCAGACACGGTCGAAGTCCAGACTCACTAATGCATCTACACAATTATCAGTTAGACACACTAATGCAAGACATGGTTCGCTAAGACCACCGCTCTGATACCAACTGTAGATACCCATCCTAATCCATCTGGACGAAGTCCATATCAATTATAAACAATTCACAATAGTTGATTACATCGCGAGGTACTTGACCTCTATATTATACATTTTACAAACATTGCATTCGTTTTTGAAAAGACAATCTTTCATTACATCGAAAGTTGACGGCATGCATACCATTTTATAATATACCTAACTATAATTGACTTAATAATAATCTTGAAGAAATCAATGACTCGAATGCAACGTCTTTTGAAATATGTCATGAATGACTCCAAGTAATATCTTTAAAATGAGCAATTTCACAGCGGAAGACTTCTTTCATACCTGAGAATAAACATGCTTTAAAGTGTCAACCAAAAGGTTGATGAGTTCATTAGTTTAACATAAATAATCTTTTCCATCATTTTAATAGACCACAAGATTTTCATTTTCAGTTCTCATAAATATACGTCACATGCATAGAGACAAAAATATCATTCATATGGATTAAACACCTGGTAACCGACATTAACAAGATACATATAAGAATATCCCCTATCATTCTGAGAAATCCATCGGATATGATAAAACAACATCGAAGTAGTAAAGCATCCGGTACTTTGGATGGGATTCGTTAGGCCCAATAGATCTATCTTTAGGATTCGCGTCAATTAGTAGATCGGTTTACTAATTCTTAGGTTACCAAGCAAAAAGGGGCATATTCGGCTTCGATCATTCAACCATATAATGTAGTTTCGATTACTTGTGTCTATTTCATAAAATATTTATAAAAATTGCGCATGTATTCTCAGCCCAAAAATATAAAGTGTAAAAAGGCAAATGAAACTCACCTAATGTATTTTGTAGTAAAAATATATATGACTATATTGAACAATGCAGGGTTGGCCTCGGATTCACGAACCTATAACATTCATATATTTATTGATACATATAATCGTAGTCAAACCAATATTTATGTTATTATTAATGATGTAGTTTATATATTTAATATTTTATAAGTTTTATTATTATTATTTACATATTTTCATTTCATATATAAAAATATTAATATAGTTAAGTTGTACGTATTAAATATACTTATATACAAATATCATTTATTTTATATATCTTACTTATTATAAAAATAATAATAGAGTTAAGTTATATATATTAGATATATTTTTATGTAACTAATATTTATTTGGTTAAAATAATACTAATAAATAAAAAGTCGTAATATCTTTATAATAATAATATCAGTAGTTATAATAATGTTAATACTCATTTTAAAAGTAATGATAATAATAATACTGATAATAATAATAATAATAATAATAATAATAATAATAATAATAATAATAATAATAATAATAATAATAATAATAATAATAATAATAATAATAATGATAATAATAATAATAATGATAATGATGATAATAATAATAATAATAATAATAATAATAATAATAATAATAATAATAATAATAATAATAATAATAATAATAATAATAATAATAATAATAATAATAATAATAACCTTGATAATCCTATTAATAATAATCATAATCTTAATCTTAATATTTTATGTTAGTTAAATAATAATAATGATATAATAATAATGATAACAATAATAATAATACTAGTAATATTTATACTTGTATCTATACTCATAATAATGATAACAATAATGATACTAATAATAATAAAGATGACTAATATTCATACTACTTAGTAACAAAAATCCTTATGTTCATAATACTAGTAATAATAATATAAACTATATTAAGGTTAATAATTTTATTAATCATGTTATTAATACAATTATTGATACTAATTAATAATACCATAACACTAATCAATAATAATAATCCTACTCATAATAATACTTATATCAATATTAATAATACTAATTATAACACTAATACCAATAACATAATAATTATAATAACAACAATAATAATAGTAATAATAATAATAATAATAATAATAATAACAATAATAATAATAATAATAATTGTAATACCTAATATAAAGGGGATCGGTGGATTTTGTTGTGTCCACAAACAGATCGAGATGGCAGAGCACAAACTCAGAATGAAATCACGATTCCTAGGATCTTTGATTCATTAATCGATCAATCGATTCACAGCAATTCGAGATATACCCGTTCATCAATTCATCATCATCTTTGTTTCATCATCTTCACAGATTAATCGAATGGCAATCAACACAGAATAGCAGATCAAACAATTCGTCATCATCACCATCATCATCAATCGATTAGGTATTTGGTTCATTAATTAATTTAGGTAGATTATCGGTTCTTATAGAAGTATCAGGTTTATCAATTGATCAATATGTCGTCGGTTCTCTCAAGGTTTATAATAAAGGATTTAATTTGCTTGCCTTTTAATTTTTGTGTTATTTCAATGGTATGATTACTATACAAAGGCGATTGCTTTTATGGGAATTCGGTTTCTTTGAGTATTACAGGTTGAAGGTTGTGGTTGTATTGTACTCGCGTGTGTGTATAAATGCTTATGTATGCTATGTATACATCTGTGTATATAATCCAGTGGGTTTGTATATCTGCAAGGGTTGTTTGGTTGGTTTTAATGGTTAAACAGGATCAAGTTGGAGTAGCAACAATGATGGTTTACAAAGATCTCAGCAGCATTAAAATTCAGGCAGTAGGTAAGCAATTGTTGTAATTGTAATGGTGTTGTGGTAATTAAACAGGTAATGGTTTGGAGATGGTTAATCAGTGAGCAGTAGCAGCCTCCATCAAGATCAAACTACAAAGAAAACAGATTGGCAGATAGTTTACCTAAAGTACCAGGCTGAAACAGAAGGATATAAGTTGTATAGTAGCTGCAGCAGTAGTTGAAGTGAATGATGAGAGTACGGTTTGTTCAATGGTAATCTATTTTTGGGTTGTATTTTTGTAGGTGATGTTTTCGATTGAAACATAAAATGTTGCAATGGTTGACGGAAGTTTAGAAGGGATTCCTTAATCCTGTGCTGGGTTGTTCGAGATAGATGTATAACACAGTAGCAGTAGCATGTTGCAGGACAGTAGCAGGTAAGTGGTGTTTGGCTTTGGTTTACTTAATAAAAAATAATAAACAGAATACAGTAGGTTTCGATGGTTGTTGCAGGTTAGTGGCTGTAAAAGACTGCAACAGCAGGGGTAGTTCAAATGAAACATGAACAACTAAGCAAATAAAAAGTAAACAGAGGTTGAAGATGGTGAGGATGAATTGAAGGAGAGAAGTGATTAAGTTTGGTGATGGTCATGGAAGTTTATCTAAGTGTTTGTGTGATGAATATTTATATGTATATATTATATAAAGAGACTGAATGATTGTGTAGGTATCGGTTTCTTTCCTTTATGATTGAAATATTCAACATAAAGTGATTTTGTGATTTAGATATGGAAGGGAAAGGATTCTTGTGATGTAAGTGTTATTGGTTCCTTATGGGAAAATGAGATAAAGTAATTGATAGATGGTTAGTGGGTTTGGTTTGATTTTTGTACATGTGTATATGTCTAATATATGCATATATGTACCTATATAATAGATAGCCGAAAGATATGAATGTAAATATAATACTATGATATTACAAAACAAACAATCACACAATATAAAGCCATCTCAATTATCAATTTGAATTCAATTAACCACAGTAGCAAATGTTTGTTTGGATGTTATGTCGACACTTATTTGATATCATTATTTTCGATAAAAATTTAAAATAATATAATCATTGGTTAAGTCATAAAGTGTCTAATAATTTCTCCTAATAATATTAAGTGGATGTGGACTGTTGCCATCCCATATACGTACTATCATTATTATTATTAAGGATAAAAGGTTTTACTCTATCTATCAACTGTCATTTTGCGTTTTAAGAATCCACAATTTAACCATATGATGATGTTATTGGGTTTTGTAAATTGGTGGCAAAGGTTAACGCATGTACACTCTCATGTATGCACTTAAATCCTCATATTAGTTTTTGTTAAAATTTTACACTTGTACATTCATCATATTATATATATATATATATATATATATATATATATATATATATATATATATATATATATATATATACGCTTTATGATAAGTTTAAATATATCGTAAGTTATTTTACATATCAACTACATAATATAACAGTTTGGTAATGTATTTCAAGTTGTTATATATGCATATATATATATATATATATATATATATATATATATATATATATATATATATATATATATATATATACACACACACACACACACACATATTTAATTACAATTAGTTGCTCGTGAATCGTCGAGAACAGTCGAAGGTCATATTGAATTCATGAACAGTTCAAAATTTTTGTGAATCAACCTATCAGACTTTGCTTATCATATCGGGAACATATAAAGATTAAGTTTAAATTTGGTCGAATATTTTCGGGTCGTCACACCTTGGAGCTGAGCGGCCTTGGAGCTGGGCGGCTGAGGTCATGTACCATGGAGCTGGGAGGATGAAGTCACATGCCTTGGAGCTGAGAGGATGATGTCACGTGCCATGGAGCTGAGAGGATGAGGTCACATGCTTTGGAGCTGAGAGGATGAAGTCACGTGCTTTAGAGCTAGGCGGATGGCAGATGGAATCTAGAGAGAGAAAGTGTGTGTGAGAGAGAAATTGGAGCGTCTGATCTCTCCTCTGATGTCCAAATGAGGTGCGGAACTCCTCTATTTATAGGCAAATCTTGGGCTGGTAAGGAAGCTTCATGGGCTACTTCTTGGGCCTGATTAATTCTAAAACCCAGCAACTTACGTGTTTTCACTAATTTGGGCATAACACTGTCATACGAAGTCGGATTTAAGTGATTCAAAAGCCAAAACGTCCGTAACTCAGAACTCCACAACTTTCAATTTATGTGTGTAGACCATAGGATACACCATTAAGTCCCCCCAGTTTGATGTGTTTATTTTTGCAGAAAATAAACACATTAAACTAAAAAAGAAAACAAGTGCTTTTTCTGCCTTGGGAACATAATTATGCTGTTATCTGGTACGTAAATGATGTTTCGTTTAATGATTCCTCAAAATAACTCAAATTTAAGTATGTAGTAGGCTTTATAATGTTGGAAAATAATGCCATGTATGAAGCAACTGAGTCATATGCCTGATTAAATGTATATTCAGAAACTTGTTATCACTTTATGATTGATTAACTTCTGTTGGTATGATTTTTCGTATAGTGGTTGTAAGGTACCCGTGCAATACAATAACTGCTTTGCGTTGAGCGTATGATGCTGACTGATGTTTGCCCTCGAGAAATAATCTCTACAGACCCAGAACACGGATGAGAGATCCGTGGGGTGGCCTCAATCAGTCTTTGGATCAATCTGTAATTGATCCGTCTAGCGTCTTGTTGCTAAACGGTTAATGTGCTTTTAGAATGAGAAAGAAATGTGTGAGGGAGAATTTGTACTTCTCTCTGACTGAAGTTCAGATGTCAAATGTGGTGACCCAAGGGGTCTACTTATAGGCGTAGAATGTCCAATTTTTTCGGGATACACGTGTCAATCGCTGATTAATTCTGTTGTGTGAAATATCCGGAAACTACTTTGGTGTTGCCGACGTGGCCGCGTGCTGCTCACACGCCTAGTAAGGGCTTAAGCATAAAAGGTGTCTGCTGTATGCTGGACGGCAAATGATAGAAACCGTCAAATATTGTTATCGTTTGTACTCTTTGATCCATTTTTCTGTATAAAACTAGTGTTTTTGTGCATGTATCCCCTAGAATACACCATAAACTTCATAAGAAGATCATGTGACTATCTTTGTGCTGTACGCTGACCTGATATGTTTATTCTTTATGTTTTATGTTTAAGGGCTTAAGCGTAGAAAGCTGCCTTTAGGGCTTACGCAAAACGTTAGGCGGCCTGATTTATGTCTGAGATTTTTGTTCTAGCCGAAGAACTCTAAACGGCTATACACTGAAATTTGCCTTTGTTCTTTTTCATTATGTGTTTTGCGCTAATGTATTGTGCGGCTTAAGAGTAGTACTTTGAATTGTTGCCAAAGATTTATTTGCTCGACTTTAAGTCAAAGGAACTAGTTCCATTTTGTGTTGTCGACATTTCGTAGGTTCTAAATCTACGATCAATTTGCCGGCTATATTACGGTTGTTAAACCGTGCCTTTCAACCTTTTGTTTACGATTGAACTTCTGCCACCGAGACTAGATATCTCTTATGAAGGCAGGGATGACACACAGCTTTGCGTCACCTGATTAAAAAATCCTCGGCCGGATAAAAATATGAATATTTTCCCGTAAGAATAATTGTTTTATTTCTTACATTTAAAGAAATTTTTACGTTTACGACCGTATCTCATGTTCTAGATAGTTGATCGGGCTATTTGAACATACAGTACTACGCATAAAATTTCTTTAAGTTTATTGCCTTTCAAAGTCTTCTCAGTTCTTCTCCGGTTGACGTTGAGAGCATATATAATCCATTATCATTTGCCTTTACTGTTCGATATGATCTTTCCCATCACGGTCTTAATCTTGAATTCTTAGCGAATAGCATGCATATAATGTGATGGGCTTACGCAAATGCGGCCATATGGGCTTATGCAAGAAGCAGCCATGAATATATAATGATGAGCCATGGATCAACGAATGTGACCATGGACCTATAATGTGTCTTCTCTCAAATGATATTGATAATAAAAATATCCTTTTGATAAATACTGCTTGAAGTTTTGAGATTGTACCTTGTACTTGAGATGATGAGTCATGTTGCATATGGTTGATAAATATAGACAGATGTTAAGCTTTTTGTAATTCCTTATGCATCCTTCCAGTGTGCTCCATTATTTGTATGTCATACATACTTAATACCATGTTTTTTTACTGTTCACTTCATTATGTTGCCAAGTGAATTATATGTCTTGCTCTTGTAAATGACAATTCTGCTTCTTCTTCTTCTTCTTCATTTATAGATATTATCTTTCTTGTAATTGTATGAACGATGTTTCCCCATCCAGTTCAAATAAAGGAATGAATCTGGAGAATGGAAGTCTTTTGAACGAATGCTTGTGCTTGAGGATGTTTCCTGCTGTAGAACTTTGGAAATGGATGAATGATGATGCTTCAATTTGATGTCCATGACGGAATATGCTTCACTATTTCTGTGTTTTATAATAAAAAGATTTTTCTTTGGCAGGCATAAATCACACACTTATCTCCACGCGTCTTCATGATGTTCTTGTATCAAATTTTATCTACGTGCCACTATGACCAGGAGGAAGTTTTAACAAATTATGTGATCAAATCTTCTGATTCTTTTTTCATCTAGTAGGTCACTTGCATATGTTGATTTGTTGCAAGATATATAATTTGTATGTTCATGTATTTCTTCACAGTTACATACTCCAGGGTGCAATTTGTTAATTTCAGTGATCTTCAGGGACCATAATATAAATTTGTTGGTGAAGTGATCTCCTTATTTATTTCTTGATGTATGTGAGCATGTGTTTTCCTGCTTTTTGCAAGCTTTTGCCTGCCAAAAGCTGAACGGATTTTGTTGTCTCTTTGTTGTAACATTTGTTGGTGTAGCTTTATCTTACGGAGGCTGGACTTCGGCAGAAGTGATTACGGAAATGATTTAAATTGCTTTACCGGGTAAAAGTTGTAGTAAACGGAAGACGACACTTATGGTTACACGCGTTATCTCTTGTTTCTTGCAATTCATAGGTTCATTGTTGGGGATAGTCGTGAAGCGGAGACCAGTAGATGAAATTCTCAAGTTGCCTTGCGGAGTACGATCTTGGAATGTAGTGTATTTTTCTTGACGGAGAACGGGACTCTATAGTCGTAACCAGAATTCAACACGTGAGGCGTGTAACCTCTAACTATGCTTCGAATCCAACACTATTGGTGGCTGACGGTAAACGGGAAGCTTAACGTCTCGGATCAAACGTAGGATCAAACATACTTCATGATGTGTTTATAAGACTGATGTTAAGTTGTGAACATAAACTGTAACAGAGTAATAAACATTTTTCCACCTTTGCAATTCTTTGCTATTTTCGTTCCATCAATGGTGACTACTTATTTGCCATGTGCTTTCCTTTGCCCAATCATGAATATGTCATCAAAATACTGCTTGAACGGAAGAAGGAGAACGGAGCACATAATCGTTGATCTTCATGCTGCTTGAAACGTATTATTTTCAAATATTGTTCTTATTTTAAAATGACCGAGATATTCCGGAATGCCCCTTTTTCTGTTTTTGAATGGTCGACAAGTGATCACGAACGCCGCAAATACCTGGTGCCAGGACGCGGACTTGTATATGTACGAACTTCAAATGCTAGAGATGCATTCTGAAAATTTCTCTAATGAAAATAATTTGCGCGGACTTCGTTTTGCAACTAAAACTTTTCGATTTAAGAGTACAAAATTTTCCGGTCTCTAAATCCCAGCTGCACGTTGGCAACCGTTCAAATTCTGAACTCAGGAAAATCATCAATCTTTGTACAAAATTATATCCATGTTCGTGTTTGTGCTTGATCCTGGATGATTTCTAACTATGGTTTCTTCAGAATAAATTGCTCAAGATAATATTTTTGAATCTCGATTTTCAGCCTTGTGTAATATAATATTTATTCATATGATTTGGTTAATACTCCATATCGTAATCCTGCTTCATGTCAAGTATTCATCTAACCGTTAACTTTGTTGGTAACGTTGCTGTGTAGTGATAATGAAATGTTGAGCCTTCAAAATTTCTCTTGAAGATCATGCGAAACGGTTAGCGAGCTAAGTCTGTATGATAACATGTCCTGGGTGCATGGCGATGTACGGAATATGCAAATGTACTTGAGTAAAACATTGATTTAGGCCGGAAGACGGATGAGGAAGGATGTGGAAGTTGTTAAACTCTGACAAATAGTCAGCAGAGAACGGAGAATGGAGTGAGGGGTACGTTGGACGGTGGACATTGCAGTCGGTTGGAGATGCTTTCCTGTTATGCATGACGACATGGTAGGCCTAATTCTTGGCGTCATAATATGATATAGCGTTTTCGTAACCCGGATGTCAAATGAATTAATTTAGATAGATGTGTTAGTTTCTTCATACGGAGAACGGTTTTCGGTAATCTGTGGATGGAGTATATTTCATATATGCGAAAGTTATCCTTATCGCAAAGATACAGATTAAGCTGGCGCACAACCCATGTTCTTGGACATCTTCCATTTTTTATATTCTGTTTAAAGCCATCATGCGTGCACAAAACTAATCCTCTAGCTTGGTTTTCACCATGGGGTTCAGGATACGTCTGTATGTTAAATTGGCACAAAATCGTTGTTGGACAGAAAAGATTCAATCTAATTGCCAAGAGCTCAATCGCTGGTTGAATAGTGAGCGAGTTTAAAAACAAGTCCAAGGTACAAAAATTTCGTGCACATGTTATTAGATCTCCATGCGTTTCTTTACGGAAGACGGAACTAATCTTGATTGTTGATGACCGGACGACGGTGCCCCGGATACGGTAGACGGAAGTTCTTTCAAGACAGCAGATATATAATATGTTACATACTCATATGATCTGAAGAACAGACATCGGTGTTCGTATTGAGAAAATCCTCTTGAGTTGATGACCGGAGAATGGATGTCGTTATGCACAACTTGACTGGAAAAGATAATCTAAAACCGATTGCCGCTTGTCGGATTTCAATATTTTAACGTATTGTACTCTTGAAATATAAATGTAGCTTGAGACCATTTATACGAGTGAACATGAATGTGATTTTTGCAAATACTGAGTGATGATGTCTGGATGACGGAAACGTTAACGTCTTTTTGTATAAAAGGTGGAGGTAATATTTTGTCGTTGTACGGATGATGCTGTACGGACCACGGAAGCTCCATGTCTTTTGTTTTAACTCAATATTAGTGATGTCAATATGTGATGCGTTTTGATATCTATTACTCCGGGTTCCGTTTAGTGGAAGTCTGAATCTTCTTTAAATTGATGACCAAAGTACATCGGACGTCGGATGCTGGAGATTGGGGCTTGGTCCGGATCCATATATGATCTGATGTTTTCTTGTACACAAAATAAATATATTGTGACCTTTTTAAATAATTCCTCAAACTAACAGGTGGGCTTATTACATCCACAAGTTAAGAGATCTTTATATGGAATTGTGACAACTGTAGCACATGCATGTGAATCCATGTCTCATTTCGTGTGACGTTTCACTTGTTGATATAAATGTTGGATAACAGCTATGAGATTACATGTGACAGATCTGGTTTTCAAGGTAAGATATCTCCACTGCTACGAACTTGTGCTTTTTAATTTGAAAATGGGTGCGGATGATGGAGTAATTTTTATAAATCAGAATGTAACAATTTTTGTAGTCTGGATGACGGATAACTGTATTGTGTATTCTGAGCTTTTTTGCTTCTAGTCATAGAATCGGATGGCGCCATTTGTTAGTACGTATTTCTCTACTAGAGATAGGTATATACGTACTAGTGCAAGGTAGAATGAACCATGTGAGGAGTAGTTTGCCGATTGACGTTTACTCTCAGGATGAATCCCTGCAGACGCGAATCATGGTCTGAAACCATGGCGTGGCTTAAGTCAATCTTAAAATAGGGCTTACGTATGTTCTGCCTGTATCCTGAGTGATAAAATATATTGCTAAGTCATATATGAGAAAATATGATGTGTAGTGTGCCTTGGAGCTGGGCAGCTGAGGTCATGTGCCATGGAGCTGGGCGGCTGAGGTTATGTGCCTTGGAGCTGGGCGACCTTGGAGCTGGGCGGCTGAGGTCATGTGCCATGGAGCTGGGAGGATGAAGTCACGTGCCTTGGAGCTGAGAGGATGATGTCACGTGCCATGGAGTTGAGAGGATGAGGTCACGTGCTTTGGAGCTGAGAGGATGAGGTCACGTGCTTTGGAGCTGGGCGGATGGCAGATGGAATCTAGAGAGAGAAAGTGTGTGTGAGAGAGAAAGTGGAGCGTCTGATCTCTCCTCTGATGTCCAAATGAGATGGGGAACTCCTCTATTTATAGGCAAATCTTGGGCTGGTAATGAAGCTTCATGGGCTACTTTTTGGGCCTGATTAATTCTAAAACCCAGCAACTTACGTGTTTTCACTAATTTGGGCATAACTTTGTCATACGAAGTCGGATTTAAGTGATTCAAAAGCCAAAACGTCCGTAACTCAGAGCTCCACAACTTTCATTTTAGGCGTGTAGACCATAGGATACACCATTACACCCCTTGGTAAGAGAAGTCTATCGGATATAACATAAGTTTGACTGAGTAAGGCCATGGAACCCGGTCAGTGCTGATTAGTACACTACACCATAATGCAGTCTCGAGCATTGCACCCTGCTTGAGGGATTCTTAGTTAATTAAATAACTGTTTGTTTAAACACATAAAGGTTTCGACCGTTAGGATAACCGAACGTGTTCATGGAAGTCAAACTAACTTGGCCATGGTGTTCTTTATGGTTGAACTCTGTCTAAGGGCCTAACTACCTTTTTAAACCCAATCATTAATGAAAGCATCAAAACACATCACGTCTCGGATATGGCATACCTTGTACTTCATTGTGCTTCATAAAGTTTAGACCTTTGTGGAATGTTAATACGTCACCTAACCGAGTTGCTCAGTTGGATGAGCTGTTTGAACGTGTATTCCTGTAGTCAGACTGCACGGCATCGAGGGTAAGGGACGTTGTTGTCTATTCAGAATCTTCAAGCCTAACGCATTACCCAGTGACATGTCTTATGACAGGGGCGGTAGGACCAGTTTAGTGAATACAAGGTCACTACCTATTCATGAGCCAGCATTCCATAATCTCGGCAAAGTAACTAACGAAATCATAGTATGCACTTGTTATAAACTTCTCAAACCCGATCTAGACCCAATGCCCGTACCAACATTGTCACCTTTGTTACGAAGCAGTTAGCACGTATCTTCCACGAATCCACAGATCCTAGTTTCACATTCAAAGCTGGATGTCGGGAGGTATATTCTAAGACGGTGACATTAATGCTTGGGTCAGGATTGCTTTTCACTTCTTTTCAGCTTCGTCTCTTAACAAATTTGTGCAAAGCTACAGAATCCTACTGTGGAGACCACCGTTCAGAAGATTTTACTGAAGATACAATTTTTGACACTACTAGAAGACCTCCGAAATGAACATCCCGTTACAGAAACAATCACCATAAGCATGACCTCGATGATTGACATTCATGGATCAATTAGCAGAGTCGTAGACCATATTCTAATCGGACTTTAAGATTTGTCACCAGCTGAAACCGCACATTATCTTTCCTTCAGAAGATCTTCAAGAGACATACCGGATCTTCTACCACTCTTGGTCCGTCATTTTCTCCGAATCTATCCACCAAGACTCACGTTTCCTCAAGAAAACTACGATTACAACCACCAGAGGGGAATGTCTGCTTTTTAAGCATCATTATGGTTGAGCCATCGACCCTAAACAAAAGCGCTTCTCGGGAGGCAACCCGTGCAATAAAGTAGAGTAGAAGAATAAAGGATGACAAATGAGCCGATCAATAAAGGGCGTAACTTCCAAGATTGCTAAAACAACCTGCCTTCACAAGCCAGCCAGTTTCTTCACAAGCAACCACGACAATCTACTGGGGAGTACTCATTCCTTTCATCTCGTTACTAGCTCAAATTTAAATTATGCCAAATTCTAGCTGATCACTAAGTGTGGGATTTCAACTCAAATAAACACTAGACAAATATTCCCAAAAATCTTCAACTAAAACTCCTAAGTGTGGGATACACTAGGAATATTAGGTACAATGTTCGTCTAAGTGTGGGATGTTGGTAAAATCTTTTTATGCTATATTAAAATAACCCCATTACAAAGATTCCTAGTTCTTAAGCCAAATTTCAAAATTTTTAACAAAAGAAAGTCTTTCCGAAAAAGTCTTTCGAAAACCAAAAACGTTTGTAAATAAAAAAGGCTTAAGTAAGGTAGAAATCTTGTTGGGACGAACTGAATCACTAATAGAGCATTGCATGACTAGGCATTATCGACCTAAATTGATTATGGTAAGGCACCCAAATAAGACCATATATGCATTCATCTTTAATGCTTCACTATTTTCCGTTGAGAGTGCCGATGTCTGTGCTCAGAATTAGAACTTGCTCTAGATTTGCATTTTCGAGTAATGAAATGTGATACGTGTATAATTAGAAGAGCTAGCCATTTGTCAAAGAAACCCTTTCACACCTTCCACCGACTCTATCACATCAAACCATCATCCACATCATCTTTACTATCACCCCAAAAATCCAGAAAATGAGATTCTTTCCGAAAACCCGATGTTATAAACTTCTCAAGTATCACGGCAAACGTCTAGCAAAAAGTTTACCGGCGGAAATTTTCTCGAGATAAAATCTCCAAAAAAAGTATTCGAAGTTCTGAGAAAAGGAGCAGAACTTATAAAGAGAAACGCTGAAGAAGAACTTGACCGAAGTGTAGTGACCCGAACTTTTCCATGTTTATATATATTAATTGAGATTGATATTTACATGACTAAATGTTTCCAACGTGTTAAGCAATCAAACTTGTTAAGACTTGATTAAATGAAATAGGTTTCATATAGACAATTGATCACCCAAGTTAACGGGCGATTCACAAACGTTACAAAATTGTAAAAACTACATGTTGTGGTATATATATATATATATATATATATATATATATATATATATATATATATATATATATATATATATATATATATATATATATATATATATATATATATATATATATATATATATATATATGGTTGACATGAGATTATGATGAGTAAGTATCTCACTAAGTATATTAACAATGTGTGATATACATAAGAAATGAGATTACTAAGTTAAGAAACTCGAAATGATATATATAACGATTATCGTTATGATAACATCTACTAAATATATATGTATCATATTGAGATATTGATACACTATATTTAACATGATAAAATGATATTTAAATATATCATTAAGTGTGTTAACAATGAACTACATATGTAAAAACAAGACTACTAACTCAAGAATTACGAAACGAGACTTATATGTAACGATTATCGTTGTAACGATATTTTAATGTATATATCATATTAAGATATATTCATACATCATAATATCATGATAATATAATAATTTAACATCTCATTTGATATAATAAACATTGGGTTAACAACATTAATTGAGATCGTTAACTTAAAGGTTTCAAAACAACACTTACATGTAACGACTAACGAAGACTTAACGACTCTATTAGAATGTATATACATGTTGTGTTTTGATATGTATTCTTACACTTTTTAAAGACTTCAAGAAACATATCAAAGTACTTCTACTTAACAAAAATGCTTAAAATTACATCCTAGTTCAGTTTCATCAACAATTCTACTCGTATGCACTCGTATTCGTACTCGTACAATACACAGCTTTTATATGTATGTACTATTGGTATATACACTCCAATGATCAGCTCTTATTAGCCCATGTGAGTCACATAACACATGTGGGAACCATCATTTAGCAACTAGCATGAAATATCTCATAAAATTACAAAAATATTAGTAATCATTCATGACTTATTTACATGAAAACAAAATTACATATCCTTTATATCTAATCCATATACCAACGACCAAAAACACCTACAAACACTTTCATTCTTCAATTTTATTCATCTAATTTATCTCTCTCAAGTTCCATCTTCAAGTTCTAAGTGTTCTTCATAAATTCCATAAGTATAGTTTCATAAAAATCAAGAATACTTCCAAGTTTGCAAGTCTACTTCCAAGCTTTCTAATCCATTCCAAGTAATCATCTAAGATCAAGGAACCTTTGTTATTTACAGTAGGTTATCTTTCTAATTTAAGGTAATATTCATATTCAAACTTTGATTCAATTTCTACAACTATAACAATCGTATTTCGAGTGAAAATCTTACTTGAACTGTTTTCGTGTCATGATTCTGCTTCAAGAACTTTCAAGCCATCCAAGGATCCTTTGAAGCTAGATCCATTTTTTCATTTCTAGTAGTTTTATCCAGAAAACTTGAGGTAGTAATGATGTTCATAACATCATTCAATTCATACATATAAAGCTATCTTATTCGAATGTTTAAACTTGTAATCACTAGCACATAGTTTAGTTAATTCTAAACTTGTTCGCAAACAAAAGTTAATCCTTCTAACTTGACTTTTAAAATCAACTAAACACATGTTCTATATCTATATGATATGCTAACTTAATGATTTAAAACCTAGAAACACGATGAACACCATAAAATCGGATATACGCCGTCGTAGTGAAACCGGGGGCTGTTTTGGTTTGGATAATTAAAAACTATGATAAACTTTGATTTAAAAGTTGTTCTTCTGTGAAAATGATTTTTCATATGAACATAAAACTATATCCAAAAATCTTGGTTAAACTCAAAGTGAAAGTATGTGTGTCAAAATGGTCATCAAGATGTCGTTCTTTCGACGGAAATGACTACCTCTTTAGTAATTAACATGTAACTTAAATTTCCGACTATAAACCTATACTTTTTCTGATGGATTCTTAAATTAGAGTTAAATATGAAACCATAGCAATTTGATTCACTCAAAACGGATTTAAAATGAAGAAGTTATGGGTAAAACAAGATTGGATATTTTTGATCTTTTCAGCTACGGGAAATGTTTAACAAATCTATACAAATCATATCCTAGCTAACTTATATTGTATTATACATGTATTCTAATATATTATATAATCTTGGGATACCATAGACACGTATTCAAATGTTTTGACATATCATATCGACCCATGTATATATATTATTTGGAACAACCATAGACACTCTATATGCAGTAATGTTGGAGTTAGCTATACAGGGTTGAGGTTGATTCCAAAAATATATATACTTTGAGTTGTGATCTAGCCTGAGACATGTATACACTGGGTCGTGGATTGATTCAAGATAATATATATCTATTTATTTCTGTACATCTAACTGTGGACAACTAGTTGTAGGTTACTAACGAGGACAGCTGACTTAATACACTCAAATCTTTAAAACATAATAAAAATGGTTGTAATTATATTTTGATCATACTTTGATATATATGTACATATTTGTATAGGTTCGTGAATCGATCTGTGGCCAAGTCTTATTTCCGAGGAAGGAAATATCTGTGAAAGTGAGTTATAGTCCCACTTTTAAAATCTAATATTTTTGGGATGAGAATACATGCAGGTTTTATAAATGATTTACAAATTAGACACAAGTACGTGAAACTACATTCTATGGTTGAATTATCGAAATCGAATATGCTCCTTTTTATTAAGTCTGGTAATCTAAGAATTAGGGAACAGACACCCTAATTGATGCGAATCCTAAAGATAGATCTATTGGGCCTAACAAACCCCATCCAAAGTACCGTATGCTTTAGTACTTCGAAATTTATATCATATCCGAAGGGTGTCCCGGAATGATGGGGATATTCTTATATATGCATCTTGTTAATGTCGGTTACCAGGTGTTCACCATATGAATGATTTTTATCTCTATGTATTAGATGTGTATTAAAATATGAAATCTTGTGGTCTATTGTTACGATTTGATATATATAGGTTAAACCTATAACTCACCAACATTTTTGTTGACGTTTAAAGCATGTTTATTCTCAGGTGAATACTAAGAGCTTCCTCTGTTGCATACTAAAATAAAGACAAGATTTGGAGTCCATATTTGTATGATATTGTGTAAAAACTGCATTCAAGAAACATATGTCGATGTAATATATTTCTATTGTAAACCATTATGTAATGGTCGTGTGTAAACAGTATATTTTAGATTATCATTATTTGATAATCTACGTAATGTTTTTAAAACCTTTATTGATAAAATAAAGGTTATGGTTGTTTTAAAAATGAATGCAGTCTTTGAAAAACGTCTCATATAGAGGTCAAAACCTCGCAACGAAATCAATTAATATGGAACGTTTATAATCAATATGAACGGGACATTTCACGAAGAATGACTATCACTCCAAAAGGAGAAAAGTTCAAAGTTCTTCTCAAAAATATCAGCACTCCTATATATCTTTCATTTTCGAAATTGAGAATAAAAGTCTTTAAAAAGACTATTTTACCCTTTCACACCCCTTAAAACAACTTCACCACCACTCTAAAATTTCCGTTCACAACGGTTTTGAGGCTTAAAAACAATAACATTCTATGATTTATCACCAAAATACTCTTTTTGTTGATTAAAAATGAAGATCAAGTAATTACAAAGCTGGTGCAAAAAGAATCAAGAGAATCGGAGCTAAAACGAATATTCTAGAGCGAAAACGGTGAAAGACAAGTTACGACCCGGAAACCAAGTTACGATCCAAGGAACAAGCAAAAATATCCAAGCAAAATAGCAAGCCAGCCTACCATATGGCCTGCCATACGGCCTGCCAACATCAAAAATGGTCTGCCAGCAAAACGGGCTAAGGAAACGGCTTGCCAGGTCAAACGGCCAGGCCATACGGCTTGGCATACGGCCTGCCAGCCGTATGCCAGCAAAAACCATGCCTATTGAAAGGGTATTTGTCATCCATTTTTAAACACACTTCAATTCACTTCTCTCTCTTTCTCTTTCTACAATATTAGTCATACTTTCAAGGTCTTCGACTCCGTGCGGGAAACCTAGTACCCGAAGAAGAACCTTGAAGATTGTATTAGGAGCGGTCTGGAGTTTAAAGTTTTCACTTTTGTATTCGAAAATCGTTTAATCTAATGGTACTTCTATCCTTTGTCTTTATATACTGTCTTTCATCATTATGATTTGTGATATTGTTACCATGATTAGTGAGTAGTTATCTTTAGTGTATACTATGATGTAGTTAGTTATAATGCCGAAATATTTTTATGGTTTATGTATGTTGTCAAGATGCGTTTCGATTTATGCTTTAAACTCAATCGTTTCTCCAACTAATAGAACGTAGTTATCGGCTCTGTTATTGGGAAGTCTCGAACCCCGATTCAGAGTACACTATCTGTGTCACCCCTTGGTAAAAGAAGTCTATAGGATACAACGTAAGTTTTACTGAGGCACACTGGTTGTAGTAAGTCCTAGGAGCCTTAGATTTCGACTAAGGACTCTATCGTAGTGAAACATCTAACGAGACCCATAGTACATTGTCAGTCTTAGACCATGCAAGTGTAGTCACCAAGCATATAAACTTCGAAACCGACACGCTGAAGCACAACGGTTGTTGTAAGCTGTACCTCAGCTAAGTAAGGCCATGAAACCCAGTCAGTGCTAATTAGTAGACTACACCATAATGCGGTCTTAAGCATTGCACCCCGCTTGAGGGATTCTTAGTTAATTAAGGAACTGTTTGTTTAAACACATAAAGGATTCGACCGTTAGGATAACCGAACGTGTTCATGGAAGTCAAACCGACTTGGCCATGGTGTTCTTTATGGTTGAACTCTGTCTAAGGGCCTAACTACCTTTTTAAACCCAACCATTAATGAAAGCATCAAAACACATCACGTCACTCGGATATGGCATATCTTGTAATTCATTGTGCTTAAGAAAGTAGTTTAGACCTTTGTGGAATGTTAATATGTCACCCAATCAAGTCGCTCAATTGGATGAGTCGTTTGAACGTATATGCCTGTAGTCAGACTACACGGGCGTCGGGGGTAAGGGACATTGCTGTCTATTCAGAATCTTCAAGCCTAACGCATTACCCAGTGACATGTCTTATAATAGGGGCGGTAGGACCAGTGTAGTGAATACAAGGTCACTACCTAGTCATGAGCCAGCATTTCATAATCTCGACAAAGTAACTAACGAAATCATAGTATGCACTTGCTTTAACCTTATTTGAATTACAAATTTTATCGCACTTACTTTATTTTATCTTATGTAGTGAACCGAACTTTTACATGATTATATATTATATGATATTCATATTTACATGATTAAATGTTTCCATTAATGTTAAGCAATCAAACTTGTTAAAACTTGATTAATTGAAATGAGTTATGTAGACAATTGACGACCCAAATTAACCGGCGATTCACGAACGTTAAAACTTGTAAAAATGACATGATGATATATATGGATATATATATATATATATATATATATATATATATATATATATATATATATATATATATATATATATATATATATATATATATATATATATAACATGATATTATGATAAGTAAGTATCTCACAAAGTATATTAACAAAGAGTTATATGCATAAAATGAAACTACTGAATTAAAGAAACTCGAAACAATATATATATGTAATGATTATCATTGTAATAGCATTTTAACATATATATATATATATATACATATATATATATATATATATACATATATATATATATATACATATATATATATATACATATATATATATATACGTATATATATACATACATACATATATATATATATATATATGATATTAAGATATATTAATACACCATGTTATCATGTTAACATAATAATTTAACATCTCATTAAGTATAATAACAATTGATTAATTACATTTAACAAGATCGTTAACTTAAAGGTTTCGAAACAACACTTACATGTAACGACTAACGATGACTTAACGACTCAGTTAAAATGTATATACATGTAGTGTATTAAGATGTAATAATACACTTTTAAAATACTTCAAGACACATATCAAAACACTCATACTTATCAAAGTTGGTTATAATTGTATTCTCATTCATTTTCATCAACAATTCTACTCGTACACATTTAGTATTCGTACTCGTATTATACCCAGCTTTTAGATGTACATACTATTGGTATATACACTTCAATGATCAGCTTTTAGCAGCCTTAATGAGTCACCTAAACATGTGGAAACCATCATTTGGCAACTAGCATGAAATATCTAACAAAAATACAAACTTATGGAGCCTATATCTTGACTCCAAAATCACGTCCACCTTCACCAACCATAACACTTTCA